>NC_143576.1:227419242-227749178 GCF_048544385.1 Mastigoproctus giganteus | reverse complement strand
AACTTAAGCCTTTCTTCGTAAGAGTACCCCTTTGTTCCATTCACCAATCTTGTTGCCCTTCTCTGTACTCGTTCCAGCAGCTCTACATCCTTCTTGAAATGAGGTCTCCAGGCCTGTATACAGTACTCTAGGTGTGGCCTGACCACACCTAGAGTACTGTAATATAAATTCCTATATATCATTGACAATACACCATGAGCTACTCTTGCAGCCCGTCTGCACTGCTCAGAGAACTTCATATCTGCCTGCACAACCACCCCCAGGTCCCTTTCATTCTCTACCACTGTCAGTGTAGTACCACAGAGTTGATACGTTGCTCTGGGGTTGCTGTTTCCAATATGTAGTACTTTACATTTGTCAATGTTAAACTTCATTTGCCACCTCTCAGCCCATCTGCTCAACCTTTCCAGATCCTGTTGCACCAGCATAGTGTCAGTAGTGTCCTTGACAACCCTGCCAACCTTCGTATCGTCTGCAAACTTGGACATTAAGCTTGATATACCATCATCAATATCATTTATAAATACAGAAAACAATAATGGACCCAATACTAAACCCTGAGGGACTCCACTAATAACATTAGTCCACGATGAGCAGTGTCCATTGATTACCACTCTCTGTCTTCTCCCCCTCAACCACACCTTTATCCATAGCAGCAATTTGCCTCCAATGCCACACTGCTCCAATTTGTGCAGCAGTCTTCCATGTGCAACAGTATCAAAAGCCTTTCTAAGATCCAAGTATATAATATCAAAGTTATTCCCTGCATCCAGTTCTTTTGTGACTGCATCATAGTATCCAATCAAATTGGTCAGGCAAGACTTCCCCTTAACAAAACCATGCTGTGTCTGAGCTATAACTGAAGTCTTGTCTAGATGATCCTGCAGTGCTTCTTTAACCAGTGCCTCCATTAATTTTCCGGGAACAGAAGTTAAACTCACAGGTCTATAATTACTTGTGTCAGCCTTTGATCCTCCTTTGTGAATTGGGGTCACATTTGCACATCTCCAGTCCATGGGTACCTCCCCTGAGTCCAAGGAAGCTCTCATAATTATGGCTAAGGGTTTGCTTACTTCCATTGCTGCCTCCTTTAATATAACTGGATAGATTCCATCCACCCCAGGTGCCTTTCTTGTGTTTATCTTCAACAATTTCTCCTCCACTTTATTCTCAGTTATTACAAGATTCTCTAGCTTACTGCTAAGGTTGAGTACACCTCTGGCATTCCCCTCGCTGAATAACTCCTCATGTGTGAATGTCGATGCAAAATATTCATTTAGTTTGTTAGCTACCTGAGCAGGATCATCAACAGTTGACCCATCAATATCAAGTGGACCAATCTGATTCATCCCCTTCTTTCTAGAGTTTACATAAGTAAAGAACTCTTTGCTGTTTTTCTTCGCATCCTTTGCCAAGTATTTCTCGTAATCTGCCTTTGCCTGCCTAACCTCCTTTGTAACTTGGTTACAGATCCACTTGTATCTATCATAGGCTTCTGTGTCATGTGTTAATTTGTAAATATCCCATGCATTTTTCTTCTCTGCCATATGCCTCATTAGTTCATCTGACATCCATTTTGGCCTAAACCTTGAACAATATTTCTTAGTTGGTATGTAAAGCCTAGTAGCTTCCAAGATAAGTTCTTTGAATGCTTCCCATTTTGAATTTGCTGTTGGTAACATCATCAGTTGGTCCCACTGTATAGAATTTAAATACTGTCTCAGTCCATCGTAGTCACCTTTACGAAAGCAATACCCCTTCCCTTTACCCCTAATGGTAGTTGCCTCTTTGAGTAAATTCCACTTCAGAACACTGTGATCACTGCCACCTAGTGGTTCATTTATCTGCAGATTCTTAATGCATGAAGAATCACTACTGATAATCAAATCAAGAGTATTACTCCCTATAGTTGCCTCCCGAGCATGCTGATGTAGAAAACAATCATCCAATAAATCCACAAAAGCCTTGCTAGTGTGTGAGTGACCAGCCCCCAAATTCCAGTCAATATCTGGGAAATTAAAATCCCCCATAATAAGACTCTCTGATTTACTGGCCCACTCTATTTCTCTGTACAGTTTCTTATTATACTCATCAGAGTCATTAGGCCTATAGCACACTGCTACTCTCAATTTTGATCTCCCAATGCTTATGTCACACCAAACTGACTCGACACTGCACTGTCCAGCGATGTCGACTGGCTTCACTTCCTTGGATTTTATGTGTTTCTTAACTAATAGCATAACCCCTCCTCCCTTCCTATCCTGTCTGTCCTTTCTGTAGACATTGTACTCCCCAAATTCCAGTTCTGCATTCCTTATATCTGTGTGACACCACGTCTCTGAAATCCCAACAATATCTGCCTTTGATGTTTTGTGCAATACCTCAAATTCATCAAATTTATTTACTAAACTCCTAGCATTGGTGTACACGCAAGTATACATGCACCTGCTCTTCCTCTTAGCCACCCTAACACAACCCATGTGTTTACTTGTACCCCAATGATTCCCAGCAGTCCCTGAAATATTCTGCATCTTATTTTCCAGGCTGCTGCTCATTCCAATAGAAGCAGTGCAAGAATCACTTTCTCCTCTGCCAGTGGCTATTGTTAATCTATTAGTCCTTGTATCCCCCCAATCTAGCAGTTTTCCGACCCTCCTAACACTGCCTCGATAGCATCAGCAAACATTCTTGCACCCTTTCTATTTAAGTGTATCCCATCCCTGTAGAAGCAGTCTCTCCTGTTAACAAGTACAGACCAGGCTGAAAAAAATTCTACCCCTTGAGCCCTGCACAATCTTTCCAGGGCCGAATTGATCGACAAGGCTCTCATCATATAATCCCTCCTATCGTGGAATTGCAGACACTTTCAAATTCAACCCTACGATTCGGATTTCTACATTGAAATCCGTCTTCGGGCATGGATTTTGGATTTAGAAGACTCCTACTTTATCACAGAAGGAAATTAAATATTTCACGTGTAAAAGTGTAATTTATGAGGTATTATTTTTAATCGTAATGTCCTTCTTTAAGTTTAATTCAGCTCAGTTTACTTTTTGCTAGCATGGATAATGATTATCCATTCGCTAACAGAACACAGTTGTTATTCAGGGTGCCTCAGGAAGAATGTACACATCAGGTTTTTAAATTGAGCTCTAGGGGTAGCGTTGTCATGTGCGAAGGTCAGATGCCAAGAGGCGAAATCTTAGAATTTTCTTTTCCAAGCAGTATGACACGGCACGTTGTCTTGCTGATACAAGTATGGACCTTCCCCGAAGTTGGAAGTGCATAATTGTCCAGGTTGTCCTGGTATTGCACAGCATTCGTGGTTTTGTCGATAACGACTAATGGGCCCAAGCCAAACCATGAAAGGAGCCCCATACCATGACACTGCTTCCACCAAACTTCATTGTTGGGAGGATACAATCAGGAAGGAACTGTTCCCCTGGCATTCACCTAGGAACGGCCATCAGACTGGTAGAGTGCGAACCTCGACTCGTCTGTCCATATGACTGTTTTCCACTGCTCTACAGTCCAGGATTCGCGCTCCTTACACCATGTTAATCGGGGTCTAGCATTTGTTGAGGTGATCAATTCTGTTGAACTGTTGAGGTAATTCTGTTGAACGTGTCATTCCGCATGCTCACTTTTGCAATTGTCTGTTCGAAGCCCAGTGTGCATATTTATAACAGGTTCTGTGACGTGTTGCATGCATAGGACGTGTTTTCCCGTCCATGGAGGGATGCCCGGATATTAATGGTAGGGCAGTGTATTTCAGCAGAATAAGTTCCTTCCATGTAAGATGTACGTTATGCAAGAATTGTCGGGACGTGCGACTTGAACTGCATACAGCTCTGTGGGCAATTTTCGAAGTTGAAAACCAATATCCAAACATTCTAAACAAACTGAAAATCCAGATTCCACCAGTCACATCCGGTGACGATTCGAAATTTTAAAATTAAAATTAATTGATTGCTCTTATTTCCCAACAGGTGCTAAAATGGCCAATGTCTACTGTATATAATTCGAAAAGATGACAACGTTATCCTGAAGATTGAAGACGTTATGAAAAGAAAGAATAGGATTTCAAGCTTAATGTCTGTGTTTGTAGATGATACAAATAATAGGAATCAAGGCATACACTGCAGCAAGACCCAGATAAATTAGGCAGATGGGCTGAGAAGTGGCAATAGAGGTTAACATTGAAATATGCAAGGTACTGCATATCGGCAGCAGTAATACCAGAATAGCATACCAATTAGTTGGCACCATACTGAAGACAGTAAAGAAGGAAAAAGACTGAGATATACTCGTAACCGTATAGTCCAAAATTAGGTTCTCCGAGCAGTGCAGACGGGCTGCCAGGACAGTTCACAGGGTTTTGTCAGTGACATACAAGAATTTTACCAGCAAAGATAAGGAAGTGTTTATCTCATTGTATAAGGCAATGGTCAAGCCACATGAATACAGCATACAGGTCTGGAGGTCTCATTTTAGGAAAGATGCGGATCTGCTGAAACAGGTGCAGAGAAGGGCAAAGACATTGGTGAGAGGAAAAAAGGGTACCCTTACCAGGAAAGGCTTCAGTTTTGCAAATTGTGCGTCTGGAGACTGGGCACCTACGAGGAAATCTGATTGGCGTGTTTATGACTTTGAATCGGTTGAGAAACTAAACGCTGATAAATCCTCCCTCTTTCTCAGGCAACCCACATGAGAGGGTATAAATTCAAATTGGGAAAGGATGGTTGCAAGATAGATGTGCGGAGGTTTGCCTTCAGCAGGTGGTTGGCTGTTGCAACAAACTTCCATCTGGGGTTAATGTGAAAGTGGTAATTTGCATAAATTCAAGGAAGAAATAGACAAAATTAGTGGTGGGGATGGAGACAGGTGATGTGGGAAGTTTATTTTTTGGCTGATGCTGTATAAGCTTGTTTTTGAACTCAGAGTAAACGTATTAATGCGGGAGTTATATAACTAGCCAGACTCCAGAATCAGCGACTAAGGTCAAGCAAAAAATTCTTCCACTTGAGGTTGTGTTCGTAATGCTCCTCAGTTTTAGCAATTTTTCCGGTATAAGAGTGGACATGAAGACGAATCCCAAATCATCAGAAAGCGTTTGAGATGATAAATGAAGCGATGGCTTTTCCAGCCAGAAAATCTAACAGGTATTTACTAAGTAGCACCTTCCTCTCAGAAATTTTTGATATTGTTGAGGAACAGTGTAAAGGAGTAATAAATTCCCTAGGAACACTTTCCCATCTTCCCAGCAATAAATCAATAGCAAAAATGGATCCAATGGAAGTCAAAAAGTTACTGTAAACCAAGGACCAATTCAAATGATTACCAAAACGGAAGTTTTTACTCAGAAGAAGCAGAAAAAATTATCTCGGATCCCCCTCCCCAAAAAAAACAGAAGTTGCGAAATTTTTGGAGAAGATAAATTCTTGCTGCTAACATAAAAAGATAAAAGCTGTGGAAGAAGAGAACGGGTTATTGAAAGAATATGACAAGGAGCAGAAAAGCCATATATACGAACAATATGACAAAAGTTGATTTCGAAATAGCTAAATAGATAAATGCAGTGACAATTAGCAGAGCAAATTGTATTCAACAAACATTGTGAATATATGGAAAAGGTGTGTGCATTCAGTGAATACGTCAATTTCTGCTAGGAGACACAAAATTAGATTCCTGTAGTCACTCCCTAGACGGAGTTTGCCTTGCAACTTCAGTAATGATTTACAGAACTCTCCACGAGGGATTAGCGTGGCTAATGCAGATAACGAGAATGCTCCTCGTCAGGGGACTGTTGGCTAATTGATGCATCGCTTTCTTAATCCTTTAGACAACGTTTCTTTTTGGGTTTTGTTTTCTTTTTCCTTCGAGGGTTATTTATTCCTACAAAAGCCATGATACTGGATGTCTCCTTCAGATCACCTGCGCTTGCGCTTAAATTACCACAAAGAAATTCGGAGAAAAAACGTCGATAAGTAGAATGAGTTATGTAAGGGAATATGTGTTCCCCTGGTGTTTGCTTTTATTTTCAATAGATTGTAAAGAGCATTTTCTGAGATGTCCGTACGAGTTTACGAATTTTTTTCTGTCCCATCCCCCAATACGTACGCGTCAATGGGATAAATAAACTGTTCATAGAGGCTAATGACCAGGAATTGACATCGATGAAATATTTGCAGATCACGAGAGGATTCCAACATTTTGATAATCCGGTCGGGTCTAACAGCACCGGGGGTTTCCACCATCTCCGCTAGGGTTAGTGAAATAAAGGAATATTCACAACAGTTTTATAAAATATCCAATAGAATTATGGAAGTTCATTAGCACTTAAAAAAACTTAACAAACCAAGTTGTGATTGAGTATTAGTAAAGCCAAATCATACAAGAAAGCGGATTTTTCCTGCCTCAGCCAAAAAAAATAAATAAATAATAATAATAAAACAGAATGTGCATACAGTTCCTATACAAAACATACAAGAAATGATAGAATGGGAGATTCATGAGGAAGGAGTACAACAGGCGATTAGGAAGTCCCACAACTGGCGAACCCCAGGAATAGAAAATATCCACAATTACTGATACAAGAATTTCGCTTGCACACACAAGCACTTAGCAGAACAGTTCACCCGGATGATAAATCACCCAAAGACAATCCCAGAGTTTCTTACTCAAGGAGTAAGAAACTCTGGGATTATCCTTATCCTTCATACCTGAAGGATAAGGACCAAGATTTGGAGAGCCAGAACATCATGGCCGAGCAGCAAAAGGAATGAAAGCGGATGAAAAAAGAATACAAGGAGCAATTAACCACTGATATGATGGTTATAGAAAAAGCCTACAAGAAACACTGGAACCTACGCACGCCTACATCAACTACAGCAAGGACTTCGACTCCGTGCATCATAACTGGCTAATGCTGAAGATCTACAAAGTCAATCCTACAGTGACAAACTTGCTAGAAGCAACCATGGCGAAATTGAGAACCACGGTCAAGGTCGACAACATCATATGTATATGTATATATAATCCTGTCGACGGTGGCACCCAGGCTTACGCTTATCGCCACATGTATCCGATTGTAAGAGGGGGAAAAAAATCCTTGTCGCCTATAAACGGCCTGAGTGTTTAACAAACAGACCATTCTGCCACCAGGGAGCAGCCACTCCATGGGCAAATGTACCCCCTAGTTCCCATCCCTGGCAATAGGAACCAGGCCCGAGTCCACCATCAATATCTGCGCATTAACACCACCAAAAATTCTGCACCTACCAGTGAAGTGCAAGACTGGTAGGAGCCAGCAAATCCCGCTCCCAGGCAGCCACACCTGAAAGACCTCAAAAAAAAAAAATCCTCAGGACTGCTGCATTTAATTCCTGCACTGACAACTCTCTCAACGCCAACAACAACAAAAAAAACTGCAGACATCTCCGATGAGGGGAAAAAAAACCAAACACAAAAAAAAGCACAGCAAGTCTCATCCAATTGTTAATAATAACCTTGACATTTGTCTCTTTTAGTAAAATCATTTTCAGCAAAATTTTGCAAGGCATTAAATCTTTTCCTGCTAATCAGACACACATATTCATATTCACTGGAATCCCATCTTTCTTGCCAGAGTTCCTGCATCCGTTTCATAATCCTTTTTCCCTTATTTCGCTGAACTGCTACGCTACAAGTAATCCCCATAAATTCCAATGTAACTCCCTTACGCAAAAAATAACAAAAAATACGGAAAGCCACATATAAATCTAGAGGCATAAACCCCGACAAGACCTGCATTGCAGTATTAAACACTGTTCTACAAATTCTAAATAGTGCTAAAATAATATGCCCCTGAATTGATAAGAGTTTCTGTTTAAATTTTACTGTAACAATTCTTGGAAACCACACATTCGAACCATGTACTATAATCGGTAGGAGGACCGCCTTATAATATAGAATTAAGGCCTTCTTCCTAAGCCCCCAATCAGTCCTTGCGATACAAATAATTACAGAGGAAAATTTTTTGATCTTTCACTAATATGCTCCAGATTGGGCATAAAGGTAAGCCTGTTGTCAATAATTAAGCCCAGATGTTTTGTCTGGGCCACCATGGGAATCCTGTGCCCATCAATTGAAACAATAGGAGGCCTTCCAGAGTCTAATTTGCCTTTAAATAGCATCATCGTTTTCTTGTACGATATCTTTAATTTATGTTGAACTATCCGCTCAAACAAACTAGTCATCACATGCATAGAAACCCCCTGTATGTCTTACCTGGACTTGTCAGGTACACATATTAACAGGTCATCAGCATAAGCTATCATATGACGCATATTGTTAGGAATCCCTAACCACATATTTAACACTAAATTCCAAAACATGGTGTCAAAGACGGAGCCCTGAGGACACCCACGAGTAACGTTCTTAGAAAAAACTTTATGCTGTGACCTGACAATAATTTTCCTGCCGTTCAAATAGATAGCTAGCTATGGCCTTAAACAAAAGATCTGGACACTGGGTCCGCCTAAGGGAGCAGAGTATGCTCTCGTGCCACACGCTATCGAAAGCACCCTCGAAATCAACGTAGAGCACGAGAACATACTTGCTAACAGACTGAGTAATATAATCAACCAGATCTTTGTGAGCATCCACAGCCGAGTGTTCTTCCACAAACCCATATGGACATTTGAGCTGAAATTCCCTCGTGTTTAACCAATCCGTTAACCTAAGCGGCAACAACCGCTCGTATAACTTAGCCAGGTTAGGAGGCAGACAGATCGGTTTATATCCTCTAGGATCAGTGACGTCTTTATCTGGCTTAATCAAAAGTTTAATCAATGCCACTTTCCAGAATCCTGGAAAGACAACGTCCAAGTAACATTTATTAAAAGCATTTACCAATAAATGTGGAAAGACGTCTAACATTTTAATAATAAAGTTATTTTCGATTAAGTCTAAACCAGGAGTTTTGTTGATAATAATATTTTTGCAAACTTATTTCAATTCCTGGTCATCAGATAGATCTTGAGCATGAGAACTTCATATGTACTACTCAAGTACTTTATTTCTCTCTGTTCTGCATTATTGTCACCTATTTCATTCTGGGGAAACAACTGATTTATTATCAGCTCAACAGTTGAGTACCACTCTTTTGTTTCATCTCCCCCATGCTTCATCGTACGCAGCAAGGGAATGAATTGTAATTTGTTCATTACCAGTTTATAGACTAGGCCTCAGGTGTTAATATTCCCAACCCCGTGAACTAAGTCTTTCCATGAATTTAAAAATATTGCTTTATTATACCAAATCGTTTTATTTTTAGTTTATACACTTCCCTGTAATGTATAGATTCATTCGATCCCCAAGTTCTGTGTCTCTAATATTGTCTCCTTGCATTAAAAACATTCCTTTTGAAGTGGCCAATTCCCTATTCCACCCTATTGGGTGGAATAGGGAATTGCTATTTTTGATAACTTCCTTCTTTTCTAGAAGAGTCATACTATTTTTGATAACTTCCTTCTTTTCTAGAAGAGTACAAAAGAGCTCTGTAAAAAATGTATTCTTCTGAATTCAGGCCATTCATATTTCTACCATCCACTGAATTAAAGTCAATATTAACAGAATCCAAAAACTTAATCCAATTAATAGATTTATAACTAAACCTAACATTTTCTAACAAAAACTGCGAAACAATATTCTTGTCCGTGTTTAACCTTAATTTAAAGACAATTGATCACTTGTATAATCTGAAACTACTTCCCAAGAGCACATATTCTGTGCTAATTTAAATGAGGCCAACATCACATCTACATTTCATGGTCCATAAGTATTGTCAAAAGTATGTAATTCATCACCTGCGTTAAGCATTACTAAATCTTGTATAAAATCTTGTAAAAGTATGAAATTCTCAATCATTAGTGCCAGAATGAGATAAGTTAGACCTAGAAGTAGCGTCCATGGCTATGATAATATTTTCAGATCCTATGAATGACATTAAGGATTCCAAATATCCCAAAGATACATAGCAGAAACTATATAAAAAGAAAATGACAGAGTAGAAAGTGTAAAAGTGGCAGTGCTCAAGCCTGACACAATAGTAACATTTAAACTATTGTTTAAAACTATAATTGCAGATTTTGGCTTATTTTGCTTGTTATGAACCACCCAACTCTCAACAGGAAACCCCACACCACTATGATGGCCTGATATCATCATTGAGTAAGGCTCCTGTAGGCATAAAATATCTCCTCCTGACCAACCATCCTTAAGTGATCCATAACGATACCTTTGACCATTCAGTTGCAAAATTTTCAGACAAGAGTCCTCAAATATATATCTCTAGCATTATTCAATATATTCAAACTATTCATCGTACTCCTGCGCCCTTGATATCTTTAATGCCTTCCTATGTTCAGGACAATTTACATCTAGCACTGAATGATCAAAGGCCCGCCCCCTTCTTTTACAATTCACACAAAACAAAGGTTTCTCTTTATTTTTGCAATCTGAGAATACATGACCACCCCCAGCACAGTGCCCACATGAGACAGTCTTATGTGTGCACGTGTGCGAGGAGTGGCCATACCCAAGGCATTTAAAACACAACTACTACAGTAAATCTTGTATACTTGTGGGGATTATATCCTAGAAATATTCTGTCATTGTACCTTAAGATTTTTAATAACTTTGGATTCAGACCTACAACCCACTTAGACAACTTTCGGCAACATCATAACAAGATCGATCCCCATCAGAAGAGAAATCTTTCAGACAGATGCCCGGAGCCTACTGCGGTTCTGTCCAGCACTCGACTGATCCGCCATACCGAATACTTGCTATAAAGAAGGAAAAACCTGTACACCCTCTCCCACCTGATGTACATGGATAATATCAAGCTCTAGGGCAACAGAGAAGCAACTCCAACAGCTACTCCGGATAACCGAAGAATTCAGTAATGACATCAGGATGGAATTTGGACTAGACAAATCCAAAACCCACGGATTGCATCAGAGAAAATTAAAACTACCAGCTGTAGACTGGTCAAGAGATCGAAGCCACGTCAAGGAGAGAGACCTATAAATATCTAGGGATGATGCGGGCTCAGCAGTTAGGGCACAAGGAGATCAAGGTCTGCCTGACCAAAAAATTTCCACCAGAGACTCAGAAGCCTGCTCAAAGCATAGCTGAAAGGAGGGAACGCAGTTAAATCCATAAATACCTATGCAGTCTTAATGCTAATATACCCCTTCGGGATCGGACAATGGACAAACACTGAGCTGGAGGAGATCATGAGAAAGATAAGGACAATGATGACAAAGAGCCACCAACACCACTTGAATTCAGCCGTGGAGGGACTGAACATAGCACAGAAAGAAGGAGGAAGGGTTTTGACAGACCTAATCGAGCAACAGAAGAAAGCGATAGAGAACATGAATTACTTCCAGAAAAACATAGCGCAACTCTATTAGGCCATAAAGAAGATAGACAAGCTGCATACTCCATTCAACCTAGGTGAGGAGAGCCCTCCCCCCAGATGTAAGAAATGAAGATAGAAAGATGGGCAAAGAACACATCCATGGCAGACACTATAATGACCTCCATCGACATTAGTCATTTTAACTAATGTCGATGGAGGTCATCAACATTAGATAAAATGACTTCTAATGCATGGCTCACGAGCGGGACGCTCTTCAGGCATGTTGTTATTTTTGTTTTAGGATTTTAGGCACATTAGCGACTTAGGCCATATTCCGCCGTATCTATTATGTCTGTAAATTTTGTGTGTTCTATGGTCGATTTTCTATTTTTCTGGAAGAAAACCCATGAGTTTAAGGAAGTAAAAACGACCGACTGACTCAACCACGTTGTGAAAAAGGCCCATAAAAATTCCTCGCGTCATCTAAGGGATTCAAACTGAGGTCTTTTCCACCGGGAGTGGGGGAAACGGCGATTCTACCAACTGTGCTTTCCGCGAGGACTGGTCAGGCATGACTTGCCCTTAACGAACCCATGTTGGGATCGATTAAACATACCACAAATGTTGAATTCAGAATTGGTGTTTGTTATGATTCAAAACAACTAAAACCAGACGACTTACAATTAATTACAATAAGAAATTTAAATTATTTGAAATAGAGTGTGTATTTCTTGACAAGGACGAACCCATTTTGGCAGAGCATCCGATTTTTGTGTCAGTTTTAGTACCTGATAAGGCATAAAAAAAAACGATCAGCAAAGACTATAGTCAAGTTACGTTATGAAGAAAGTAGTGGTTCTTTCTACAGTGGCAAAGTTGGCATTGATGAGCCTAGAAGAGAGGACTGAGATGGTATAGATAAGGATTTAAGATAATATATTTGTGCATATTTTGAGGGGGCAGTATTATAAGTCCAAACTACAGCAGGCAGTTAGATAGCGGGGGACAACTTTTGGCTGACAGAATGAGTAACAGAGCTGTCATCTGATGAGCCGATATGGATATGTAATTCTTTAGTTAATCTGCATAGCCAATGTTCTCGGTCTTTGATTGAAAGGGGTTGAGAGCGACTGTAAAGAGAAGCCTTGGCAATACCTTAGGGACTCCGACATTAAACCGCACCGGGAAGCTTTTGTTGATAATGAAAAGAATGAAGAATTATTTTTCTTCCACGTTTCTGTGACACAAATGTCAGCAGCACAACTAGTCAGGAAAATCCGTTGGCTGATGGTCGTGAAGTCAACGGTCGAGAGAGACTCTGAGAAGAATTGAGATATACCTGTATACCCTATGAGAGTCCAGTTTTCCTATAAATATCATAAAATCCACCTTCATTTGGAATTTAAGTACTGGGACAGCATCGATACGTTCCTTAAAAATTTAGATTGATTTTATCTACCATCGCGAAATAAAGTGGGCTGACCACTTTTACTCTAAACTCTTATTGAAATGTTTGTACCCAAAGTATTTCTCCAAGCAAATATCAAATGAATTTTATAGGATCGGGTGATTTTCGTTGGACTGGGTGGGTTGTTATTGTTTACCCAGACAGTTAGCAAATTGTGATCATACTTGGAGTTGAATTAGTATAGAAAAAAATTAAATTGTTGATTTATCTGTGGTATTTGTTCTTGGTTATGACATCATTATATTATTTATTAAAAAATCTTCGTACTTATCCCTTCAACCTTATAAAGAACTCGTCATATCTATACTTACACCATAAAATGCCATCTTTAAAAAAAAGCAAAAGGTGTCCAGATTAATTTATGTTAAGTAAATATTTAAATTAATAAACTGGATAGTAAATTTAAATTTCATTACTCAAAAATAATCGTAAATATTCTTTGTTTATGAAGGTTCTGTATTTGTAAAATATTTTTACGCATGTGGTTGCTTTCTTTTTCGAAAGAGAATTTGAATCTTGAGAGTACGTTCTGAGGAACATTGATTTAGGGAAGTAAGTTTTCAATAATGCGACCTCAGCGTGCAAGATAGTTACAGAACTCCTGGCTTTCTTATTTCAGGTTGACATTCAACTCCTGGAGATTAATAATGGAAACTAGAATGGAAAAGTGTACTGGATTTTTGAGTCCACTTTTGCTGGTAGATCTCGGCTTTTCAATAAATTTGGCCGGGTTGAATAAAACTTTCCAAAAACTAGTTACCCGACGTAAAAACCCAAAGGAACCAAATCTTGTTTAAGTCTAAAGACAAAGTGCCTTTGAAGAGAAATTCTTAGATGGTTAACTGGCTATCACCAAGTAGATTCATCATAGCTAGGTAAATTATATTGATTTGTTTATTAAAACCTTTTCTATTCATGGGCTTGTTTCATAAGTAAATTATATTGATTTGTTTATTAAAACCTTTTCTATTCATGGGCTTGTTTCATGCCATGAATGTAAATTCAGAATTTTAGATTGGGTTTTCTTTATAGCAGCAAATATATACGTAGAACAGTGCTGTCAGCCGAATTTCAGCAAAATAGCTATCCAGAGTCCCATCTGAATGTTGTGTCTGCTGCTTTCTTAGCTTTCTAAGAAAACTTTTCAATTCCCCTGTCTACTTCCTGTCTTTTATCGCTGATCGGCCTAAAGGGAGTTAGTGTATGTAGGGGCTGAGGGGGATTAACCACTTCTTTAGGACGCCGTCAAGGGTATTAAGACAATCGTGCGAATGTAAGACTTTCAACTGAACTACAAAAGAAAATTGGAGATTTTTCTCTTTACACATACACTCTTCTTCAAACGAGCAGATAGAAGAAAAGAATACGAACCATCTGCTTAACACATCAATTGACAACAACTTAAATGCATTTCGAAGAGATAAGCGAACTTTAGTAATGAGTAGAAACGACTGCAGAAAAAATAAACATTTTAAGTCTTAATGTTATTAAGAAAAGAGGAAATCTTTGGCTCTTCAGCTGATTCCTGTAGCTTAAAGGCAGTATAGTGTACTTCAAGTTTGAACTTAGTGGTTGATCTAATCTATTAAAATTGCAAAACTATTCATCGTTTGAATGTCTCATGTCATATACGGTCAATGTTTTAGCGACCAACAGGCTTCTGGATTCCATCAGAGAATAAAGTTTGGTAAAGAATTATTTGCCATAATTCTATGGTCTGAAAAAAAACCCCACGTTTGAACTTAGTGGTTGATCTAATCTATTAAAATTGCAAAACTATTCATCGTTTGAATGTCTCATGTCATATACGGTCAATGTTTTAGCGACCAACAGGCTTCTGGATTCCATCAGAGAATAAAGTTTGGTAAAGAATTATTTGCCATAATTCTATGGTCTGAAAAAAAACCCCACGTTTCCGGGAGAAAAACCATGCTACACTCGCCTAAGACCGACTAACTCAACCGCGTTGTGATAAAGGCCCATAAAAATTCCTCCCATCATCGACGGGACCCAAACTCAGGACTTTTCCACCCGGTGTGGGGAGGACGACGATTCTACCAACTGTGCTACCCACAAGTACCCGGAGTACATCTATAAATGGAATAAAAACTTGAAAACTGGAAAGCTAAAGTCAGGAGCATATGACGAAAAGAAAGCGTCTCGAATTTCAACTATCATATATTTCACTTACTGAGAAACAACTATATTCTGCCGCGAGGTGTTTAAGAATTTGCTCCTAGGCAACTAAAGACTTTAGGCGTTAGTATATTTTATACTTGGTTTTGAGGAATTTAAAAATATGCAACTTTCACCCGAAACTGAAATAACCTGGCCAGTAAAGAACCTAAAAGGGTTCCTTCCGCTCTTATTGGAAGTAATTCTCAGCTTTTATCGGAAAAGACGTAGTCGAACACTACGCCTCCTCCATGCTGTCAGAGATCATACATGCTATCCATCCTTCACCTACGAGGACTGTTCTACTACAGAACAATGGCAATAAATATATTGTATAACCCGTATTTATACTCCTTTGTGTGTTTCTGTTGATACACAAGAGGATGGCTGCAGTCCCTCGTGCGACTTACTCCATATGTGAACTTTTCAATTTGTGCTGAAAAGAATAAATGGAGACGATGACTCAGTATTAGCCGTATTGTGTAAGGGAGTCGTGGGATTTTGCTGCACCGGCTGAAAAATACAAATGACCTTTTGACTCCACCGTACGTATCTAACTATCTAGCTGAGCTTTGAATTTCTACAGGCTGTCAGTCTCAACCAGTCCTCCATGGGTGGTTCAGCAATGATGTCTTGTGATCTTCAGATATATATGAAAAAAAAAATGAATAATTATTGTCAGATTTCTATTGATCCGATTTTAATGAAATTTGGGCCGATGCCACAAATCTTTCTAAAAGGCTAATAATATAACATTTCATGAAAATTGGTTCATTGAAAGTCAAGTTGCTATATGCGAATGGACGGACAGACAAGCAGACATGTTGAAGAAACAGGCGCGTTATTCATGTATGCTAAAGCGCCTAAAAGCCTTGTATTGCAGAGCTTTAATAATATAACCTAATGAAACCTAGATTTTCGTTCAAATTAATGGTTGTTACATTAATAGGGGTTTTATATTAATAAATGAATGCATGGATGAATTCTCTGATGAGTAACAAACGTTATAATTATACGAAAAAATTTCCAAATTAAGATTTTTGAAATAAAACAAGTACTTTCAGAGGATAATATCCTAATATATATACGAAAATCGGTTCAAGATTGGATTTATTCTTACTGGAACTTTTCCAACGATGTTGATTTGGACCCTGGTGCGAAGGGCTGCGCTATTTGGAACAGGTAAAGTTGTAGGAAAGAGAGGATATTAAAGTGCTACGAACAGACCTAAGAGTGCAAGCAGTTTCCAAAATAAACAACTGCTTATCAACTTAATGGATTCCAGCTTGTCTTACTTTCCTCTTAGCAAAATGACATATTCTCAGTCGCGTTAGTAACTCCATTATCTCAGTAGACAGTCTAAAAGTATTCTTAATTTATAAGCCCCACTTAACCCTAAGAGGCACTTGAAAATGAACAATGAGAGGTTAATTAACTGGAGTGTCTGAAACAAGATGGCGCAACTTAAAGTTGCTTACTGTGTTAAGTCCTTTGTTATATAATGCAGATTTAGTTTACCATGCAATAATCAGACTTGCTTTTTTAACTCTTTTACGTGTTTGAGAAAGAAATTTTGGACTATCGATAGGAATTAAGAAGAGTCTACGACAACGTCCTACTCAGCTATTTGAATTTCTCAGATTTAATGATGTTCCAACCTCTCTTATATTCTATACTTCTTGATAATGCAAACAGAAATCATTTGCAACAGCAAATATCTGAAAATGGCTTGACATTAAGTAAATTTGCAAACACAGATGCATTCTAAGCCCAAGTAATGAAATAACAGTAGAGACTTTGAAGTAAACACATTATGACATGATGGCATTAGCAAGGAACACATTCACAACGAATTTCTCTTCGGTTATACAACTGTTAGAGATGGACGCTATGATTGTATTTCACTTTCTATAGAGATAACCAATTAAGCGATGAAAGAGGAGTATAATACTGTGCACTGTTCAATCCTAGGCTGAAAGTCTCGTGGTTCCATTTACATAGTCCTAATGAAGTTGGTGTTAAGTTGGAAACTAAAAGTCAATTGTTTTCGAGCTGGGCATGGATGTAATGAATGCACCGTGAATCAAAAGGTTATCAGTCTTCACTGTTCAATCTTCTGACAGCGTACTACAATAGTTAACTATCTTATATGTAGATGCATTAATTAATATCCTTTAATTTCTGAAAGCTTTATTGAAGATCTATAAAAGATTACGCAATTTTAAATTTAAATTTTATAATTTAGGATTTGCAATTTCCTGTTTTGCATCGTTCACTAATTTAAATTCAAAAGTGAAGCTTAGAGATGACAACTTCTCGTTGGACTGTTTGAGAATTTGCACCAAGGCAACTCTTTATAGTTCAAAAGGAATGAAATGAAATTACAGTTCAGTGCTTCGATGTTCATCTTATGGGCAATGAGTTGTTGAACACTTGAATAAGATGTCTCCCAAAGTGGCAGAGGCTGTGAGTGTGTTCAAAGTGGAATTGGATAATTGCCTTGTCAGAATGAGAACAGTATGAATATTTTGGTTGTATGGCTGATGCAGAAATAACTCACACTAATAATTTAAAAATATATATTATTTTAATTAAATTATATAAAACTTTTCATGTTTTTGCATTCACTTTTGTTATTTATTCTATGTTTATGTACTGGAAGGGAAGAGGGAGAAGCATAAATATCAAACACTGTGCAGCATAGTCCATCATGAATGATGGACTATGCTGCACAGTTCGCGATATAAAACGCCGAACAGCATCGTACACTAGAGCAGTGGTAATTTGCATCTGGTCGAGCAAGTCAGGGTGATCAAGTAGCAGTTATGGGACGTAGAAAAAGATATCGTGAACTCTCAGAAAGGCATGATTGTGGGAGCTCGTGCGTCGGTTGCTTCATATCGGAAAAGGTATGTCTTGTCGGCTGTTCATGGCTCACTGTGGTTAAGGTGTGCAAAGGATGGTGTCGAACGGGTCAAACCATCTCCCGCCGACTGAACTGTAAAGGATCACGCAAGGTGGATGTTCCTGGTGAGTGAAGGGTGCAGCACGTTGTACGAACTCAATGGCAGGTCGTTGTGCGACAGCTGACATCGCAGTACAGTATGGGGAATGTAACAACAATATCGCAATTGACGATGCGCGGCACACAGGAGTATGAGGTTCCACAGCAGACGACCTAAGAGACACCCTCTCCTTCCCTCTGATCATATCATCATCAACGGCAAATGCTGTGGTGTCAACAACAGGTTGGTTGGAGACTAGTGGACTGGAAACGAGTGTGCTGATCGAATGAATCCAAATACCTGGCGCAACACGCCGAAGGACGCCTTTGTGTGTGAACACGAGTCCATGGACTATTGTGCATGCTGCCCATCATCCAGGCAGGTGCGGTAGTTGCATAATATGGGGCATGTTTTCTTGTCAAGAACTAAAGGATTGTATTTCGCTGGTGAGGTCTACCGCCAACTCTTAGGAGACCATGTGCACCCTACCATGTTGCATTTCTCCCGAATAGAGACGAAATCTTCCAAGACGATTATGCGCTATGCACTGTGCACAAGCGCTCGAGAAACAGTGAAGATAACATCCATCTTTATTGGCCTCCAAATACGCCTGACTCCAGTCGAATTGAACATCTGTAGAATATTTTCAAACGGAAATGAGGCGTATGTGCACGCAACCGGCATCTATTTGAAAGCCTTGCAGGCAGCACAGCTGCAGGTCCCTACGGTCATCTTCAGACATCTAGTGGAGTCAATGCCTAGGCGAATAGCGGCTGTTAAAAGGTGGCTAAACACGGATAGTTACGGTATTGGGTAAGTGCTCATAATTCATTGATCACTCAGTGTATATTTGAATGCTAACATAAATAAATGAAACCCAATATGTATTGCTTAACTAAATAAACAGACATTGATTCTAAAGAGAAGTAAAAATCATCTTGATATGTCTGTCAATATTTACAGATGTACCTCCTGACAGACGTACCATTTACCTTGATACGTCTGTCAGAAGACTCCAGTGGGTGGTTTATGTATAAATAGATGAGAAACCTGAACATCTGGAGTATTTTCTCAAGGGTTGCCCAAGAAAATCCCTCCAGTAATAACACAGTACATCAAAAATCAATTGCATATCCTTTCTTCTATAACATGTAAGCCGTGCAGCAGAGAAGCTTTTATGCAATTGATGGTAACATTGGTAAGAGATGTTTCAAATTTTCCATTTTTAAGGTACTTTCTTAAAGAAACGATCCACAGATATTTATTCTAAATGGATTTTAAAAAAAATTAAGTGGCCGTGCATATTTTCAAACAGATTATCAGTCTGCCGACTAGGTTTATTATTAAATCCTTCTACGAACACCAATTCTACATAAAAACAAAGGAAAACCTTATTATGTGGCATCTCATTAATCTGTATTTCAATTACAATTCCACTGTTTGAGTGAAGAAGGCGAATCTAAACTGCGACCAGGTATTCACCATCCATGCCTAAATACTGAGGAATGATTAGAGACAACTTACTTAACTTACGCTCCAGCTCGGAATAAACTTTGAGAATTTAATTAAATTTGGAAATGCAGAGAGAAAGAGAATTTCATTAAGCTTGTGATAAGATGAGATTAGTTGAAAACAAAAGGAGACCATTTAAGTTATTTCATAATCTATTTTTGATTTCATTTTGCTGAAGGATGTTTATTTGTTGGAATTACTTGCACTGGTTGGGAAGGGAATAGAAGAAACAACTCTTTAAAACATAATCGCTTGTTTTAGAATTAAATTTCTGTTTTAGTATCTAATAACAAGCAAGCGCCATTAAGCTTGGTTACTGTGTCCTTTTAATACTCTTTCAGAATAGTGATGGTATTATGTCTTGGTAAATTCCATCTCAAAAACTCCAGTGGAAATATTCGCCTTCAATTTTTCATCTTGTCTTAACATAAATAAGGGATTTTTTTTTGTTTTTCTCCACTTTATTTGTGCACTTTATCATTGTAATAGAAAGAAGAATACTTCTGAAACTATTAAGCTAGAGGCACGTGTCATTGAACGTGAAGGAATTTTAAAATATGACTTGAATTCTAGATTCCTATTAGGGTTTCTTTTGATTTCATTTTCTCTGTTGATAAAGCAGACCGTTTTGTATAATCAACTATATTTTATTTCAGTGGCTAAATAAAGTGGCCTTGTTAGGGAACCAGAACTGTTTACTAACAGTTCTGGTTAGTCTTTTTTTAACATCTTTTTTCAGGATGGTTATAAAGTCCTTTCCCACATTTAAAAATTATTAACTAGAAAACTATAGATCGCATTGAAAAACTTGTTTTTGCATTGTAATGAGTATTGTGGGAGTTATTTTTAACAATAAATTAGTTTGATATTTCATCGACATGGGGCTTAGCGATTCATTCACTCCAATGAGCTTTCAATTAAATTTTATTACAAGAATGGCAAGAGTGTTATTGCAACCGTAAGAGCTTATCAAAGAGAAAGAAATGTCTCAAGGTCTTTTTGAAGAACCGAAGAAAAATATTGTAAATCGTCTCAAAGATGGATACCTAAATCTTAAACCTAGAAGAGGGCGTCCATCAGCATCACACGAAGCCATTCACTGAATTAATGAAGTGCAGCAACAGTTCTTTCAGATTTGAAGGATATAATCTGTTGAGGTAATGAACATTCAATGAGATATTTTGAAAGCAGCTGTGAAGAGCACAATACCCCGTCTTGATTAGAAAATATTAGAAAATATTAGAAAATAATTGAATAAATAAATAATTAATAATCTAATAATGGTGAATAATATTTCGCCATTAATAGAAAATAATGGTGAACACGTGGAGATTTGTTTGTCAATGAAGATTGATGAAAATTTTACTTTCGTGTTATTTTTCTGAATTAATCACTTTTCGCACCTCTCGTGATGAAATTTCGAATTATTCTTATAATTTGAAAGAAACTTCCACATATACTGATTACAATAAAAAACCGCTCTTAAAGTAAGTAATTTTTAAAAGTTAGAAAGGACTTTATATTCATTAAAGTAATCAGCCCGACTTTGGCTGAACTGTAGCTGTTGATGTTGTTGTCGTGGTATTAAGGTTTTAGGAGCATCAGCGACTAAGACCATATTGTTCCGTGTATATGTTCTGTTTGCTGAACCAAAGACCCCAGTTTCCGAGAGAAAAAAACCATGCTACCCTCTCCTGAGATCGAATAACTCAGCCACGTTGTGAAAAAGGCCCATAAAAATTCCTCGCGTCAAAGACGGGAACTCAGGTCTTTTCCACCCTGCGTGGGGAGGATGGCTATTCTACCAACTGTACTACCCACGAGGGCTAAACTCCATCGTAAATACCCTGGTCCATTACAAAATTCGACAAGGAATTAAAAAACGTCGCTATTTCAATTTAAATTTATATATTGGGAGTAATTGTGTTAAAAGTTTGTAAAAATTTTATACAGATTTTACCCGTAAATCTAATTTAAAACGTATCACTGTAAAGTTATTACTGCGTGATGTTCTGAAATAAAATTAGAATGAACAGGATTCTCCAGGAAAACTTATTGCACTCACATTTGATATGACTGAGTAGATCAGTTGTAATTGAGGAAACAAAAAAAGGTATAAAGTTTTCTAGTAATGCTGAAGGTGCGAATAGCTTGTATAAATTGATATGGTTTAGCACTAGTATTAACCATATAGTGTAAAGAAGCCCTAGGCTTCTTCAGCCAGCGAAAAAAATAATTAATTAAAAACATAATACTGTAATAATAAATAAATAATAACATAAAATAAAATACTTATTTGATTCCCTTCTCATGTAGACATCTACCCTGCTGAGCTTTGGATTTCCCCAAGTTGTCAGCCTCAACTATCCAAGAAGGCAACTTATTCCAATAATTACCACGCCGGATAAAAGAAAACTTCCTGCAATACAGTCTAAACCTCTTCCCGTGTAATTTGAATTTATGCTCCCCCACCCTAGTTCTGTAATCATTTATAACAGTGAAAATTTCACCCTCATTCAATTTATCTTCACCTAACAGAGCCTTATACACCTCAATCAAGTATCTTCTTAGGTGTTTAGTTTCCAGGCTCCGTAGCCCCGCATATTCGAAATCATTCCTCATATGGACGTCCTTTTGCCCACCTCACCATGCTCGTTGCTCGTCTTTGGACCATTTCAAGAAGCTTAATGTCTCTTTTAGATGAAGTCTCTATACTTCGATACAGTATTTCAAGTTGGGTCTTACAATTGCCTTATACAATGGGATTATGACCTCCTTATCTCTGCGAACAAATGTTCCATAAATCATCGCTAGGACACCATGGGCCTTCCTTGCCACCTGTGTATACTTCTCGGAGAGTTTCATGTTCTTCCACATCGTAACTCCCAAATCCATTTTTTTTCTCTACTGTATTTGCATTATGCTGCATTAAAACATGCCTACCACTTTTCTGACCATCCATAAAGTATCTCTAAGTCGTCCAGAAGCAGCTCTACCTGGCGCTGATCATAAACTACTCTACCAGTCTTGACACCATCTGCAAATTTTCATCCCACCCTGTCGATGTCATTTTAGAAAATAAAAAGAACAGTGGTCTCAGTACCAATCCTCGTAATACCCACTTCTTACATATTTATTTAGGTTCATTACTATCTATCCTCTTATTTGTTTTATTTCTACTTATATTTAAAATTCTATTTTAATATCTATTTTAGTTTTTAAAATTCGGAACTTCAGAAGTTAAAAATACTGAACGTCATAGTAATTAAAGAATTTTAAGATTACCAGCGAATATATTACTATTATACTAATATGGTGAAAGAACTAGATGTAACAGAGGTAAAACATGCCACAAACACCTACAGAATGAAATGGCTTAATTCTAAGGAATTATGAAGCCTTTTAATTGCGTTTCCATAGTAACACAACACCTATGTGTCAGAGGATAAACTAGACTTAGATAACTGACTCCATAAACTCCACATTTTATTAATGTTATTAAGCCTAAAAATATCTTTCAGTATTGGGAATTTTGATTTTTGTTCAGCCTGCAACTAATTTTCTTGTTATTATAACAAAATGATGCCTCTCTTTTCATGTTTACAACAGCGAAAAATTGTAATTATAGCGAAAACGAACAGTAAATAGTTCTACCCTCTTCATTATCTTAATAAGAATGTCAAAAACTTTTTCAGATTTAACTTTTTTCTATAAAAGCAAAGAATTTGATTAACTTCGTGGTTTATTCTCTAAACTCCACCAAAATCAATGTCCAAGTGTCCTAATTACCTCCAAAACTCAATATGACTCGCTGTTTATAGAATTTTGAAATATTCTCAAAATAAATTGAAAATATCAATTATATTCAACCCAGCGTTACACGAATAAATTTCAACTGTCTTTAGAAATTATTTTCAGATTTATTATGTTAAATTATGTCAGAATGAAATTCAAAGTCAAAATTTAAGTAATTATATTTTAGAAAAAAAGATGACTCCTACTTAACTTTTGTACATGAGGGTGGTTTATTTTTGGATTCGAAATACGAATCCAAAAATGATCGAAATGCAAATTTTTCCTCACTAAACAGTGAGGAAAATAAAATATGCAAATATAGATTAGATTATCAAACAAAAAGGTAAGATTTTTAACCACGTAAATACGTTTTAGCCCAATTACATACCTAACCTAATGAAAACAGATCTTTTGTACCTGGTGGCTGATCACGAGGAACTATTACCCCCCTCCCATTTCAAATGCACATCTGCAGTTCAAAAGCTAAACATTTTTAAAGGTCTACATTCAATTTATACTTCGATAGCGAAGATTCCAAATTTTGAATATATATGCTAAGTATTTGGTGAGCATTCGCTGTCCACAATTGACGGTGAATCTGAGGAGAGAAATCTATAAATAGGTCGTCCAGCATTTCAATATTGACTTCCTTCGACAATCGCATTTTGCATTCCTCTCCAATGTGACAAGACAGCGCTGGGATATTATCCATTTGAATGCTTTTTCAATGTCCGAGTTTTCACTCTATCTTTTCCTCTTCTCTCGACTTCTGGCAGTCTCCTCTCTCCCCTGTGCAAACAACTGATAAGTATTTTTAGTCATTCGTCCCTTTTCTAAAATTCTTTTGAAGTTTTTTTTTCTATCTTCCGCTTTTCTCTTTTAAAAATAGTTTCCTACATTGCATTCACTTCTGTGATTATTCTACAGATATATCTTCCGATGTCTAACAGATGATGGAAATATGCGGTAGAATTTGACGACGGGCATTATCTTTCATCTTTAAATCTAATTTCAGAACAGTTGACATTTCCTTTAAGGTCTTTTTGATTTATTAAGTCAGTGAGATTGAACTATGGTTGAATTATTAATTATACCAGTAGTTTCATTCTCTCTCGTCACAGTCAACTATGAGTATTATATATTTTAATATTTAAGATCCGTTCTCTATTTCAGTAAAAAGGACCAATCTTTTTTTTCTTTTTTGATTATTATATTTGGGACATCCTTGATTCGTTGGTTGCTGAGACCTATCTAGAAGAATCGTACTAGACGTTAAACTGTGGTAATTTTAAAAGTTTTAAGCAATGAAAACTTTCCAGGTATTATAAAACACATGCATTAATTCCCAAATAATTGATTGATTTGAATCTTTCTTCGGTAAGTTTATCTAATCCAAGGAATTCTTCCAAGTTTCTAAGAGTACGAAATATTGTGCTCAAACATAACAAGGCCAGAGATAAGACTCGCTATCTTTCTTTTTATATATCCCAAGATTTCTTGAAGGCATTCTTTATACTGGAAGTTGCTGTTTTGCCAGGAGGGTTTTAAAGCATTAAAGAAAATTCTACTGCATAAAAATTCCTCCACCATCGTGTGCACATCGCCGCTTCCGCCAGACACAATAGGTTCAGTAGAGCGGCAATCCGAGGAGCTATCTTGTGATAACGTCTATGACAAGACTCTTGATGCAGAAGAGTCCCTGTATCTAAGTAATGCTGGGGGAAGGAGAGATGGAGAAATTTTATCTTTAACCATTCACGCTAATGTTACCTTTAATTCGTGTAGCTTGGGGCTTTCTTTTACACTCCTTCCCTTTTAAATTCCTGTTCTGTTAACGCTTTAGGATCAACTACAGCATCTAACTAAGCGCATCAGAGATTGTCCTTAGCTGAAAGAAGAGGATCTTATAATCATGCCACACAGGCGCAATTACAAGATAAAGTGACTGAACAGCATATTTAAGTTTAACACCATCGAGTTCAGAACAGAAGATGCTTTAAGTATTACAAAATATCGTATTATATTAAATATATTTAACTGATAGTGCATAATTCGTTTATTAAAAGAGAAAAAAATCAGGAAAATTAAAAAGGTGGTGGTTATACCTTTAATATATCGACAAGAGTTGAGCATTTGATATTGGAGCTCGTCAGCTGGTTAAACTTGCTAACACTCCAGTCAGCGATGGAAAAGGCGGTTGTCATAGCAACGAAAAAGCCCACTTTTGATAATAAAGAGCGTCGGAGTTAAATGAGTCCCATCTGAAAGAGAAACGCATCCAGATGCAATAAACAAAAAATATTAAATTTCTTCGTACTTTGTATGATTTACTTTTTGGGCAATTTTTTGAATTTTGTTTTGAATTTCTAATTTCGTGGCCTACATAACTGGTTCTAGCACTGGTATGTATCAGCCAAGTTATGAATTATTTGAGTTAGGTAACAGAAGAAGGCATTTGCTCTTAAACTACAGCTATTTATTTTGCTAGTGAATATTCTATTTAAAGATCGACTAACTAGCATTAAGAACTCTGCTTAAAAATCAATAAGCTTCAGTTATTCTTGTGTTCTCTAACGTTTTATTAAATAAATTCTAGTATTTGTAAATAAATACCAGAATTTATTTAATAAAATGTTAGAGAACACAAGATATTTTGTATCCTGTCAATTTATAGAATTTCATATGAATGATATAGAGATCAAATACATAGGTCCAAGTGCTGTGCCTTTGAAGAACACCACGTTTTGAGAACAACCATATAATTTAATGAAGAACTGTGCTTAAAAAATTGACATTAATCCTAGCAGGTTGAACATAAACTGTTTTTAGATTCTTTATTGCGCTATTTTAGAATTTAAACATTGACTCAATAACTTATTTTTCAGTTATGGACAAGGATAGACATATGAAGTGGCATTTTTTTTTGTTGGTCGATGCTTTGTAAGCTTGCTTTCTTGCATCATTTGCCACTACTAACACTAATTCTGTTTTTGTTCAAAATTACTATAAGATTTCTATTCAATAAAAAATCAGAAATCCAGTTAATATGATGTTAAATACCTCATATACTTTATGAGACTGTGCAATGAGTAGCCACTTTATTAGATACACCTACCTAATAGCTACTAGTTCCCCTTTAGCTCTCAGAACGACCTGGATTCATGGTGGCATGAAATTAACGAAGTATCGAAAGCGTGCCACAGGCATGCTTGCCATTTCGATTCAACTTCTCGCTGCTGTAGTAAATTGTATGATTGTAGACTCGTTTCACCTCATCCAGCAGGTACTCAATTGAACGAGTTAAGGAAGTCACTGAAGTAAGTTGAATTCTCTCTCGTGTTCCTGGAATCAGTACTGTACAGTTTTGGCCTTGTGATATGTCGTACCATCCTCTTGAGAGAACCTATTCACAGATGGATAACTGAAGCTATAAAGGGATGCGCCTGGCCGGAAACAACTTTCAGAGGGTAGCATCCGAATGTAGCTCAACTGCAGCAAAGGACTCAATGTACACTGCGAAAGTACTTCCCACACCATTCCTCCACCAGCAGCCAAGCACCTGACAGGATGGATTCATGTTGTTCTCCATCAAAACAGCAGGAACCAGGATTCAACAGACCAGACAACGTTTTTCCAATTTTTCTACTGTCTAATGTTAATATACCTGAGCCCACTGTGACCGTACCTTCTTGATTTTTGCTGACAGAAGTGGAACCTAGTATATAGCGGTACGACGACTTATGCGTACTGAAATGTCTCTTTGGTTTTAGTTATAACTCTGGGTGGGTTGTTATTTGACTGACTGCATCTTTTCCATTACCTTGTGCACAAGTATTTGCCACCAGAGTACCGGTGTTGGCTGTATGTAATTGGTCATTGGAACAATCTCGAACAGTCGTACGTGAAAATCCCAGCGGGGTTGCAGTTTCCGAGATAGTCATATCGGAGGGTCTGTTGCCGACTATCATGCAACTTTAAAGTCCCTCAAATCTTTCGTCTTTCCCATTCACGTACTGAATTGCATACATACAGAATCGATCGCTACTTATCTTGCCATTTTATATCCATGGTACGAATAAGTGACGCAATTACTGAAAGAGCGCTCTATTTCATGAAAAGGGTAGGTGTACCTAATAATATGGTCACTGAATGTACAGCCCTGATCTAAATTTAATGACTTATCATTCTTTTATACACTAAAAGAAAACGGAAACCGGAAACCACAAAAGGGTGTTCCGATTTTGAAAAAGGTTGGTGATAATGTAAGATGGATTACAGGAATAAATTAAATTTTATTGTCTGAAATGAGATACAACGGTATTTGTGAACAAATTCTAGATTTGAAATTACTGTTTTTTTACAAAAAAAAAATTATAAATTTTTCGAAAGTTTACGAATAAAATTTATTGTATTCCTAGAATAATGGAAAGAAGAAAGGAATCAAATTTCTCCGTATGTCCAGCTTACGGACTTCGAGATAGGAAAGATAGTCAACCTACGAGATGGTATGTGATTCCACAATATTGACGAGCAGTTGTAGGGTTTTATGCGCATCAGCAACTTAGGTCATATTGCGCTACATATAATGTCTGTAAATTGCGTGGTGGTCGATTTGCTGTTTGCTGGACGAAAAACTGAGTTTCTGAGAGAAAAAACCAAGCTACTCTCGCCTGAGACCGACGAACTCAACCACGTTGTGAAAAATGCCCATAAAAAATTCTTCGCATCCTCCCCCACACCCTTGATATGGGGAGGACGGTGATTATATCAACTATGATACCCACGAGGGGTGGACGAGAAGTATGTACAGTTCATCGATGTTCAGAAACCATCGGGTATGGCATGAAAACAACTCCCGTGCTTGTAAAGGGCATTATGACCAGCCACTATCTCGTTGGAAATGTCATAAACTCAGTGAACTGGGACATTGATCCACATACCACCAATAATACGAAATTGGCTCTTCAAGACGTGAATGTTTTCCCATGATCTGCGGATCGACAATCTGGCCTCAGCAAATATGTCTGAAATACTCCTGATCTCAAATTCGATACCTACACTTTCAGTCCTTAAGTTCAGTGTTCAGTTCAGAGTGGTGCAGTCCTGGAATGGCATACCTCATGTTGACATCCAACACCTCTTCGACCAAAGGCATTCCTAAGTCAATGCTTGTATGCACGTATGTCGGAGATAAAACCTGACATGAATTTTAAACAATGTAAACATTTTTATTGTAATCATTTTAAAATTTAAGTGGTTATTCTCATAACTGCTCTAAACATTATTAACAACTTTGGTCAAAATCGGATCGCTCTTTCTTTTTGGTGTACACGAAATAACACTTACATAGTCGTTTCTTCACGTGATGCCAATGTCAAATTACTTGAAAACAAAACTTTACACTATTATCGATTAAAATAGAAATAAGATGAGTCCGTCGTCGACATTGGACACTGTGGGAAGAGGAAAGTTACAGAAAAAGTTCAGAAGAGATTATGTTGAAGAAACAACAAAAACATTTTGTAAAATACTGTCTTATTCGTATTCAGGAAGAAAAGATTTGTCTTCGTATACTAAGAGCGAATGGTCCATTAAACCAGTGGGTTTAAACAACATTTCCCTAAGTTTCCTCTTTCGTAATCAAATTATAATAAAGGTGGTGAAAGAGCATTAACAATAAAAATATAAATGAATTTTAATTACAGAATACTCCTTATCAGCAAATAAACAGAATCTCCAAGGGTTCCAACTAGTGTGATGCTTCTTTGGAATGTCCTCTCCAGACAGGACACAAAATTTCTGCGAATTAATGGTCCCCTGTCGCCTATTTAGTATAGTTGCTCTACACTAAATATGTTCATAAAACTGTTTTCACTATAATGGATATAAAATACACTCATATGTTCTCGAGTGCATAATAAAATAAGTATATAAAGCTAGAGTAAGTTACTTTCTCCTTGAATTATACATTTGCTCTACGTAAACATTTGTTTTCCCAACGTGGTTGAAATCTAAAGAAAAAAGGTTGAATTTTCGGAAAATTTCAACACATAGTGCAATTGTTCAAAAATTATACTTAAATTTACAAAACACCCGCATTCAAAACAAAGAGAGATAGAATGATACAAAATTTAAAAAAAATCGTCTCCATTTGGTCACCATATCATGGTAGCCAATAACGAGCGCATGCGCAGGTCACTGTAACCAACAAGGTGCAACGCTGAATCTGTTGATACCAATATGACAACGAATTCCAACAATTGTTCTATTCATTTATTTATTTTTATGTTCACTGCATCCTTAAATTAAAATCTACAGTCTAAGAGAACTCTTTCACGACAAAACAAGCAATGATGGTCCAACTGAATAGTCCTCAAATATCCTACACCTACCACGTCTAGACTGGAACAATATCTTTCAGGCGGCAATATGATGTACAAAGCCACACAGTGGCATATTTTATTTTTAGCAGCAAAATAAAGGTTATGTTCCATGGCACTTAGAAAATCAAGCGCACGACACAACAAATCCACTAGATTTCACGGCAATTGAGTTTTCAGAAAGGAGTGAATTCCTTGGAAGGAAAATAACGTTATAGTTTCTTTAAATGAAGGTATTTGACAACAGGGATATCACGAATGTCAAAACCCCCAAATAGATGTTAAAACAGTGACAGACCTAACTGGAAACCACTTCGCTCTCTTCTGGTTTTAATGCTTTTTTTCTAATGGTCAATTTTATATTTTATACTGTCTTTCTGTACAGAAATCCAGACAGTTGACATTAATCATTCACCATGTGCACTTAAATACTTTTAGATCTTTCTACTGTCTGTTCCACTAAAGTGCAAAAATACGTGAATCTTCCAGCATACATTTAGAGAATGAGAAAAACAGATTATGGTTTGAAGAGAGGAAAAATTTAACAGCACGAACTTCAATATCAATTACCACGGAAGTCGGAGAACATACAGTCCCATTAAGATTTCTGTATGTATTTGGAAATTACTCAGACAGATTTATTCCAATACGCGGAGAGATTTATTTCAAAACTTCAACCCAAAAAAGAAACAGTTTCCCAACAAAATGGGACAAGACCATATATAGCACATGTGGTTCTTGAGTTCCTCAACGAACATTTTCTTGATGTCATCAAGAATCGATGTTCTAGACGCTTTTCAATTGGATAGTAGTGGCCACTAAATCACCAGATTTGAATCTATGTGATTATTTCTTATGGGACATTTGTCAAGGATAATGTGCACAAGAATAATTCATATTTTGTTGAAGGATTCTGCTCAAGTGAACTACATTGACTAATCAAATTAATGTGTCCTATTAGGGCCACCCAAGAACTAACTCATCTGCCCACATGTTTTAGTAGTAGTAGGGTTTTTTAGGAGCATTAGCGACTAAGGCCATATTGCTCCTTGTATACTGTCTGTAAATTGCTTGTGTTCTGTGGTCGATTCTCTGTCTGCTGGACGAAAAACCCGAGTTTCCGGGATGAAAAAACCATGCTATCTTCGCCTGAGACTGACTAACTCAGTCATATTGTGAATAAGGCCATTAAAAACTCCTCGCGTCATTGATGGGATTCGAACTCAGTTCTTTTCCATTCAGTGTGGGTAGGATGGTGGTTATACCACGAGAACTTTTTGACAGGGTAAACTAATGTCAATTTTTTCGGATCGATACGGTTTTTCAGTTTCAATAAAATCAAACTATATCTAAATGAACACATCTTAAGTTTCAGTAAAGAAATAACCAAGCTACTTACCTCAACGAAAACTAGCGATTTCATCCATCTTGGTTCATCCATTATGTTTCAGCTTTCGTTCCAGTGATGAAAAATTTTTCTTCACTAAAAATCATATCAGTTGTGCAGTAGTAAAGAGCTTCTTTTCCCAGCGTAGTGACTATTACATTAATTCCCAGTATGAGTCTCTCAGCACGAAACCTTAGTAAATCACGCCATAAATATTCAAGACACATTCTAAAGCAGTCAGGCTTACCTTATTTTCGATCCCCTGCAAGTAAAATTTTGCTTCTTAAATGATTTCTTATCAGATCTCATTAATCATTTTGCTTAAATGTTCTTTCGCACTTCTTGAAACATGTCAGCTAATGTCCGTAAAGGGTCGCTAAGTCCCTTAATTTTCCGCCGAGTTTTCAGTGCACCACGATGATAAATAGAAAAGGAAGTTCGTAGAGTGTTTGGAGGGCAATTAGCTTCAGTGTGATTGATCACCTATTCCACTGAAAATATCACCGAATTCTGAGAGTGGACTGTAGGTTGCAAATAACAGACACCAGTATTTGCCTTCTTTCAAGCGATGCTCCAGAATTTCTTCCTACCTTAATGTATCGCATTTGTCAAACTAAAGAGGGGAAAGAATTTGATAAATGGACGCAGCATGAAATGGTGCATCCAATTCACGATAACATATTTCAATGAAAATTCTGTTTTCTTAATGTTTTAATGAAAAGTGCTATTAATAAAAATAACAGTATATGTATATTTATTTCTTTTATTTTTATATTTTATTCTAATAGCTCATGTCCACCTAAATACTGGTGAGGGAGCACAAGGAACTAGGAGGATATTCTCACAGTTTTGGAGGAAAATCGGACATTTCATAGCTGAGATCCACAATCACCTAAATCTCTGATAAAAACAATATTATCGAAATTATGGCACACTTCGAAAGTATTGCCATGACACAGCATGTTTTTGAAAGGTCGTGTCAAATTTGGGAGCATGTTGTACTCAGTATAGCAAAGAAAAAAGTCCATATGGTTATAGGTCCGGAAATGCTTCCCTTCCGAGTTATTATTTATCTATTCTTGATAGAATAGTAAGGTTTTAGACGCATCAGCGATTAAAGGCATAGTGCGCTGTATATATTGTCTGTAAATTGCTTGTGTTCTGTAGTCGATTTTCTGTTTTCTGGATGAAAAACCAGTCTCTGGGGGAAAAAAAACCTTTACCACCTTCACCTGTTATCGAGAAATTGTCGAGCAGTGAAGCTGAAATGCGCTGGAGTTTTGCCATACATGAGCCATATTTGACAACAGGCTTCCAGTGGAATTTCTTCCAGTAATACGAGAAGTTCCTTCTCCAAGAATGCCTATGTTTAAGTATTCCATCTCATGTTTACAGTGCCAATTTCTCCCCTGGTAGCAGAAATTTTAGCTATTTTTTTTTTTTTTTTTTTTTTATTCTACAGATCGCTTCCCCATACCCTAAATGACATACCCACCGATTTTCACAGCGCTATCTCTAACCGTTTTGACACTAGGGTCTCCTGAATAGGGAAACTTATTTTATAACCAACCGGTATTTCAGGCGCCTCAGCAAATAACAATAATTCATGATTTCAGCCATCATCTCGCACCGACGAAGTCAGAGACCATCATGCAGTCTGAAAATTAGACCACTTCGCTCCATTCCAATCTCCTTGAAAAGTTTAAACAGGATGTTGCCACTAAATACCATAGAAACCCTAAGCTCCAATAAGACCCACAGAAAGACTACTACCAACAAAGAACTGAGTCACAACACTACTAGCTGGAACCCATGTAAATTTATTCTCTCCATTGTAAATACACCCCCGTGGCTTGCACGCCATACAAGGGGCGATTGTAACTTGCAATCAACTAAAAGAATAAATAAATAAATAAACCAAAAAAAAAAAAGCAAAATGCAACGACTTTTATGCAGAACTGAGAACATTTCTTTTCCGTGTATTCACCATATTTCCTATTCATTCTTCATCAAAGATAATCTCCAGCTTACGGTTGAGCAGAAGCCCTCTTATCAGACGTGATAGGGACCGATAGTTGATCGATTAATCGAAAAAGTCGATTAAATCAGGAAATCATAAAAACCTTAACAATTTTCCTGAAATCAGACAATAAACCATGGTTTATTGTCTCAAGTCTTTTCTACTCGATGTGGGGAAGAACGGTGATCCTATCAACTGTGTTACCCACGAGGGTCACATCTATGGTCAATCATACTATAATACAAACTGTATTTTTATTCAAAATATAATCTATTAGTTAGCGCAGGATAAAACAAATGTGCATTCTAATGGAAATGTAGCTGGAAGGCATCCAGATCGCAATTAAACGTAGAGTGTTATTATCACTAATGAATCTAATTGTTTCAAGAGCTTGAATTAAATTACTTCACTTATCTTTCACTTCTACAGTTACTGAATTTTAATGTGGTTCTCAATAAATGAATCCATAAATGCACGTGTGAGAATATGATCGGCGATACTGCTGACATCTATTGTTTATAAAATAAACTACATTATTCGAATAATATTTTGAAAATATGTAAACCAAAGAGTTTTAAGTGGTTATATCTATTTATAAATATGAAATTAAGGAAATTTTCTCCATTCTGGCATTGCATATTGTTGAAGTCACAAGGGGATGTACATCAAGTTCCATTAGCGCCGCTCTCTCTCTCTCTGTGTTAATCTATTCTGTTTTCTTTTTCTGCAGATCCATTTATTTACTTTTAGTGTAGTTTTTAGAAGGCTGCAAAAAAAAAAAGCGAAATTGTAAAAATGGAGACGAATGCCCCCTGAGGGATAATTAGGGGATCTAGTTGCCAACGCATCTTCCTTCAATGACGAATAATGGGACCACTTAGCGAAAGTGTTGATAAGAGACCCGTGGGCTGAATTGTTTCCCCACGATACACGTCATTAACTGCCCTCGTAGTATAATTACAGTTCAGAAGAACTGAAATCTTTTCAAAAACCATCAGAGTTTTTGTAAGTGAGCTTTCTCTTTGTTACATCCTCTTCCAGTAGCTATGGACAACATTTAAAGTGGTCTTGACGAGAAAATGTTCTAAAGTGCATTGGATTGTCATCTGTGAGGCTTTTGAAATGAACCAAATCATACATAGAAAGATTCGAATCCTAATTTACATTGTTAAAAGAAACTCGGATGTGCATGTGTGTGTGAGAGAGATGTAGCTAAGGCCATGAGGTGTCAATAAATCGGATCTGGATACTGAGCGTGGTTTCAACAATTGTTTTTTCGCACGGTGAGGAGAAAGCCTGAGTTTGGATCCCGTCCAGACGGGAAGAACTTTTATAGTAACTGGCAATATATCCCAAACAAAAGGGAGTGTCCACAGAATATGAAAAAGACTACGGACCATACAGTGGAAAGCGATGGTGCCTTACGATCTTCGAACATGACTGCTTATGGGCGCACAGAAAACAAGTATCTTTTGCAATGCCAGTGTTGCAAATGTCTTTGTATGCCTCACTACTGTGAGGCATACAAAGACAGTAATGACAAGTATATCCAACACTGGAAGGCAGGCCGAAACAGTAACTATACGAACAAACTACTAGCTTATATCCGGGACTATACAATTACAATTTTCCAGAATTGCATAGTCCAACGGACATATCACTGTGAGAGAAATAACAGCCCAGTTCATCCCATCATTATGAGATGCCTTTGCTCCAGTATGATGATACACCATGCCACTGTGTTTAAATTTTGTCGGACTGATTCATGAAATATAATAAGGACTTTCTTCTTCTCGGTGACTCCCACAGTTACTGAAACCCAACCTCAAAGGGTTATCCGATATCGGAAACCACGATGACCACTGTATAGGAATCACAAGACGTTGTTCGTTATGTATAGGCCATTTTGCCAAAAAAAATTACCAGATGTTGGTGGACCTCATGCCAAGATGAATCATTTCTGTACTGCAGACAACGGAGTCCTACATTTAGATGAGTTCATGATTAATGGACATTGAAGGTACTTATTATAACTATATTAATGTTTTGTAACCTACTATGACAAAAGATATTTTTCTGTTGGGAATAAATATGTGGGACTTTTTCAGGTGTGATTTATGTTTTTAGATTTTATTTTAAAATCTAAAATATGGAATTTATTTTCAAATGACTCTTCACATTTGAGCAGGAGGGTCTGTAGTTAATAAAATATGCTGATGGAAACGTTAGGGAGCAATCAAGCCGTAAATATTTAAGGTTTACAACTCTTAAGGCTCAATTGTTGATTATAGAACTGTTGATTAACAACGTAACACTGGATAAATTATAACAATCAACTTCAAGTACCATTAAAATATGTAATACTTTTTAAAATGCAAATGGACCAGCTACCAAAAAGCAAAGTTCCGTTCAAAAATTTAAAAGCCGAGATTTACTCAGCCGTTGATGAACTTCTAAATTCTTCAGAAGAGAAAAATCGATCTCCAAGACGTACCGATGAAGAAAATATCCAAGCAGCTATAAATTTATATTACAAAGGAGAGTCAGAAAATAAAATTAAATGTGACGAATCGGAATGTGAATTTTGGTTTTACTCTCTTGCCAAAGCGTGCTTTTGGAAAAACATTGATAATCCGAGTCTCCTACGGGAAATTATTATATGTCTATACCGTTGCGATCGCTTCCAAGGAATCGTCGACCAAGAGTTACTTTATCCTGATGAGATACATCCATTATGGACATGGCCTGGGAAGGACGAACCCAGTTCTAGATCAATACAGGAATCCCCGGTGTCCTATTTTAATCGTGCTGCCAATGCCAACAGATTAATATTCAATTTCGAACAACGATTTGCTGATGTAATCTGTGAGCGTATGCCTGGCTTCTTCATGTTTAGCTTCGGTCCTCGTAAGCCTAAACTAGTGCTATTATTCTTGAGGCTTGGATGCAAACCAAATCCAATCAGATTTACCCGTGATTTCTTAAGTTTAGAAAGTTATTACTCGTATCATATTTTGAAATGCATGGAGCTGATCATACTTAGTGAAGGTAACGATCCTGAGGAAGAAGTGAGGAACCATTTCCACGGAAGAACCAAGTGTGCCCAATATTTCCTCCGTGTTGCCCCTCAGTTAGGAATCGAAACTTTACAAAATGTAATCAGTCGCTCTTTTTATGATTTATGGCGGTACCGAAGACCCGGTTGGGATTTCTCTGCTATTAATGTTCTTGACAAGACATTGAAATGGACCCCAATGGTGAAACAGCGATATCTTAATCCATGCAGGCTGCTTCATCAATCTAGGTGTGTCATCAGACGTATTCTTCTTGAAAACTGGCAGATTCCAGACGGTATCCAAAGACTTGAACTCTCTCCAAAGCTTCGCAGATATATCGATCTTCAAGAGGATTAATGAATGTGACTTTAGTTCCATTCACACTCATAATCTACAATTAATCTGAGGAAGCTCAGTAACTTACCTTATTTCGTGTAAATTTAACGTTACAGGGGTGTTTCCTCACCTAAATTGCATACTGCTTTATTAATAAAAGAAGAAGTTATACATCTATATTTATATATCATGATATTCCATCAACATTGGACAATAGATCACGTAGACCATACATTGCGGACACTAAGTGCCCAAATAGAAATAGGGATTAAATATTATGCAAAAGCATTTCTGAATTTCATAAAAGCAGTTCTGATTTTCATAAGTTTCATAAATAGTGAACTCTTGTGCAATGCCAAATCATTATTCTGTTGATTAGCGAAAGAGAAAAGTCAATTTGTTATGAAGGCATCAAACATTGCTCAATTTTAACTGTTCAAATCTTTGATGCCTAAAATATCTTTAAATTATTCGGAGATTAATTACTAAATTTATTATTTTTCATTACATTTAATAAATTTTTAATAAATAAATAGAAATATTCTTTAAATATTACATTTAATAAAATCTACTGTGTAATAAATGTTACATTAAAAAACAGTTTGGTTGTTCAGAATTCGCGCTGAGGTCACTAAGGATATGAGGAGTTTCATTAAGCGGTTTGAGTCCTGTCGATAACGAGAGGAATTTTCATGGACCGTTTTCACAACGTGGCTGAGTTAGTCGGTCTCAGGAGAGGGTAGCATGGTCTTTTTCTCTCAGAAACTCGAGTTTTTCGTCCTGTAAACAGAAAATAGACCACAGAACACACGCAATTTACTAAGGTCATATTACAAGGAGCAATATGGCCTTAGTCACTGATGCTTCTAAAACCCTACTACACCAACAAGTTTCAAATTCTAAAATTTTAGAAATCTTAAAAAAACGTCTTGATTTTGTCTACTGCTTAACTTTATTTGGAGTTGGTTCTATCAGCTCAGTTTGTATTTAATCACTTAAAGAATAATTACGGATTTCCTTTTCATTGATGCAAGGGAACTGCTTTGTCATATTTTATTTCCAGTAAATCTTTCCGTGCTTTTGGCGTCCTGAATGAGTAACTAGTTCTTGTGATTGATTGTTTCCATCTTGGTGTAACCGCTCTAAATCTATCCATTTTGTGGATTTCCAGTTGGAATGCAGCATTTTCTGTCTTTCTAACTTTCATATGTTCAAATCGCATTACCCATGTAATACAATAGAGATTGGTAGTATTTGATATTGATTGATATTTATTACTTAAAGCGGTCCCAGCCAACCAATGGCAACCCCGCTGTCAGTTACACATAATTTAGCAGTACTCTTATATACTACCTCTCCTGTTTGCCCAAGTACAGGGAGGGAAAAAACCTGCCATGACCAAAAAAGATTGATATGAACAAATTGAAAAATAATCAAATTACATAAAAAATAAAATATACATATAATTAAATTTCAGACAAAGTCCAAACTTCATTGGAAAGATCTGCATCTGTTCACATTCTGTTGGAAAGCCAGCAGCGCCAGAAGCTGCCGAGAGCAGAAATTCCAGCACAAGGAGCTGCCGAGAACAGAAATGCTAGCACAAGGAGCTGGAGTTGCAGTGGATATAGCAGACTCAAGCCTGCCTGCACGATTTCACAGAATTCTAGGTAATTCGGCATACACCATACCGCATTACAAATCCAAGGCTTCCAGATGCAGAAGAGTCTTCCGCCTAAGAAATATTGCAGTTGCAAAGGCTTGGAAAGCCAAGAAGCTCTCCTGTTTATCAACTAGAATTGTCTCGCAGCCTTCTTCCATAAGAGTGAGAGTACATGAATTCTTTCCTGGAAATGAACATGCCCTTATACCAAACCAACAAAGTTTCACTGCCTTCCAAAAATTTGCCAAGAAATTATCTGAAAGACATCGCCAGCATCATCGTTGGCCTAATCTTCCTGGAGCCGAGAATTCTGGAGCGTCAGTTATTTAAATATACCAACAATTCTACTCAAGGTAATCACCATAACCCTTCTGATGAACTGAATCACCACTCTGCTACTCTTCAGGCGTGTTATTAAGATGCTTGCCTTCAGAACTTTTTGGTTGAATGCCTTTGGCTGGCATATGCATCCACTGGCCCACATTCGGTTCTTGCCTGCTGGCATGAAACATGTTTGGTGCGTGTTCATTTTATGTTGCATTTTCCTTCCTTACACTTTTATTTTTTTCTTTTTCAATTTCTTCTCTCCTTATACGCGTGTGATTCTGTGAGAGTTTGCGAGTGTGCATAAACGTACTGCCACACCCGGATGAGGTGGGATGCTGGCATTTCTGAGTAAACCCTTCTTTGCTCCTCCTAGTGATGTAGAATCTGTTGGCACCCATAGGACCTGTACTTACTGCCTGTGGTGAGTAGTTTTATTTTTTGTTTTTTGTTTTTTTTGTCCATCTTGGACAGCATGCATATAGTTGTGGCCTGCCTCCTCGTGGTGCGGACGGGTACTGGAATATAGTTATGAAATATGCTTTTTAACATTAACTATTAATTCCTTCCACGTTTTTTTTTTGTAGTTTACTTTTTAACAGAAAAAATTTAACAATTTTTTAAATTTCATTTCATTTTTTTAATTTAAAGAAGCCTAAGAAGTAGAAAATCAGTTCAATTTTCGCATTGAAAAAATTTAAAGATGGTCATTGTTTATTATTAATAAAGTTTGCATTTAACCCAATATATTTATCTGTTTAAAAATAAACAAAAGATCTCAGCCATTTCTTTTAGTTTTATTTTTCTATGTACCCCCAAATGGCGCACGCAATATTTCTCTAAAATTCGCAAACGCGCCCTCAAGGCTGAAAAGTTGGAAGTCCTTATTTTCTCTGGAGTAATTCGCAAGGAAAACTGTACTTCCACCTCTGAGATAACTAGTTAGGACTAAAGACATTTTTAAGAATTCTTGCAATCAGCCTCTGATGAAATTCGAATCCAGATCTCTCCAAAAGAGTGATACATGACAAAAACGCTATGATGTCGCGAAAGACAAAATATTACAGTAGTTAGAAAAAAAATCGATGCGTTTATATTACTTAAATGTAATAATGTCGTTCTAGAAGTGCTTTCTTCCCTCCTAGCAGGACACACAAAAACGCTACTTCAGTCTTCTCCTTTTCCAGGATATTTAAAAAAAAACCTCGATGAGATAGATCCAAATTCAGAACTGAAGAAAATTAGGAAAAGCATTTGTAGAGATCATTAAAACTAGTCCCTCATTTTGTTTCACGGACAGGGACAGTATTATGGAGTATGATTATTGGCAAAATTCTAACTGATATGCAACAACAACAATGTTCCAGGTGTAAGAATGAAGTACATTCAACAAATAACAAATATAATGAGACTGTTTCCTTGACTGTGCAAAACCAGAATGTTTCAAACACCTCAAGATCCTATTTCTACAGTAAATTTAGGGGAAAAAATTCAGTCGGCTATTACAACACTCCTAGAATCTTCAGAAGACAGTGAACAAGGAAAGAATGATGAACAAAATATCCGAACTATTGTGAACTTATATAAAAGGTGGAAAAGTAAATGTGGCGTCGAAATCGATGGTTTTAAAGTTGCAAATTTAATTCACGCCTCTGCTAAGTTTTGCTTCTGGAATAATGTTAATAACGCAAACATTGTAGGAGATATTCTAATGTGTTTATACCAATGTGATGGTTTTCAAGGAATTGTTGAACAAGAACAGATTTATCCAGAAGAAATACATTCGTTGTGGAAATGGCCTGGAAAAGACATACCACACGCAAGACCAATACAAGAGTCACCGTTGACCTATTTTAATCGTGCTGCAAATGAAAGCAGATTGGTTTTTGGAATTAGTGAACGATTCATTGATGTCATCTATCAACGATTATGTGGATTTTTCATGGTGAATTTCGGGAAGCGTAACCTGGACTTAATGAAATTGCTGTTGAGGTTTGGTTGCAAATTAAATCTAGGAAAAATAAGACATAATTCCTTAGATCTACAAAGTCGTTTGTGGTATCATATTTTGGAGTGTATGGAGGTTGTTATACTGAGTGAAGGAAATAATTTCAAAGAGGAAAAGGAGAATAATTTCGAGGAAAGAGCTATGTGTGTTCAACTTCTTCTCCGTGTTTACCCTAAATTCGAAATTGTTTCCTTACAAAATGTCATGAACCGCTACTTTGTGGAATGGTGGCGTATCCAAAGACCTCACTGGCATTTCTCAGCAATTGGTATTCTTGATAAGAGCCTTAAATGGGCACCCATGCTGAAACAACGATGCTCATGTCCATCCGAGCTAACTCATCTTTGCAGATGTGTCATCAGAAGTGTTCTATATGAAAACTGGCAGCTTCCAGATGGTATCCAAAGACTTCCTATTCCTGTGATTGTCCGCAAATATATTGATCTTCAAGAAGACTAACTGGAAGTCTGGTCAATGTTAGACTTGCAATCTGCGATTTATTAATTTATTAATGTGAATAATTAGCTAAGTACAGCTATTTAAGATAGAAACTGAATGTCCGTTTCTCTGCTTAAAATTGTGATGCACCAAATAAAGAGAAATTGAAATGCCTAAACTTTTCTGACCTATTAACTTTCAAATAAAAAAATATATATATATATATACAGGGTGATTCACTACCAGTGCGACAAACTAAGGAGGTGTAGGGGCACAAAGACGAATCGGAATCACATAGCATTGCAGGGTCCGAAATGCCTTCGTCATGCGGTAGAGGACGTTGAACGGGAGGTCGCGTGAACAGCGATCCCGCTGGAAGTCAGCATTTGCGAACCGTTTCTGTTGAAGAAACCAAGTAGCAAAAGTCCTCCGGAGTGGATAATCCGCAGGCTCCAATGATTGGACGCGTTGCAGATGGTATGAACTCATTTGGTTTGTTGACAGCATCCTCCATACAGTGGATTAGGAAATACCCAATCGTTGGCCTATCGCTCGAGTACTCGTACTCGGATTGCCTTCTGCAAGACGTAAGACATTCTCCTCATTGTCTGGCGTCCTCGTCGTTCGCTCTCGATTCATGGTACCTCTGGTGAAACAACCAGTCTCACGTAACCTTCTCATCATACAATTAAAATCGTATGATGAGGAGCACGCCTGTGCGGGAAACGGTCCTGGTACAAGCGCAGAGCGGCGCGCCTGTTACAGTCCGCAGCTCCATACGCGAGGTGCATGTCAGCCAGTTCAATGTTTGAATACTCGTCCATCCTACTGCCTCGGGAACCGGTTCGCAAATGCTGACTTCCAGCGGGATCGCTGTTCACGCGACCTCCCGTTCAACGTCCTCTACCGCATGACGAAGGCATTTCGGACCCTACAATGCTATGTGATTCCGATTCGTCTTTGTGCCCCCTACACCTCCTGCAAGTTTGTCGCACTGGTAGTGAATCACCCTGTATATATATATATACAGTATATATATTTTATATATAAAAATATATACAAATTTGTATATATATATATATATATATATAAAAAAAAAAATATATATATATATATGTCCTCCTCTTCCAGTCAGTACCGCCTTCACACAGTGAAGCATGGACTCTTACAAGGCCTCTGAAAGTTGCAGAAAGAATGTTGACCAATGTCTCCAGGATTGTAGATTTGCGATAGTCCATGGTGTAGGATCCAAACGCCAGATCTATAGATCCATCCATGTAATTCCAGAGCCGTTCTATGGGATTCATATCCAGCATATCGAACTGCTGGAAGTCACTTTCATGTTTGGCAGACCGCTATCAAACAATACTATGATACCAGGAACGTGGCAGGGCATATTATCCTGCTGGAACAGACTTGTGCCATCCAGCTAGACACTCACCATGAAGGGGGTGTAACTGATCAAACTCAATGGATATTATTATTATTATATTGGGGTTACCCATAAATGATTATATTAACCTGTATTCGTGTCTGTAAATTGCGTGTGTTCTCTGGTCGATTTGCCTGTTTTGCTGGACGAAAAAACCTGTTTCTGGGGGAAAAAAACCTTGCTATCTACGCCTGAGACCGACTAACTCAGCCACGGTGTGAAATAAGCCCACTAAAGTTCCTCGCGTCATTGACGAGATTAGAAAAACCGGGGCTTTTCCACCCAGTGTGGGGAGGATGGTGACGATACCACCATGCTAGCCACGCAGACTAAACTCAATGGATAGTCAGGTTTTAGCATTCAGAGTGCGGTATGGGGGTATGAGGGCTTCAAGAAATTCCCACGAAAATATCCCTCACACCAAAATACTGCTGAGAGCTACTTTTGTTGGACCAGGACATTGCAACAATTCCTCTCGTTTTTCGCAGCTTAGCAGGAAACATAATTCATTTGAAAGACAACTTTTTTTCAGACGTCATTGGTCCAATGAATAACGCTACAGACGTTGAGCTAAAAATTTTAGGAATTGTTGGCAATGGGTGACCACAAGCAAGGGTTCCATGATCAGGCGCTTATTCAGTAGCCATTCAGAGCAAGATTCGTTGAATCGCGGTCTTAGAAACACTGCTGGTCATTCCCTTTTTAAAGCCCAAGTCAAAAGTAAATCATAATATGACCACCTGAGAACTCACCTGCCCATGTATCATGTCCATAAATTGCGCATGTTCTGTGGTCGGTTTGCCTTCTTTTTTTTTTTGGACAAAAAACCCGTTTCAAGGGAAGAAAAATCTTGGTAACCACACCTGAAAACGTCTAACTCAAACACGGAGCAAAAAAGGCGATAAAAGTTCCTTGCGTCACTGACAGAATTCGAACCAGTGCCATTTACTGTGTACGGAGGACGGTGCTGTTACCACTGTGCTTCCCATGGACACCTAAGCCAATGGTCATGTGTTGTGTCTTCGATAGAGCAGCTGCTGAACTCCCCATCTCCGCCATAGTACTCTGTAAAATAGCCAGGAATTAGTGGTTATGTTTGTGTAGCATTAGCATTAGCAAATGATGCAAGAAAGAAAGCTTATATAGCGTCAGCCAAAAAAAAAAAAAAAAAGAAAAAACACCTCGGGTTTCATCTATTCATTCTCTACAATAGTCTGCCTAGTCCTTCCTTGAATTTATTTAAGCTGTCAACTTTTACAACAGCAGATGGAAGTTTGTTCCAGCAACTAACAACAATCTACTAGCAAACTTCTGAACAGTCCTTCCTGTGGTCTGAGCAAGAGGAAGAATCCCATCAGCATTCAGCTTGCTCAAGCCATTCAAAGCTTTAAACATCTCAATCAGATCACCTCAGAGGTACTTCGTCTCCAGATGGAAGCCTTTCTTGATAAGAGCAGACATTTGTTCCCCTGATCAATCTCATTTCCCTTCTCTGTACTCGTTCCATCAGTTCCACATCCTTCCTAAAATGAGGCCTCCAGACTTGTATGCAGTACTCAAGATGTGGCCTGACCAGTGCCTTATACAAATGGAATAGTCATCTTATTCCTGCTAGCAACATTCCTGTATATCATTGACAAAATCCCATGAGCTGTCCTGGCAGCCTGCCTGCATTGCCTAGAGAACTTCATATCCAACTGCACAATTATTCCCAGGTTTTTCATTTTCCACTACCCTGGATGTAGTACCACATGGTTAGTACATTACTTTGGAGTTACTGCTACCCATATGCAGTACTTTGCATTTATCAATGTTAAACTTCAATTGCCATTCCTCTACCAATCTGCCTAACTTTTCTGGATCCTGTTGCAGTAGCATGCTGTCATTAACCACCCAGCCAACCTTTGAAAATGAGATTAGGGGTGTGTTATAGGCCTAATGACTTTGATGAGTACAATGAACAACTGTACAGAGATACAGAATGGGCCAGTAAATCCGAATGTCTTATAATCGGGTATTTTAACTTTCCAGATATTGACTGGAACTTGTGGGTTGGTTACTCACAGACTAGCAAGACTTTTGTGGATTTATTGGATGACTATTTTCCACAGCAGCATGTTAGAGGCAAAAAGATAAAAAATACTCGTAATCTGATTATGCATGCATTAAGAATCTGCAGATAAAAGAACCACAGTATCAAATCTCAATGTATTGATTTGTGATTTATATAAAGATGCAACTACTATCAAGGATAAAGGGAAGGGTTTTTGCTTTTGTAAAGGTGACTATAGTGTTCTCAGACAGTTTTTAAATCCTATATAGTGGAGCCAACTGATGAGGTTACTATCAGCAAATTCTAAATGGGAAACATTCAAGGAATTAATCTTGGATGCTCCTTGACCTTTCATACAAAGAAATACTCAAGATTTAGGTAATACTGTTCAAGTTTTAGTGTCTAAATGGATGTCAGATGAACTGATGAGACTCGTGGCAGAGAAAAAGAACAATGCATGGAGATGCATATAAATTATCAGGAACACAGAAGCTTATAGTAGATATAAAATAGTGTGTAATAAAATCACAAATGAGGTTAGGAAAGCAAAGGCAGATTATAAAAAATCTTTGCCAAAGGATGCAAAGAAAAACAGCAAATATTTTACTCATGTAAACACTAGGAGAGAATGAATCAAATTGGTCCACCTGACAATGTTTGACTCCTGATGATCCCACTCAGGTTGGTGACAAACTGAATGAGTATTTTGAATCTACATTCACATATGAGGAACTCTTCAGGGAAGGGGTTGCCAGAGGTTTATCAAAATCTAAGAGAGAACTAAATGATTTTGTAATAACTGAGAGGAAAATGGTAGAGAAATAGTGGAAGTTAAAAAGAAGAAAGGCGCCAGGGGTGATGCCTTTCTTCTATTTAACTTAGTGATGAACGGGATCTATCCAATTATATTAGGGGAAGGAAGCAAAGAAATTAAGCAAGTCATCTATAATATAAGAGCATCCTCGGATGATTCAGGGGATTCCTGCAGATTGGAGGTATCCAAATATATCCAAAGTCATGAGTAATTACAGACCTGTTAGTTTAACTTCTGTTCAGGGAAAATAATGGAGTCACTGGTAAAAGAAGTAATGCAGGATAATCTAGAAAAGGCTGTAATTATACTTCAGACATAGCATGGCTTGTTAAAGGGAAACCTTGCTTGACCAATTTGATTACATAACACAATGTGGTCATAATGGAACTGAATGCAAAAACTTATTTTGATATCATATACTTGGATTTCAGGAAAGCTTTTGATACTGTTGAACATAAAAGACTGCTGTACAAATTAGAGCAGTGTGACACTAAGGGCAAGTTGCTGCTATGAATAAAGGGATGGTTGAGTGGGAGAAGACAGTGAGTGGTAATCGATGGACATTGCCCTTCATGGACTAATGTTATTAGTGGAGTCACCCAGAGCTTGGTGTTCGGCCCATTGTTGTTTTCTCTATTTATCAGATATTGATGAAAGTATATTAGGCTTAATGTCCAAGTTTGTAGTGATACAAAGTTGGCAGGGTGGTTAAAGACAGGGATGATAGTATGCTATGGCAACAGGATCTAGAAAAGTTAAGCAGATGGACTGAAAAATAACAATTGAAGTTTAACATTGACAAAACATGAGTATTGTATATGGGTAACAGTAACAGGGTAATGTACTGTGGTACTATACCCAGGGTAGTGGAAAATGAAAAAACCTACGGGCAATTGTGCCATTGAATATAGAATTTTCTGAGCAATGAAGGCTGTGCCAGGACAGCTCATGGGATTTTGTCAATGATACACAAGAATTTTGTTAGCATGGATAAGGTGATTATTCCATTTGTAAAGGCACTGGTTAGGCCACATCTTGAGTACTGCATACAAGTCTGGAGGCCTCATTTTAGGATGGATGTGGAGCTGCTGGAATGAGTACAGAGAAGGGCAACAAGATTGGTGAGGGAAACAAAGGGGTGCTCTTACCAAGAAATGCTTATTCTGCAAATTGCAGCATCTGGAGACTATGCACCTTTCAGGTGATCTGATTAAGGTGTTTCAGGCTTTGAATGGATTCAACAAACTCTATGATGATAGGAGTCTTCCTCTTCCATAAACTACATACAAGGGGGCACAAATTCAAATTGAAGAACAACAGTTTCTGAACAGATGTGCAGAATTTGCCTTTGGCCAATGGTTGCTTGATTGCTGTAACAAACTTCCATTTATTATTTTAGAATTTGATAGTTTAAAAAATTTGCAGAAAAACTAGACAAACTATTGGAGCAAGTGAATTGGTGAAACGTAGAAGAGGTGTTTTTATTTTTTTTTTCAGCTGTTGCTGTACACTGAAAGGACAGAATTCATGGAATGCCTGGTTCCAGGGCAACGCGACACTGTCACCCTTCTCAATAGTGTATGAACTCACCGCTTGGCAGTTATATAGGTACACTGCATTCACATAGACAATGTCAGTATGGATAAATGTCGTGAGTTCACTGACTTTGAAAGAGGGATGATAGTGGGTGCCTGATGCATGGGTCACTCTATCATGGAAGTAGTACAGATATTGCACTGTCCCCGTTCGACAGTATTGAGTGTAGCGGGAATACGCCATTTCCGGAATAATGTCTCAAAATGGACAGCACCGTGGGCAGAGAAAGGCGGATGTGGCCATTGACGTTTTTCTCGCATTGTGGGAGCCAACAACCCACTAGAGACCCACTGTTAACATGACACAGGACTCTCCACCCCAACCAGGTGGAAGAACATCAGCAGTGGACATTGAAGATATATCTCCTGGTCCAATAAGTCCTGTTTCCAGTTATTTCAAGTGGACGGGAGGGTGCATATCTGGTAGAAACCGCATGAAGCTATGCACCCGTCATGTCAATAAGGAACTGTTCAGGCAGGTGGATGGTCAGTAATGGTCTGTGGCATGTTGAACTGGTACACCTAGACACATCTCTGAATTGTCCAGGTTACATGTCCATCCTTGCAGACCATCTGCATCCTTTCATGGTCATCATGTACCCACAGAGCAATAGACTTGTCCAACAGGACATTGCACCTCTCCAGAGCTGTGTGACTAGAACATGGTTCGAAGAGCATTCCACTGAGCATTCCGAAGAGCATTGGAACCAGTATAGTGTCAAGAACATACAAATATAATTAATTCATTAAGAGGCCAACTTCAGAAAAAAAAAGGGGGGGGGAATTTGTAGGACTGAGGGAATAAGTGCTGCAATAATAATATACATAATTCAGTTAAAAGATTACTATAATTTAAGTAATATAAATCAGATATGTAAATATAAGCAATGTGATATGTCACTGTTATTGTAATTAATGTTTTTAAGCTTTTACAATTTGCAACTGCTTTGTATTGAATTTCCTTTTTTTTGCATTTACAAGATTTGCATGTATACACAAAGGGCATATTTTTACACTTTACTAATACTTGTATTATGTCTGCAAATGTAGTTTCTGTATTTATATTGGAATTAGAAAATAAAATGTGAAACACTGCCATTCTGTCTAATTTGCAACAAACCAAAAGTGTAAAAAATATAAATTTTATTAATATTATATAAACTACAAGAATGTAAAAATTTAACAATGATAAAGTAAAAAAAAGATTATTATGCCTCTTTTAAAAATTCTGACTGAAAAGGATTACCATAATTTTCAAAATTACAGTAATTAAAGTATAATAACGTAACAAAACAAGAACAGTAAAGTAAGAATTTGATTTTCTTTTTAGAAAAAAGAAAAATCTTCAAAAATATATATACATTCAAAGTAGTCCCAGCTTATATTTTCACAATATTGTTATTAAAAACATTAGCCTACATTTAGATAAGCAAAATATGAACTGCTTAATACAAACAAATTTTTATTGATACAATAATCAAAATATTAATGCATTGCATAACTATAACTACTACATTTTTTGTTATAATGAACTGGTGTTTCCAAACAGATTAAATATTTGGCATTGCATCACTTCAACTAAAAGACTGGCACAAATAAAAATGTTTTTCCCCAACCTCAGATAGCTCAAGCTCTGCAAGCAATCCCAATGTCATGACAATTACGTAATATTATCAACAATAATTAAAACACATTAAAAGACAATTACAAGAGGTTGTTTTACTATCCCAACAACTCATGCATAATACCTACAAAATTCATAAATAATAAAAAAAAAATTGACATTATTAATTCCTGTACTGGAGAAAACTAACATTCCCCTCTGGTAACTTTTCAACACCTTTATTTTTTATTCTTGAACAAAGTACAGTTCACCCCAGCAATCCATTTTCTGGCTACTTTTAGAAAAATAAACGAATCCAGAAAAAAAAATTATCCGAGAATTGGTAAATTTAGTTCTCGGGTTGCCCATGTGCCTAAGCAGAGCATTAGAGTTGGTTATGCACGATGAATGTTTCGTTTTTAATGCTCTCCAACCTCACTGAAACAAACACACAGTAATCAATAAAGTTGTTTTGGAATAAAGCCATGGGAAAGTTGCTTAGGTTATGAGATTTGTCTGATGCTATTAGTGACAAAGATTGCCCGTTTATCCATATAGGTCAACAATAATGAACAGATTCTGGGTCTGACAATTTGTACATGCATTATTAAGTTGATGTAGGCAGTGGTCTGAGATAATGTACATGGAAACTGGCACATATACTGAGGGATTGAGCCCATATAAAGTCACAGATTTATCTACTGCAATAAAACAGTTACAATGGAGTTGTAAATTCCTCTGGGCAGAGTGGCTCTATAGAATATAAAAAGAAATTCATTCATTTATTCATTTAAACAACTTTAAAGAATGTTAACAAAGCAACTTTCATCCATTTGCACTTGGCCAGGGAAAAAAAAAACAAAAAAAAAAACAAAAAAAAAAAACTGTTCATTCATCCAAATTCTGAAGTTATCCAATAACAAAACATCTTAAAGGAACTCTTTATTGTTTGAATAATATGTACAAACAATTGTAGTTTAGGAAGTGCCTATATATTTAGCCTTCTTTTGTCCTTAAAATATGTTGCCTAAAAAAAAAAAAGAGCAAATGGCTCAGAGGTTCAAATAACAAACAAATCATTACATATTGTGGAAAAGGTTGACCACTAAAGAACTTTGACAGTGGGATTTGCTGAAGTGACTGTGTAAAACTGTGCTGTTTAATCATTAGTGTGTGGCATACTTCGCCAGGGAAAATAATGTTCTATACAGGGTCATCGAAAAAGGTGTCTGTGATTTCCCTTTTAATTATCTTCAGAAATTGATCGATTGCTGTGATCGCAGCAGCAAACAGTGTGGTAACTCACTAGGTTTTATTTGACACCTCGACAATGACCTTGGCTGCGCCATGAGTGTGTGCAGAATAACTCCTACACTCACCACCTCAGTCAGTGTCAGTAAGATGGCCGCCATGCAACAGAAAGTGCAGTGTGTTGTGGTATGCTGAATTTAATCAGTCATAACAGTGCGCCAATACCAACATTATTGCATGGTGGCCATCTTACTGACACTGACTGAGGCGGTTGTGTAGGAGTCATTCTGCACACACTCATGGCACAGCCAAGGTCATTGTGTTGAGGTGTCAAATAAAACTTAGTGAGTTACCACACTGTTTGCTGCTACGATCGATCACATCAATCGATCAAATATTTCGGAAGATAATTAAAAGGGAAATCATGGACACCTTTTTTGATGACCCTGTATTTACGCCACAAATAGCACATAAAAAAAGTGTAATACTTTTTCATGTGTTACATGTTAATTTTCTATCAATGTAGGATACACTGTCTGGTATTAAGTATGTACAACTTACTGCTGAAATCTGGCAAGGATTACATTCAAAGGTTGCCAAGATTTAGAGATTCAAACATAACAATATTCTTTTCCCAAAATATTAAGTTTCCAACTTCCTGTGGAAATGTACACCGCCTTCACATTAAGCTGGAAAAAGTTTCTTTCCATTGCAGAGAGAAAAGTATGTGTTTCAGAGTAAAAAGAGGATTCCTTTGCAATCTATAATTGTTGTCATTTGAGATTTATTGGCAGAAGGGCCTACCATGCCAAACTGCACTCCATTACCACAAAAACGTATAATGTGCATACAGCCTATTAGAGCCAACTGGCTCTTAGATTTGCAAAGCTAATGCTATAAACTTTTGACACAAACACAGAAGTGTTCTTTGCTGCCAGGAAGCAGTGATGTGTGCGAAAAGCATATAACATCCAGTAATTTTGACGGTATGTGCTGCTGTTCAGTACAGGTGTGATACTAATGTACGTTTGGTAATAAAACATGAAGTGAAAGACTGTCACTGCTGAGAAAGTCCAAATAGCGTACGTGCCATGGGATATTTGAATCAAAGAACTGTTTTTATCTTGACATTATTATTAAGAACTGTTTTTTTCTCAGCTACTTTCAGAATTCACTCATTCAAAAATTTGTCAAACCGGATTATCTGATCATGCAACTACACTAATGGCTACTGACAAAAATTACTTGCGCAAGTCTGGTTATTCCACCAATGTAATGCATGTATCAAGCTTCAGCTGTGATTATTGACATAACTGGTCTAAGTTCTGTAAATCCTAACCTTACACAAGGAAATTGAAATATTCAATTACTACCCTGTAGGTGGTTGCAGCAAAGTATCTTAACCCCTACTTATTATATGTCCTTTTTTGGAAGTCAGTCTGTATACCTATAGTTACATGCAAATTGCAAGTTTTCTTCCAGCAAAATCCATCATCCATTACACCATCAGAACTTTGGATTACTACCCGATGCCAAATTCATTTTACTTATTTCCTGCAATGGAAATAAATTATGGGAAAAGATAAAACCGTTTTTTTGCTTTCAATAAAGTTAGAGATATGAAAAAATGCCTTGGGTTATTCATGATGTTATACTGAAAAGCACTGTAAAGGTCTTTGTAACTATTGGTATATGATGTTAGAAAAGGCTGAACTTTCTTCTATTTTTCTTATATGTTATGTGAAAAAATTGTTATTGTTTGGCATGCATTAACTGATGTGAAAGTAAACTGATAAGGTACTCCACTGCTGCTAAATTTATGAGTGAGTTGATTAATGAAAGGAAGTATCACACAGCAAGTTTTATAACAGTAATCAATTTTTTTAAAGTTTTACTTAATACCATAGTATTATCTAGCTGTTATCTGCACAAAAGAAAAGGATTTTAAATCAAGAAGTTTAAGCACTCTGTTATTTAATTTACTAATTTGTGAGGTTGTTTTGGGGGAAAAAAAATCCTGCAGTTGTGTATAAGCTCGAGAAAGAACAGCTAAAAGTGGTTTAAGATGAAAAGACTTAAGTATTATGATTCAATCTGATGGGAAATTTTTCATGCAGTTTAAACATGCAGCTAGGAAGGCACATGGTATCCTGTCCATGATTTATAGAACTTTTGCCAGTAGGGGAGAGGGATATCATTATCCCTGTATACAAGGTAATGGTTAGACAGCATTTAGAATATTTATTCAGATCTGGAGACTGCATCTAAAAAGCCAGAAGTTCCAGAAATGGTTCAAAGAAGGGTGGCCAGATTAGCAATGAGTGAAAAGAGATGCACATATTGAAGAATGGCTTAGAATGCATGGCCTGCAAAGTTGGAAAGCCAGACATCTAAGAGAAGATCTGAACAAGGTGTATAAAATGCAGAAGGGGTTAAATAAAATGAATGAGAAAGGTTTGTTCTTCCTCATGGTGAGGCAACAACTGTGGGTACAAATATAAAATCTCACAAATAACAGATTGGATCTCATGAAATATTAGTATTAGTAGTGGCAAATGATGCAAGAAAGCAAGCTTATAAAGCATCAGCCAACAAAAAAAAAAAAAAAAAAAATCCCATTTCACCTATCCATCCCCTCCAATGGTTTGTCTAGTTCTTCCTTGATTTAAACTATTCCATTTCCACCACAAAAGATGGAAATTTGTTCCAGCAATCAACCACCCGCTGGCTAAAGGCAAACTTCTGCACATCTATTCTGCAACCATTCTTCCTCAATTTGAATTTATGCCACCTCATGCACATAGTCTGAGGAAGAATCCCATCAGCACTGCACTTGCTCAATACATTCAAAGCCTTAAACACCTAAGTCAGATTGCCTGCAAGCTCTCTTGTGGGCAGTAGGTTGTTGAACACTGGAATAAACTGCATCTCCTAATGTGGAAGGGGAAATGTGTCTGGCTAAATTCAAAGCAGAATTGGATGGCTACTTTGTAGGAATGGGAACAGTATAAATATTAAGTTCTATTTTATTTTATATTATTATTTATTATCCATTAGATAAGTTATAGAATATCTTAATTAAGTTTTGCTATTGAACTTATTTATTATCCTTAATAATAATTTCTGTTTAGTGTGCTAAGGTGGTCAACTTGTTATTGAGGTTTAAATGGCACGAGAGTTGCAAAGGTCATATTGGCAGAATTGGACATTCTTTTCGTTATGGGCCATGGAGTCCCAATCTGATGCTCTGACAGAAGAAACTGAACAGCTATTAACTAATATCCAAATCAGTGTGTGTACTTTATTGTTATAATAAGTAGGTACTTCTGTTTCTTTCTCTTCTTGACCCAGTTGCTATCCCTAGCCTGGCAAATTTTATCATCCATCACTTGCACTTTGAAAGTGCCCACTAAAATCACATGAGAATACATTTATAACATCGTGTTGCTCAATGATTTTCCACTTTCTCTGAAACTACCAATTCTTAAATAAGTTAATCCAAAACTGTCTTAGCTCCAACTGGCACCCATTATTAAGTACCTATATGCTCTGGTTGATAAGACTAATGATTAGCTGTTACTATACAATAATGTTACTATACAATTTTCTATACAATAATGAAAAGAAACGCTGCACATATATTCAACCAAAAATACCTCAATAACCGAAGAAAATTTAAAAACTGCATTGAAAGATTCTCTGAATAAATACAGTTAGCAAACCATCTGTTTTGTTTCTTTACATAATTGGAGTGGCTTAGTTTATCAATGTGTATAACTACCCATAGTTCATTTATGTCATTTAAGTGCTTCCTGTAACTAACCATTGTTTTCTTTCTGTAATTATGTCTTGTACATATACAATTCTTATCCCTCTACTACACAGCAGTTGTGTTTATATTTATTTCATGGTGTAACTACAGTGTAGCTTGGCACTTCTACTCTTTTAAGTATGATAAAACTGAAATACACTTAACCCCACATTTATGTCATTGGAATTTGTTTTTTTTTTCTGCAATGTATATCATTTCTTTCAGTTTCATTTGAAGCCTGAATATTATTTTCTATCACAGATTGTCATAGTCATCTTTGCTTTTGTCATTACTACCTGACACCCTGCATATATATTGTATGTTCTCTGCTTTTGCAAGTACAGCTTAAATTTGTGTACATAAATCATGAATTTTAATTTTCTATACAATAATGAAAAGAAACGCTGCACATATATTCAACCAAAAATACCTCAATAACCGAAGAAAATTTAAAAACTGCATTGAAAGATTCTCTGAATAAAACTAGAATTTTAAACAACATATCACTACACCAAATAAGTCATTCTAAACAATTTTGCCACCTACCGATTGCCATATTAAATACAGTCTAAGTTTTACTCTCTCTCTCTCTCTCTCTCTCTCTCTCTCTCTCTCTCTCTCACAAAACGTGCTAGAGAAAACAACAAAAAAACAATAAATTTTATAAACTCATAACTGCATGATGTCAAAAGAGTGTATATTTTCACAATTATAGAAACAAAAATGAATAATTAAAAATATTTATAGCATTATATTATTAAATTTGTGTGTATTACCGCTAACACTCCCCCACAACCCATAGTCCCTCAACATGAATGTAAATGAGTGTTTAGTACATTCACACATCACCTGAGAAGGAAAAGCCATATCAGCACCCAATTTTTGTTTTGTAGATACCTGGGAATGATTTATGCTTAATTTGGATTCCATAGCCTTCCTGTAAACCCCCTTTCATAAATACTGCTATCATTTGGGAAAGAATCCAATCAATTTAAAATTTTGGGATTTATTTAGAATATTTCTTAGTATCTTTATATCAAATTTCATGTCAGTGGAGTAAACTATTCCCCTATGTACCCCTCTGTTTCTTCTTTGTGCTTTTTGGTTTCAGAGGAGTCTGTGAAATTATCTGGACAAGTCCAGATATTTCTGTTGGTTTATAACAAATGCCAACTTTCAGAACTCTAACAAGAACTTATCAGACTGATGTACAAAGAAAGACAAAATGTATGCATGAATTCTTTACAGAGTGGAAATCTTTGCTTCCAAAAAATAAACAATTTATTTCATGAAAGGAAGTAATTTTCTACTTCCTTTATTTTCTTATTATACACATAAAAATTCAAAATCTCATGAATCACAAATTCAAAAACTTTCAAATATAATCAAAAAGAGAAATTCTAATAAGGTTTCTAAATGACATGACATCATGTACACAAGTATTAACTAGTTAAAAAACATCATAATACACTATGTAAAAAAAAGTATATGGTGTTCTTTAAATATAAAAAAAAGAATGTTACTGATTGTAATAAACTTGAAATCCAAATCTACATTCTCAAATGCAATGGCACAAACAAGTATCCACAATGAAATTTAACTTTATCTACATTTCAACATGCACTTCACACATGCATAATTATCGGCTTATGCATCATGTGTATTTAACATTGAGCTGAAATTGGAAACTAGAATTGTGTGTCCAGAAAAATACATGATCATAATGGTGTCACTCCACTAGAACACTATATTAGTTTCTTCAAATTTCCCACACTACAGGAAAATTTATATTAAAATATTCATTTATTAAAACCCTTTTAGTTCAGATATGTTGTAATATAAATCAAGTGATTCTGGATTTGCCAATGATCCCTTGTTTCCTACAGTCTCCCCTGCAAGGATTTTTTTTATTGCAACTTCCACTTTTTTACCATTGATTGTATACTGAAAAAAAGAAAAAATATATACCCAGAGTTATTGCAAATCATTTGTACTGAAAAGCATACATAACTAAGTGTGTGTTTTTATACGATAAATTTAAAAAAAAAAAAAAAAAAAAAGGTAATTAAAATAAAGATTTGCAATATTATTGCGCACACATCAAAATTAAAATCTAGAGAAAACTTTCAACAGAAATTTGAAGCCTTACAGCTGAAATTCACTAGAATAGTGCTGACAAATTAATAAGTTATTAGTGAGTGTGACACAATGTAACAGGGAAGTAATACCTATCATTATAAAATGCAATAAACCATATTTTAAAATTATAAAATCTGATCTATATCTGTTCACAGAAAAATCCAATTTTCTAAATTATTAAAACCAACAAATTCTAATGCTTTACTTATATGGATGGCCTTAATTACATTGACTGATTTCTGCTGATTCAATAGCAATCTCATCTTTTCAAAACTAGCCACACGTATGCACACATGAACCAAAAAAAAAAAAAACAATAAAATTTTTAGGAAATTATGTGGAAGAATTTTGAATGAAAAACACAGTAGAGCGTCAGACCTCTTCCGGATAATCGAACATTCAGAGAAGATCGAATGTGTAGATAAGATTAAATAAATTCTATTATGTATTAAGGTAAGAGGAAAAGACAAATTTATTTAATTTACAAAATAATAACTCATACGTAAAAATTAGCACATTTACATACGTATATATATTCAGATAGGTATGGGTGACCCCCGCTTAACGCTGATCATTCGTTACGGAAAAACAGAGCACTAAGTGAATCCTGCTAAGTGAGCACCGCATTCCCATAAGGTAACATATGTATTTGTGAGTTGCGGTCGGTGCCATAGGATATTTCCAAATCAATAATAGTAGTGAAAAGATGCACAAATGTTGATCAAAATATTTAATATTCAAATATTTGTACATATAAAATATTCTGCATTACATACGTATATAATTATGTGGTAACTACTTACGTATCAAAATAAAACTTAAAATTCCAATTGAAATCATGAATTTAATTGATCTAAATTGATTTAATTTGATTGATGAATTAAATCATGAAAAATGTGTCGATTTTGGGTTGTATTTTGGCCCTCTTCCTGGTAAACTAAAAGGAGTTTTAATTTAAAATCCCCCACAGCATTACCACCCAACAATAAAGTCAACCGATCCTTTGCCGCTTTGAAAGCTGGCATGTTTTTTTTTCTTTCAATATGGAACTCTTTTTAGGCATTCGTTTCCAAAAAAGTCCTGCTTCATCTATGTTAAAAACTTGTTGAGAAGTATAAACACATAATACCCCTCTTCAATAATTTTAACAAGTTCTTTTTTGAAAGTTTCGGCTCCTTGATCTGCACTTGTGGCTTCTCCCTGGATTTTAAATCTATTCAACCAGCCCTTACTAGTTTTAAATGGTTCCACACTTTTTTTTTTTTTTTTACGTGAGCTTTCTTCAGATCATCATATAGGCTAATCTCTCTCTTTTTTTTTTTTTTTTGATAATATTTAACTTACCTGAATTCTGTGTTGGAAATAATCTTCAATAAAATTAGTTAAAGTCTCTCCATTTCAATCCTAATAGCCAACCTAGCTCTAGTTGCTTACAGTGGAACAACTGTCTTTCCTGCTGATAAAATTAATTCTTTATTTTTATAATTGCTCTTACAGTTAAACCTGCCAGTCCTAAATTATGGCACACATTCACTTGTCATTGACCAGAATCGATTTGCTTCAAAACATCTAATTTAATTTTCAAATTGTCTTTCTTACATTTGTAGTCTTCACACTGCATCCAGACGTTGTTGCTTTTTCATTCTTATCTGCCATTATTAACTCTTTGAAAATGTAACTGCGTTGGTTGCATTAATTATGATACAATGTTTGAGTAAACTGTCCGTTATGCATGATGTCTAATACTGTACTGAGTGATGACTGGAATTTGGATAAATGCATATAATGCAAATATTACAAGCAATATACTTGATCTTTTTTTTAAAAATTTCGATCTCGGAACTACGTAACAACACACTGTACTGCAATTAAATTAGCATGCGAGAAAATTTAACTGAGTGTGGGAAAATTTCTCAAGTCGGCATTGGAAGCGTTTTAATGCCATTTTGCTACTCATTTTCAAGCTATTGACTCCAACAGATGAAACATTTTGGTGAAATATGCCAAAAATGCAATCTGTATGCTGGTAAAAGAGCATTATAGTGATTTGTGACAGCGTTATAGTCAGATACCAGTTTATAATATAAGAATAGCGTTATAGCGAATCAGCGTAAAGCGAACTGCATTATAACGAGGGCCTGCTGTATTTTACTGCAAATTTTACGTAGAAAAAAATTTAAAGTAATTTTTTAAAATAATGTTTGATTGTTTGTTGACTTTTTTTGCTACTAAATCTCAAGTTCCTTAATAATATCACTTTGATTATATCACATTCTTCCTGTTTTTCTGCCCATTTTAGTGCTTTTTCTTTTTGTTGACATTTTACTGTAAAAAACAGAAAACTAATAAATTGCACATCTTATGGAATCTGGAGCTAATCTAAATATAATATGAACTGAAGAGAACAAAATATGCCAAGAAAAATTGGGTTCGTGGAAGCATATGATGCAAGAAAGCAAGCTTATGCGGCATCTGCCAAAAAAAAAAAAAAAAAAAAAAAAACCTCTCCTATTTCACACCTCTGTTCGTTCGAAATATCTGTCCAGCCAAGCCTTAAATGTATTTAGGCTATCAACTTCCACAAAAAAGGATGGAAGTCTGTTCCACCAACCAACTATCCGCTGACTAAACGCAAACTTCCGCACATCTATCCTACATCTGTCTTTCCTCAATTAGAATTCATGCCCTCTCAAGTGATTATTATGAGCAAGAAAAAGAATCCCATTAGCATTAAGCATGCTCAAACCATTCAAGGCTTTATACACCTCAATCAGATAACCTCGCAGGTGCGGAGTCTCCAGACACTCTAATTTGCAAAACTTAAGCATTTCTTCGTAAGATCAACCCTTTGTTAGCATTAGCATTGGCATATGATGCAAGAAAGCAAGCTTATGCAGCATCAGCCAAAAAAAAAAAAAAACCCTTCCATTTCACCCCTCCATTCGTTCGAAATACCTGTCCAGCTGGACCTTTAAATTTATTTAGGCTATCAACTTCCACAACAAGGGATGGAAGTCTGTTCCACCAACCAACTACCCGCTGGCTAAAGACAAATTTCCACACATCTATCCTACATCTGTCTTTCCTCAATGTGAATTTATGCTCTCTCAGGTGATTATTCTGAGCAAGAGGATGAATCCCATAGGCATTGATTGAGCATGCTCAAACCATTCAAGGCTTTATACACCTCTATCAGATCACCGCGCCGGTGCCTAGTCTCCAGACACTGTAATTTGCAAAACTTAAGCCTTCCTTCGTAAGAGCACCCCTTTGTTCCATTCACTAATCTTGTTGCCCTTCTCTGTACTCGTTCCAGCAGCTCTACATCCTTCCTGAAATGAGGCCTCCAGACCTGTATACAGTACTCAAGGTGGAGCCTGACTATTGCCTTATACAAGGGAATAATCACCTCCTTATCCCTGCTAGAAAACTTCCTGTATATCATTGACAAGACACCATAAGCTACTCTTGCAGCTCGTCTGCACTGCTCAGAGAACTTCATATCTGCCTGCACAATTACCCCAGGTCCTTTTTATTCTCTACCACTATTAGTGTAGTGCCACAGAGTTGATACGTTGCTCTGGGGTTACTGTTTCCCATATGTAGTACTTTACATTTGTGAATGTTAAACCTCATTTGCCACCTCTCAGCCCATCTGCTCAACCTTTCGGGATCCTGTTGCAGCAGCACAGCATCAGTAGTGTCCTTAACAACCCTGCCAACCTTTGTATCATCTGCAAACTTGGACATTAAGCTTGATATATCACCACCGGAGTGGTCAGCAGCGGGAGTGCAGTAGCACACGCTCTTTGAGTAGACCGGGATTCAAGCCCCTGACTGCTGAATACGGTCGATCTGCCAAGCCGCACTGGACCAGCGTGGCAGATTATGGTCCATTTATCCTCAGCATGAATTGTTGAGGAGGCTTCCACACTGCACCACCACCACCACCAATATCATTTATAAATACAGAAAACAACAATGGACCCAACACTGAACCCTGAGGAACTCCACTAATAAGATTAGTCCACGTTGAGCAGTGTCCATTGATTACCACTCTGTCTTCTGCCACTCAACCATCCCTTTATCCATAGCAGCAATTTGCCTCCAATGCCACACTGCTCCAATTTGTGCAGCAGTCTTCCATGTGCAACAGTATCAAAAGCCTTTCTAAGATCCAAATATATAATATCAAAGTTATTCCCTGCATCCAGTTCTTTTGTGACTACATCATAGTATCCAATCAAATTGGTCAGGCAAGACTTTCCCTTAACAAAACCACGCTGTGTCCGAGCTATAACTGCAGTCTTGTCTAGATGATCCTGCACTGCTTCTTTAACCAGTACCTCCATTAATTTTCCTGGAACAGAAGTTAAACTCACAGGTCTATAATTACTTGTATTGCCCTTTGATCCTCCTTTGTGAATTGGGGTCACATTTGCACATCTCCAGTCCATGGGTACCTCCCCTGAGTCCAAAGAAGCTCTCAAAAATATGTCTAAGGATTTGCTTACTTCCTTTGCTGCCTCCTTTAATAAAACTGGATAGATCCCATCCACCCCGGGTGCCTTTTTTATGTTTATCTTCAACAATTTCTCCTCCACTTTCCTCTCAGTTATTACAAAATCATCTAGCTCGTGCCAGACTTCAATTCACCTCTGGCATTCCCCTCCCTAAATGACTCCTCATGTGTGAATGCAGATGCAAAATACTCATATAGTTTGTTAGCTACCTGAGCAGGATCATCAATAGTTGAACCATCAATATCCAGTGGCCCAATCTGATTCATCCCTTTCCTTCTAGAGTTTACATAGGTAAAAAACGCTTTGCTGTTTTTCTTTGCATCCTTCGCCAAAGATTTCTCATAATCTGCCTTTGCCTGCCTAATCTCCTTTGTGTCTTGGTTACGGACCAGCTTATATCTATCATAGGCTTCCATGTCACCCATTAATTTATGTATCCCTGCATTTTTCTTCTCTGCTATATGTCTCAGTTCATCTGACATCCATTTAGGCCTAAACCTTGAACAATATTTCTTAGTTGGTATGTAAAGCCTATTAGCTTCCAAGGTAAATTCTTTGAATCCTTACCATTTTGTATTTGCTGTTGGTAACATCATCAGTTGGTTCCACGTACAGAATTTAAATACTGTCTCAGACCACCGTAGTTGTCTTTACAAAAGCAAAAACCCTTCCCTTTACCCCTGATGGTAGTTACCTCTGAGTAAATCCCAATTCAGCACACTGTGATCACTGCCACCTAGTGGTTCCTTTACCTGCAGATTCTTAATGCATGAAGAATTACTACTGATAATCAAACCAAGAGTATTACTCCCTTTAGTTGCCTCCCGAACATGCTGATGTAGAAAACAATCATCCAATAAATCCACAAAAGCTTTGCTAGTGCGTGAGTGATCAACCCACAAATTCCAGTCAATATCTGGAAAATTAAAATCCCCCATTATAAAACTGTCTGATTTACTGGCCCACTATTTCCTGTACAGTTTCTTATTATACTCATCAGAGTCATTAGGCTTACAACACACTCCTACTCTCAATTTTGATCTCCCAATGCTTATGTCACACCAAACTGCCTCGACACTGCACTGTCCAGCGATATCGACTGGCTTCGCTTCTTTGGATTTTATGTGTTTCTTAACTAATAGTATAACCCCTCCTCCCTTCCTATCTTGTCTATCCTTCCTGTACACATTGTGCTCCCCAAATTCCAGTTCTGCATTCCTTATATCTGTGTGACACCACATCTCTGATATCCCAACAATATCTGCCTTTGATGTTTTGACCAACAGCTCAAATTCATCAAATTTATTTACCAAACTCCTAGCATTGGTGAACACACAAGTATACATGCACCTGTTCCTATTCTTAGCTACCCTAACACAACCCATGTGTTTACTTGTACCGCAATGATTCCCAGCAGTCTCTGAAATACCCTGCACCTTGTTTTCCAGGCTGCTGCTCATTCCAATAGAAGCAATGCAAGAATCACTTTCACCTCTGCCAGTGGCTACTGTTAATCTATTAGTCCTTGTAAACCCCACAAAGCTAGCAGTTTTCTGACCCACCTAACACTGCCTCGATAGCATCAGCAAATATTCTTGCAACCTTTCTATTTAAGTGTATCCCATCCCTGTAGAAGCAGTCCCTTCTGTTAACAAGTACAGACCAGCCTGAAAAGCGAATGACTAAACTATCACTCATGGTTTCCGAGAAAACTCATTAATCCTAATCCAACTTTTCACCAGATATACATAGTAAAAAAAAAACATATAGAAATACTCTCGTAACATAATAAACATTTGTCTCAAATACTACCATTAATAAAAAAAAAAAGAGAAATCAGCCTCTCAAATTATTCCGGATAACCGACGTTCTACTGTAATGTGAAATGGAAGCCCCATTTAAACTGCATTTGCAAATGTGTGAAGTGTCTAATGTCTTTTCCATGTCCCTCCGTCATTTGTGCATAAGTTGCTCCTAGCAGACAGATTTTCTTTAAATTTTATATTTGGACCTTTTAGGAAAGATCTTGAGAGCCATCTCAAATTTCATTAAAACTGATCAGAAATTTGGCAAATTTTTTTTTCATAAAATTTTAAGTTCAATATAAATTAATTAAGTATACAGGAACTCCCCAACTTACGTAATGCTCGACTTACAGAAATTCGACTTTATGTAAGTTTTTCCCAATCCATGCAAATTTTTAAAAAAATCGTGGAAACGTATTTTGCATCTCATAGGAATAAATGGAGGTATTGTGAAAATATAATGTGAACCCAATAACACTTTTTTTTTTTTTTTTAATTCGTTCCAAGTCTTTGGAAGTTTAAAATTTCGCTATATTACTAAGCTACTTATCTCTCAACAAAGTCATGTTTATAATGGAAATTGCACTAACTACCCTTTCATCGTTATCCTATGTCCCCGTTATAAGAATAAATTTTGAACGCTTTTGTGATATTTTTCTAAAGCACATTTCTGGAGGTCACGACCAAAAACCGATTTGCACTTTCCAGTTTATTGGACTTTTCTGTTCGTGCATCTCATTTGGGGGACAAGGACTAATAGATTAATAGTAGCCACTGGCAGAGGTGAAAGTGATTCTTGCACTGCTTCTATTGGAATGAGCATCACCTTGGAAAATAAGATGCAGGATATTTCAGAGACTGCTGGGAGTCATTGGGGTACAAGTAAACACATGGGTTGTGTCAGGGTAGCTAAGAAAAAGAACAGGTGCATGTATACTTGCGTGTACACCAATGCTAGGAGTTTAGTAAATAAATTTGATGAATTTTAGGTATTGCTCAAAGCATCAAAGGCGGATATTGTTGGGATATTAGAGACGTGGTGTCACACAGATATAATGAATGCAGAACTGAAATTTGGGAAGTACGTCTACAGAAAGGATAGACAGGATAGGAAAGGAGGAGGGTTTATATTATTAGTTAAAAAACATAAAATCCAAAGAAGTGAAGCCAGTCGACATCGCTGGACAGTGCAGTGTCGAGGGAGTTTGTGACACTGGGAGATCAAAATTGAGAGTAGGAGTGTGTTGTATGCCTAATGACTCTGATGAGTATAATAAGAAACTGTATAGGGAAATAGTGGGCCAGTAAATCAGACAGTCTTATAATGGGGGATTTTAATTTCCCAGATATTGACTGGAATTTGTGAGTTGGTCACTCACGCACTAGCAAGGCTTTTCTGGATTTATTGGATGATTGTTTTCTACATCAGCATGTTCAGGAGGCAACTAGAGGGAGTAAGACTCTTGATTTGATTATCAGTAGTGATTCTTCATGCATTAAGAATCTGCAGATAGAGGAACCACTGGTGGTAGTGATCACAGTGTGCTGAAGTGGGATTTACTCAAAGAGGTAACTACCATCAAGGGTAAAGGGAAGGGTTATTGCTTTCGTAAAGGCGACTATGATGGTCTGAGACAGTATTTAAATTCTATACAGTGGGACCAACTGATGACATTACCAACAGCAAATACAAAATGGGAAGCATTCAAAGAACTTATCTTGGAAGCTACCAGGCTTTACATACCAACTAAGAAATATTGTTCAAGGTTTAGGCCTAAATGGATGTCAGATGAACTAATGAGACATATGGCAGAGAAGAAAAATGCATGGGATACATATAAATTAACGTGACACAGAAGCCTACAATAGATATAAGTTGATCTGTAACCAAGTTACAAAGGAGGTTAGGCAGGCGAAGGCAGATTACGAGAAATCTTTGGCAAGGTATGCAAAGAAAAACAGCAAAGAGTCCTTTACTTATGTAAACTATAGAAGGAAGGGGATGAATCAGATTGGTCCACTTGATATCGATGGTTCAACTGTTGGTGATCCTGCTCAGGTAGCTAACAAACTAAATCAATATTTTGCATCTACATTCACACATGAGGAGCTATTCAGGAAGGGGAATGCCATAGATGAAGTAAACACTGGCAGTGAGCTAGATGATCTTGTAATAATTGAGAGTAAATTGGAGTAGAAATTGTTGAAGATAAATACAAGAAAGGCACCTGGGGTGGATGGGATCTATCCAGTTATATTAAAGGAGGCAGCAAAGGAAGTAAGCAATCCGTTAGCCATAATTATGAGAGCTTCCTTGGACTCAGGGGAGGTACCCACAGACTGGAGATGTGCAAATGTAACCCCAATTCACAAAGGAGGATCACAGGCACAAGTAATTATAGACCTGTGAGTTTGACTTCTGTTCCAGGAAAATTAATGGAGGCACAGGTTAAAGAAGCACTGCAGGATCATCTAAACAAGACTTCAGTTATAGCTCGGACACAGCATGGTTTTGTTAAGGGAAAGTCTTGCCTGACCAATTTGATTGGATACTATGATGCATTCACAAAAGAACTGGATGCAGGGAATAACTTTGATATTATAATCCTGGATCTTAGAAAGGCTTTTGATACTGTTGCACATGGAAGACTGCTGCACAAATTGGAGCAGTGTGGCATTGGAGGCAAATTGCTGCTAGGGATAAAGGGGTGGTTGAGGAGGAGAAGACAGAGTGGTAATGTTATTAGTGGAGTCCCTCGGGGTTCAGTGTTGGGTCCATTATTGTTTTCTGTATTTATAAATAATATTGATGATGGTATATCAAGCTTAATGTCCAAGTTTGCAGACGATACAAAGGTTGGCAGGGTTGTTAATGACAGTACGCTGCTGCAACAGGATCTAGAAAAGTTGAGCAGATGGGCAGAGAGGTGGCAAATGAAGTTTAACATTGACAAATGTAAAGTACTACATATGGGAAACAGCAACCCCAGTGCAATGTATCAACTCTGTGGTACTACACTGACAGTGGTAGAGAATGAAAAGGACCTGGGGGGGGGTAATTGTGCAGGCAGATATGAAGTTCTCTGAGCAGTGCAGATGGGCTGCAAGAGTAGCTCATGGTGTCTTATCAATGATATACAGGAATTTTTCTAGCAGGAATAAGGAGGCGGTTATTCCCTTGTATAAGGCAATGGTCAGGCCACACCTTGGGTACTGTATACAGGTCTGGAGGCCTCATTTCAAGAAGGATGTAGAGCTGCTGGAACGAGTACAGAGAAGGGCAACAAGATTAGTGAATGGAATAAAAGGTTTCTCTTACGAAGAAAGGCTTCTACTAAGAAATTTGCAAAACTACTGAGTTTTGCAAATTACAGTGTCTGGAGACTAGGCACAGGCGAGGTGATCTGATAGGTGTATAAAGCCTTGAATGGTTTGAGCATGCTCAATGCTAATGGGATTCTGCCTCTTGCTCAGAATAATCACCTGAGAGGGCATAAATTCAAATTGAGGAAAGACAGATGTAAGATAGATGTGCGGAAATTTGCCTTTAGCCAGCAGGTAGTTGGTTGGTGGAACAGACTTCCATCCCTTGTTGTGGAAGTTGATAGCCTAAATAAATTTAAGGCTCAGCTGGACAGGTATTTTGAACTAATGGAAGGGTGAAGTGGAAGTTTTTTTTTTTTTTTTTTTGGCTGATACTGCATAAGCTTGCTTTCTTGCATCATATGCCTCTACTAATGCTAATTTTACGTTAAGAGACTTTTGAAAATCTTACAATATTTACTACACCATCTTAAACATTAATAGGTCCTGTCCGAAAATTACTAAAAGTTGTTTGAATGGTGTGTGGAAGAAAATATGTCCATGGCACGTAAAAGGCTTCGAAGGATTTGAAAAAGACGAATCATATGAAGAGGTTGCATACAGATAAGATTGTAAAGATTGCAGAGCTACTTCAGATGGAGGTGGATGCCAAAGATGTGGAGGAATTAATAGAGGAAGAAGAGAAGGAAGTATCTAATGAAGAACTTACTGACTTGCAGGCAGCGGTAGTGAAAGAAGAAAATGCTGACAAAGCTCAAGATGAACCAAATGAAGAGCCAAGACGCTTCATCAACAGAGAGAGATGGCAATGACATTTTGTGAAATTGCATCGGCAATGGAGAGGTTTGAGAAGATGGATCCTGACAGCAAACGAATCTTAAAAGTTAACAGAGGAGTAAATGATATTCTTGCTTGCTACAAAGAAATCTACGATGAAAAGAAAAAACCACCGTCCGGTCATCCATTAATATGTTCTTTCGTAAGGTTGAGTGTTTTCGTAAGGCCCTCAACTTGTGCAGCGGCATACTTATCAGCTGAAGACATTGATTCTGGCAACAATGCTCAAGAGGTAAAACTTATTAACAATTATGCCTGTCTCCTCTCTTTTTTTGTAATTTTATAATTTACAATTTTTTTAAATTGCACAATTTTGTAATTTTTTCTGTGCACGAGATAAAAAAATTGAATAAATACAATAAGTAATTCTATTTACATGTTCGTCGAACAGTTTTTTTTTTTTTTTGATTCAATCAATTCATCGAGCACAGTTGCAAGTGCTGCATGCACAAGCATGGCGAAATTCCCTGACTTAGTAAAATCCGACTTACATAGCATTCCACAGAACGCAACCCTTACATAAATCGGGGAGTTCCTATATTTTCAAGTTTGGGCATTAACCCAATAATGAAAAATCACACTAATACCAAATTTTCGGAGTATGTTCTGTTAAGTGCTGGGAAGGCCCTACAATCACTTCTGATTCAAACTGCTCAAATGACTGCCCTATATGACTGCCACTGGGTTAATGTTCAGCTGTCACCAGATTTTTTTTTTTTTTTTTTTCAAAAAGCAACACGCATGCACACGTTATTCAAATGAAAACTGAAAAACTAACACAAGATGCATAATATACAAAAACTTGGTGGCTTTATCTATTGGCAACACAGTACCTTCATAGTACCATTTGCTAGTGTCATATGAAAACAACCTATTTTCAAGATAGGCAGCAACCTTACAGTAATTCACTAAGGTAAAGACGTGATCTGTAATCTGATTTTTGAGTTTAGAATGAATAAAATCTGCTGAAATTTATCACAGAATGGCTCATTATGGTGAAGCAATTCCTCAAACAGGGAAATCCTATTGTGTTGTCACAGAGAAGTCACAGCGGCAGTGGAAGAACTCTTACAAGGAAACTGTCACATTACCAGGATTAAAGAAATGTCACATGCAAGGTTAAGTGTTGGTTTGACACATACCATCATTAACAAGGAGTTTCACTTTTGAAAAGTGAATGCTCAATGGTTCCTTGACATTTAATGCAGGAACTGAAAGAATGATGATGTAACATGCCTCAATGGCTCCTGGAGGATGCAAACATGAAGGAGACATCTTAGAACACGTAACTGGAGGGGACTCATTATATACCACAAAGCAAATGTACATGCCTGGAATGGTGCCATACATGCTTATGACCGATGAAAGCCTGTACTTAAGCACCAGTCAGGAAAGTGTTACTCACTGTATTCTGGGAACATAAAGAAATGATTCTGGAACATCATCTGGGTAGAGGAGAAACAAATACAAGTAAAAAATACATTGATGCACTCAACCATTTAAAGCAAGCCATTAGAAAAAAACATCATGGTTTGCTGTAACAGGTGTGTGCCTACAGCATGATAACATTCATTCCTTTCACCAGCCATTATGGAATAATAGGCAGTGAGAGGAACAGGTGATAAGAATGTCGCTTGTTGTGAAAAAGTCAAAATACAAATGGTTTGTTCCAACACTGATCACAGAATTTCTTCTCTTGAGAATCCAGAAATTAATGCAGCTTTGTAGTAAGTGTGCCAAACATAAAGAGGACTATGCTGAAGACCGACATGTATAGTTTTCTTGTTCGTAAAATATAACTTTTAATATTTTTCATTTGAGCGACCTTTGTATTATAAAAAAGTCAAAATCCACAATCGAGGTTGATCCAATCTTCATTAACATTAAACTACTTTTGTTTCAGTGATAAAAACTTTCTAATGATATGTCATTCACTTTTCTAGATGACAAATTGAGGGAGATGCAAGAAAAAATATAAAGAAAGAAATGACAGCTTGAATGATAATATTAATATGATTAAAATATTATATGCTTTTAATATGATTAAAATTATATAGTTTTACTTACAGGAATATCATCCGTTTTCAGGACAACTGAGGGTACGTGGCGAGCAGATAATTCTTTTCGAATGGCTAATTGTATCCTTTGAATCAAATCTTTGGAAAGTGATTGTCCTAATGCTAACTTTAAAAATAACACAACTCTTTCATCTCCATTTTTTCCATACTGGGACACACATAAGCTATCCTGAACTTCCTTAAAGGCCTCCACTGAAATACAGCATTTCTACATTACTTATATTACTGAAAGTTTCTTATAATATGATAAAAATCTGGTAAAATTTGATTGGAGGGATACCATAAAGTTCAGAATTTAAAAACAATTTCGTTAACTCCACATTTCTGAACTTATGCAGAGTTACTATTAACTTTTTCAAAATAGCATAACATTTCAAATTAAATTCTTATCCTACTTATATAATGTAAAAAAGAGCATGTTTACATGCAACTATAAATTACTAAAAAGATAATACAGTAAACTTTCATTTTCTGGCTCTCAACGGACCATGGACAAGACCAAAAAATAAAATCCAGAATCACCAAAATAAAAAAAAAAAAAAAAAAACAATAATGATAGTTTGCCACATACAAAACAGAAGTACAGAAGAATAATGTAGCACATGTGGTGGACTTTTTTTTTTTTTTTTTTATAAATTTCTTCAAACTATCAGTTCATTTAAGCTTTGCACACACTATCTTGTCTCAGTATAACATTAACATCTTTGCCACATTAATTTATTTAGGCCCAATGTACCAGTCCTGTCTAGTCTATTTTGGATTCATATATTTTTATATGCATTATCATGCCCAATTATTGTGAATAATCTTCCCTCAGTACTTCAGATGCAGCTTTGCATGCTTTTGCCTAGTTTTAATCTATTTTTCTGCCCAGCATGCTTTACCATCTGTTATTTTGCATTGCAAATATGATGGTCGACCTGTAGTTGCATCTCAAAATTTTGTATCTTTTGGCTCTTCTTTCTTAAAAAATTAAGATCATTTTAGTAAATTTATATTTTAGTAATTAAAGGATAGCCTTTACTATTTGAAGGTTGAAACAGAATTATTATATACATATACAGTCATTTTTGCTATAACGTAATACAGGTCGATCATCACTAATGTGGCAGCGTTGGGACCTGTGGGGTGCTGGATTAGAGTGTGTCGGATCACCGATGGTTATTTTAGCACATACAGTTTACCCAACAGCTAACCACCTCATCCTACCTTTAACATGTTGACTGCCAAGTGAGAAAAAAATTCCCCAGAGGACAAAAAATATTATATTTAGTAAATAATTTGATTAGTAATTCTAAAATAAATATTGTAATGTCAGTGTTGTTGTTTTTTTGCTTAAAAAAAAAGTGTTGTGTTGATTTTTTCCCGTTTGTAAAGTGCGAAAGTTCACACTTTACAAACAGCATTCGCCTATTAATCAATTGCATTACAGCCAATTTGCTATGATGAAACACACATAAAAGCAGAGAAAAACTGTACTTTATCCTCAATTAGAAGCAGCTTAGAATTGTATTAGCAATGGCAAATTATGCAAGGCAGCAAGCTTATGCAGCATCAGTCAAAAAAAACTTCCCACATCGTCTATCCATCATCTCTAGTAATTCATCCTAATCCTTCCTTAAATTTATTTCAACTACCCACTTCCACAACACCAGATGGGAGTTTGTTCAATCAAACAATTACTCTGGCTGAAAACAAATTTTTAACAATATATCCTGCAATCAACCTTTCAATTTAAGTTTATATCCTCTTATGTGTATTGCTTTAGCAACAATAAGGATGCCGTCAGCAATTAATTTACTCAATCCAGTCAATGCCTTAAACAACTCTGATTTCCTCGCAGGTGCTTAGTTTCCAGATGCTACAATTTGCAGAACTAAAATCTTTTTTTGTTAAGAGTATCCTTTTGTGCCCCTGACTAATCTTGTTACCCTTCATCTGCACCCACTCCACCAGATCCACATCCTTCCTAAATTGAGTCTTCCAGACCTGTATGCACAGTATTTGAAATGTGGCATAACCATTGCCTTATAAGAAGAATCTTTATTGCAACACCTAGAATGATAATTTACATAATATTAGTTGCAACAGCCCATCACGGCACAGTGGCCAGGGGTTAACATTGTACTACAGAGACATTATTGCCTCAGGAACCAAAATACATAAATAAATAATAAGTGCAAAAAAAGTACAGGAAAATGGAGAAATGACTTTAGTATACTACATATATAGAACATTAAGTGAGCGTACAATTATTTGCTTCACAATACATACAATAAGGATATACATTGAAGTGCAGAAATATGTACATAGTTCTATGGGTTAAGAATATACATTGCTCAAGAATCAAATTATAATAGTAGTAGCCTTGGCTACCCCACTGAGTATTCCTTTCCTATATTGTCTATCACAACAGAACTTATTGAAGTCAACATCTAGGTCCTGGACTTGAGATAGGATCTGCTGAGGAAGAAACCGGTCCGACAGATGAAGGCATCTTTGCAGAGGACAACATAACTGGGGGATTGCTCGTAGATGTGCTGGTGGGATCCTCCATGCACAGTTTTCCCAGAAGAAGGGGGGAAGAGATGAGACCGGTCATGAGTTTGACTGTTGTGACAAGCCTTCTTTCATTAATGAGCGATTTGAGCCTTGTCTTGTTAAGTGCATTGGCCTTATCGGTGGTCCGGAGCTGTGGAGGCAGACTAAGTTTGTGGCATGCCCACTTGAGAAGCCAGTACTCCGATAAGAAAACCGGTTTGATGGTAGAAGGAGATGCAGATGCCCAAATCTCTACAGCATAGAGAAGTGGCGGATACACTATTGTTGAGATGTATCTCACCATGGTGGATTTGTCTGTTACGTGGTGCAGATGTTGCTTACATATCCATCTCTCAGACTGGCGGCTTTTGTAAGGAGTACGTCTACATGCTGGCCGAAAAGAAGTTTCAGATCGAAACTTATTCCTAGGTCAATGTGATGTTGGACAAGAGGGATGAGAGCTCCATTGAAGGTTGGATAGATTTTTGTTGGCTGTTTCTTTAATGAGAAGACCATGATTTCTGACTTCTCGGGATTGATACGCAGACCAAATTGTTTGAGGTAGATACATACTGAGGAGAGTAGTAGTAGTGGCATGTGATGCAAGAAAGCAAGTGTATGAGCTTATGCAGCATCAGCCAAAAAAAAAAAAAAAAAACACACACCATTCCCTCCAAATGCCTGTCCAGTTCCTCCTTAAATTTATTCAACCTATCAACTTCCAAAACGACAGATGAAAGTTTGTTCCAGCAATTAACCACCTGCTGGCTAAAGGCAAATTTCCGCACATCTATTCTACATCTGTCCTTTCTTAATTTGAATTTATGCCCCCTTAGGTTCATAATCTGAACAAGTGGAAGGATCCCATCAGAATTCAGCATGCTCAACCCATTCAAGGCCTTATACACCTCAATCAGATCACCGTGCAGGTGCCTAGTCTCCAGCCACTGCAATTTGCAGAACTTAAGCCTCTCTTGGTAAGAGGATCCCTTCATTCCCCTCACCAACCTTGTTGCCCTTCTCTGTACACGCTCAAGTAATCTACATCTTTCCTAAAATTAGGCCTCCAGACCTGTACGCAGTACTCAAGGCATGGCCTGACCATTGCCCTATACAGAGGGATAATCACCTCCTTTTCCCTGCTAGCAAAATTCCTATATATCATTGCCAAAACCCCATGACCTGCCCTGGCAGCCTGTCTGCATTGCTCAGAAAACTTCATATCTGACTGCACAATTACTCCCAGGTCTTTTTCATTTTCTACCACCTTAAGTGTAGTACCACACAGTTGGTACGTTTCTCTGGGGTTACTTCTACCCATATGCAGTACTTTGCATTTGTCAAGGTTAAACTTCAGTTGCCACTTCTTAGCCCATCTGCCCAAATTATCTAGATCCTGTTGCAGTAGCACACTGCCATTACTGTCCTTAACAACCCTGCCAACCTTTGTATCATCTGCAAACTTCGACATTAAGCCTGATATACCTTCATCAATATCATTGATAAATATACAAAACAACAGTGGACCCAACACCGAACCCTGTGGGACTCCACTAATAACATTAGTCCACGAAGAGCAGCACCCATTGATCACCACCCTCTGTCTTCTCCCACTTAACCATCCTTTTATCAATTGTAGCAACTTACCCTTAATACCATTCTGCTCCAATTTGTACAATAGTCTTTCATGCACAACAGTGTCAAAAGCTTTCCTGAAATCCAAATATGTGATATCAAAATTATTTTTTGCATCCAGTTCCTTTGTAACCACATCATAATATCCTATCAAATTTGTCAGACAAGGCTTTCCCTTAACAAACCCATGCTGTGTCTGAATTATTGCTGCAGTCTTGTCTAGATGATCCTGCAATGCATCTTTAACCTCACCAAGTCTCTTCTGAGACTTGAAGGTTTTGGCTTGCTTTTATTAGTATGAGTAACTTTAGATCGTCAGCATAAACTAGGATATTTAACTTTTGGATTACCAGTGGAGCAATAAAGGCAGTGAAGAGGAGGCCAGATAACACTTCCCCTTGCGGGATTCCAACTGAGATTACTTTGCGGTATCGTGAGTTATCTACAGATAATTTGACTATTTGATTATTCAGCAGAGATGTGAGGAAAGCTAAGATGTCTCCTCCTATCTGATAGTGCTTTTCTGGTAGTTTTAGGAGAGATGGGATGTGCACAGCATCAAATGCAGATTCAATGTCTATGTAGGTGTCTGCCGGCTCGTCTCTGTTCTCAAAGGCTGTGAGGATTCTGTTAGTTATTGCTAGAAGGTTGGTCACAGTTGATGTATGTGGGAGTGCATAGTGGATTTGTGGAGGATTGTCTGGCAGGATTTGCTTAGCGAGGATCGGAAGCAGTACTTTTTCTAGCAGTTTCAATATACAGGATAATCACCTCCTTATCCCCAGTGGCAAAATTCCTGTATATCACTGACAAAATCCTAGTAGCCTGTCTACACTGTTCAGAGAACTTCACTTCTGACTGTGCAGTTACATCCAGATCTTTTTCTTTTTCCACTACCTTGAATGCAGTACCACTCAACTGGTATGTTATTCTGAACTTACCTCATCCCATATGCAGTACCTTGCATTTTTCCAGGTTAAACTTCAACTGCCAATTCTAAGCCCATCTGTATAATTTTTCTAAGTCTTATTTCTATCATTAACCACCCTGCCAACCTTTGTATCATCTGAAAACTTACACATTAAGCCTGATATGCCTTTATCAATGCTAGGAGAGCTCATGGATTCTATCAATGATATACAAGAATTCTGCCAGCAGGAACAAGACAAGGAGGTAATTATCCCATTACATAATGCAATAGTTAGACTGCACTCTGAGTACTGTATAGAGATCTAGATGCAGCATAACCATTTTTGGTTATTAATACTAATATGTTTGGGTTTATGACTATTTATATTTGTGCCTACACATTTCTGGTTCATTTTTCACAGCTTTTGGTGACTTATGGATTAGGAATGTGTTCACTTATTGGTTGCAGAGTTATCAAACACTGTTCTTCATTCACCTGCTACTATTTCACTTGAATTTCTGTATTTTTGCAATTTATTCTTTATATGTGATGCACAAAAATTCCAATCTAACTCCACTAAAAGGACTTTTTATTCTTCTCTAAAAATGATTAATCACATCAGCTTGTGGCAACTTGGAACTAGTAAAACAGACATATCATCTTCTCAATGGCATTCTGGAGTTTTCACTTCTGAAATTTCTTCCAGTCATTTAAGTACTTACTCACTTCATTTTGTGATAATTTTAAGTCCAAAGGAAACAATGTCGTCTCGCTGGCATTCTGGAGTTTCTTTTCAATTCCAATCATTCGATGTGCTTTGTGAATAGGCATATTTTACTTCCATAAAAATTCGATATTGCTGGTATCAAATTTAAGTCAACACAGACAGTTGTACTGTCTTGGATGGCTTTGTTTTATTTTCTCATTTGGTCAGCAACGGAAACAATTTCACACGAAGAAAGGAGACAAGATGTTATTGTGTAATTAATATTTTGAATAAAGAATTTCCAAACATTCAAAACTAAGTGAACACATGATAATGTGTTCACTTAGTGAAATGATAATGCTCAGCAAAAGTTATCAGAGATTTTTTTTAGAACTTACTAAATATTATAGTAATATTTTTCAATGTGCTTCAGATTATCAAAATGAACAGTAATGTTCAATTAAATGTCATTAAAAAAAAAAAAAAAAACATGAGATATTCTTACCAACATTATATATCTCTGCACTGCCAAATCTTACACCATTAGGATTCAAAGTTCCATCACTGCAAAGACAGAAGGGGAAAAAAAAAAAAAAAAAAAACAACGATTATCTAAAATTAAAAAATCTGCTCTATGAATAAATGTGAATCAAATCAACTAGATAATTTGTTTTTCTCTGAAACATAAATCAATAAATCTATTTTCTCAAAAAAATTAATAGCACATTGTGTTTTTTTTTTTTTTTCTTTTTCCTCTCTCTTCAGGATCATTACTAAATTTGATAATATTTCTGCTATTTCTGTCCTTAATTGGGCAAACATTTTATCAGACCAAATTTAAAATCCAAGTACAATATGTGACTATATTTCAAAAATATTTCTAGCATCAGTAGAAAAGTTATCACTGTTGTGTTTGGATCACATTTCAAAGTTTTGATACAAACAGTTACTTAAGGTTCTACTTTTACAATATTAAAATATACCATATTAATTATATTAAAACATATGCATGATATAATATAGTTGATAAATGGACAAATTTTAGAATGGAAAGTGTAACAGCAGCATTTTAAAACTAATCTCAAAAGGACTTCAGTGAGACATCTAAGTCCAGACCTGTGGTGTGAACTCCAAATTATCTATGCAGGAAACAGCAAATTACAAAATAGTGCAGTGAAAGTTGTGTTACTAAGTTAAAAAAAAAAACTAGAGGTAATGAACTGAGATGAATATTTGATAATACTTAAGGTATCCAAACATCATCAGTCTGAGTTAGCACATTACACGTGTTTTATCATTTCAAAATTTCATTTTGCTTTATTTCACTACTTTATTATCTCACTGAAAGGTGGTTGTTGCTTTTTTGCTATTCATTTCTTTATTATAAAGATCAAATATCAATATACTTAACATTTTTAATACAGGAATGAGTACATATACTTGATATTGTGGAACAAATGCATTGTTTAATTCAATATTAATAACTAATTACATATATGTTTAAAATATTTAACTCTTTCACAAGCAACAGATGTAACATCAATATGCAACAATTAATTCTTAATCATAGCCTAAGGTGTAAAGCTTGCTTAGCTGAGATACATGCTAAATAAAAATTAGTCATAAATGTAAATGAAAATTAAAAAGCATATGCACTTACTGTTGCAAAAATCTCATGCTGATCCATCATGTTTAAATAATTTAAGCTGCAATTATTCATGCAATTTGTAAAGAAAAAAGAGAGAAAAGGAAAAAAAAAAAAAACCATATGCTCTCCTATTGTTGCCATTATTACAATATTAGTACTGATAACTGGCACTAACAATGCATTGTAATGACAAAGCATCGTAATGAACATATGTAACAGACTACGGATTTTTATTAATGTGCATGTTTGGAACATCAATAGATGTTCCAAACATGCACATTAATAAAAATTAATAATAAAAAGAAAAAACAATGTAAAGAAGGTGGAAAGATAGCAATTTGTGCTTAATGGAATTTGTTTAATTTAGCAGTACATGCTCATATATCATTATGCTGCAGTTTGCTATTGAATTAATTCAATTGTTGTTATTGAAGAAGTTGAGGTATCTATGAGGAGAAGTAGATTGCTTGGAGTGCCTGCGGCACACTGAAGTATGCTTAATTCAATTTTAAAGGAATAAAACATATACAGTGGTACCTCGGTATACGTCCTTAATCCGTTCCAGATCCTTGGACTTGTGCCAAACAGAACGTATACCAAATGAATTTTTCCCATAAAAAATAAAGGGAAAATGATTAAAATAATTTAAATGCTGCTTAATACTAAAATACATAAATACAAAAGCAATTAGATGAAATAAATGAAAATTTAACAAACTTTAATTTTCTCTTTTCTGTCTCTTTTCCCTACTTGAGGATCACCAGGTTTGACGTTTACTAAAAATCTGTCCAAAGAACTTTGCTTCTGCCTTCTCCTCAGGATGTTTCGGAACTGTGACATTGTCTGGTCATTCCAGACAATGCTATTACGGCTTGTTTGGGCTTTGTTGGGGCGGTACTTCTCTGCAAAGTTTTTGACATCCATCCATTTGACAAAGATTTCCTTGATTAATGAAGTAGGGGCTTCCTCCATCTCCTCCTCCTCCGAGCCTGAAGAGAGTGTATCCATCTTAGTCTTGTGCTCCTCCTTCTCAAGTTCCTGCAGCTCCTCAGTGGTCAGCTCTTCCCTATGCCCCTCCACTAACTCCTCCACATCACCATCACTCACATCCAGACACATGGACCGGGCCAGAGAGACAATATCCTCCACTATAGGCATAGCCTCAAAGTCCCTTTCAGTCACTGCTTCTAGCCACAAATTCCTCCAAGCAGAGTTCATTGTTCTGTAGGAAACTTCCTGCCAGGCTTTGTCAATGAGAGATATGCAATGGATGATAGTAAAGTGTTCTTTCCAAAACCATCAGGGTTAATTCTGTGTCAGAGGTCACTTCAAAGTACCTCTGGAATAGTGCTTTAGTATAGAGTTTCTTGAAATTACTGATGACCTGCTGGTCCATGGGCTAAATGAGAGGAGTCATGTTAGGGGGGAGGAATTTTACAGTGATGAAGTCAAACTCAACTCTGGCAGCAGAGTTTGACTTCAGGGTCAACAGACTTAACCCTGCAAGCTTGGAGGGTGAGCTGGAGCATTGTCCATTATGAGGAGGACCTTCAGAGGCAGGTTTTTCTCTTCTAAATAACTTTTTACACTTGGCCCAAACATAATATTGAACCACTCGCTGAAATATTCTCTGGTTACCTAAGCCTTGCTGTTTGACCTCCACATCACAGGTAACTGAGTTTTCTGCACATTATGTTTCTTAAAGGCCCTCGGTTTTTCAGAGTGGTAGATCAGTAGAGGCTTCGGTTTGCAACCCCACTTGCATTGCCACAGAACAAGAGAGTTAGCCTGCCCTTCATTGGCTTGTGCCCTGGCAATGCCTTCTCCTCTTATGTAATATAGGTCCTGTTAGGCATTTTCTTCCAAAACAGGCCTGTTTTGTTACAATTAAACACTTGTTGGGGAACAAAACCCTCAAGCCTCTACAAATTCCCCAAACTCTAACAAAATCATTGGCAGCATCTTTATCAGCACTGGCTCCCTCTCCATGCCTCACAACACTGTGAATGCCAGTCCTCTTCTTAAAATCATCAAACCAGCCGTGGCTGGCTTTAAACACTTCACTTTCTTGGCTTGTTCCTGCCTTGTTTTTCAAAAGATCAGCATGAATCAGTTTTGCCTTTTCGCAAATCATTGCTTCCGATACGCTATTGCCAGCACACTGTTTTTCTGTTATCCAGATCAAAAGCAATTTCTCAACATGCTCTAATGTCCCTGATCTTTGTTTGGTAATTGATTTCATCCCCTTCGCAATGTTAGCAGATTTAATAATGTCTTTGTTTTTCACAATCGTAGATACCGTCGTTCTCGGCATACGGTATGCAGAAGCCAAGTCCCGGATATGCATGCCACCTTCATACTTTTCAACAATCTCTTTTTTCACCTCCATGGTAATCCTAACCATTTTCTTCGTTGCTTGGCTCTTCTCTAACTTTCTTAGAACTCATGGTTAATGAATTTACAAAAAATTTAAGCAAAAAAACACAAAATCATATGAAAATTCACAGAGAGTTATAGCGCAAGTTGTTCACTGAATGACAGAAACTGTCATACTGGCGCTCGTGGCAGAGATGCCAGATCTTACCCCCTCTCCAAAAACCGAATTCAGTCGATCAAGGACGTAAGCGCTCAACGTGTGCGCATACGTCCTCGGTCGGTTTTATTCGGAAAGCCGAGTGAGGACGGACGCGCGTACTTTGCAAGCGTCTGTCCTTGGTCGGTTTTTATTCAATTTTTGGAGATGGGGTAAGATCTGGCATCTCTGAGTCGTGGCTTTTTGTCTCGAGAGAGGTAAACAAGGGTAGCGTGCGGTGTTGTGACTCATTTTGACGCACGTGAGTTGTATTCCAAACAAAGGTCGTATACCAATTATATATAATATGGATTGAATAAATTATATATAATTAATACAATTGGCTTAATTTTCTAAATTATTTTAGGAACATAATTTCAACTTGGCCCAAACATAACATTAAACCACTCGCTGAAATATTCTCTGGTTACCCAAGCCTTGCTGTTTGACCTCCACATCACAGGTAACTGAGTTTTCTGCACGTTATGTTTCTTAAAGGCCCTTGGGTTTTCAGAGTGGTAGATCAGTAGAGGCTTCAGTTTGCAACCCCACTTGCATTGCCACAGAACAAGAGAGTTAGCCTGTTCTTCATGGCTTGTGCCCTGGCAATGCCTTCTCCTCTTGTGTAATATAGGTTCTGTTAGGCATTTTCTTCCAAAACAGGCCTGTTTCGTCACAATTAAACTTGTTGGGAACAAAACCCTCAGCCACCACAAATTCCCCAAACTCTGTAACAAAATCATTGGCGGCATCTTTATCAGCACTGGCTCCCTCTCCATGCTTCACAACACTGAATACCAGTCCTCTTAAAATTATCAAACCAGCCATGGCTGGCTTTAAACACTTCACTTTCTTGGCTCGTTCCTGCCTTGTTTTTCAAAAGATCAGCATGCATCAGTTTTGCCTTTTCGCAAATCATTGCCTCCGATATGCTATCGCCAGCACTGTTTTTCTGTTATCCAGATCAAAAGCAATTTCTCAACATGTTCTAATGTCCCTGATCTTTGTTTGATAATCGATTTCACCCCCTTCGCAACGTTGGCAGATTTAATAACGTCTTTGTTTTTCACAATCTTAGATACCGTCGTTCTCGGCATACGGTATGCAGCAGCCAAGTCCCAGATACGCAGGCCACCTTCATACTTTTCAACAATCTCTTTTTTCACCTCCATAGTGATCCTAACCATTTTCTTCGTTGCGTGGCTCTTCTCATTAACTTTCTTAGAACTCATGGTTAATGAATTTACAAAACATTTACATGAAAAAACACAAAATCACGTGAAAATTCACAGAGAGTTATAGCACGGGTTGTTCACTGAATGGTAGAAACTGTCGTACTGACGCTCATGGGCAGTCGTGGCAGAGATGCCAGATCTTACCCCCCCCCTCTCCAAAAACCGAATTCAGTCGATCGATTTTATTCGGAAAGCTGAGTGAGGATGGGCGTGCGTACTTTGCTAGCGTCCGTCCTTGGTCGGCTTTTATTCGGTTTTTGGAGAGGGAGTAAGATCTGGCATCTCTTAGTCGTGGCTTTGTCTCAAGAGAGGTAAACAAGGGTAGCGCACGGTGTCGTGACTCATTTTGACGCACGCGAGCTGTATTCCAAACAAAGGTCGTATACCAAACAAAATTTTTCGCATCCAAACAGGACATATATCAAAGTTGGACTTATTCAACTCTGTACACCAGTGTATTTTAACAAATACAGTGGTATACCAAGGTACCACTGTATTTGTTAAAGAGAATCAAGAATGGTATACAAGTATGTAACATTTCATTCTGAATTAAATGCAAGCCTAAAATATAATTATATTATGGAGAGAGAGAGAAAAGCTGTTTTACTTCAAAGAAGCTTAAAAAAGATCATTTGAATTTTGCCAATAACATTTCAACAAAAGTTCCATTGTCAGTTTTTTATTATTTTTTTTTTTTTTGGAAAAAATTGATATGTGAACTTAGAGAGAAGTGTATTGAAAAAAATAATATTATTTAAAAGATGATTTATATCTTGTTTTAGAAATGGTCTTTCACAACAACAGTTATTTCTAAATTTAAAACCTGAAAGAGGGGGATACTTAGTTTTATTTGTTCACAGGCATGCACAATACTATGGTAAAACATTTAAAATATTAACAAGGAATCCTACCTTCTTCCTAACATCAGGATTCCTCTTGTGACTGGGTTAATTATGCAAAAATCCCCATGACTCCAAACTCCTACAAATAATAGATTTAAAAAAAAGCATCCTTGTAAATGCTAAGCTATCAAGTAAAGTCAGATACTGTTAGCATTACTAGATGAATGTCATTGTACAATATTTTATATACACATAATCCAATTCAACTATATCAGAAAATTGTATACTATACCACTGCATAACAAGCTGATCAAGTAGTGGTACGTTGAGGTTAGATTTATCCTTAGCTTTAACCCTCTTAAAGCTAGAATTTTTTTTTTTAAACTTGGTGATCAAAATTTGAGTATTTTTGAAATACATTGGAACTTCTCTATTACGCACTTCTATTTAACGAATTTCTCTATATTATGAATTTTTTTCGCGAAACATTGCACCTTGAAACGAAATTACATGTAAAATTAACCCCATAAAACGAAGTGTTAGTCTCTTTATAACGAATTTTTAAACAATTAGTAAAAGCATTTTTGAAGATTTTCAAGCATTTACTGCTAAACAGCCGCTCAAATATACTGCCTCCTTCCTTCCGAAATTGTGCATTAGCATCTGGAATTAAATAATCATGAACACTTGTGGCCATTGACGCCCGTAGGAGGGTCTGTTTCATATTTGTTACCGTTATTAAACCAAATGGGTTTTCTTAAAAGTGGTCGTAAACTTTACAATAAATAGGGTAGATTTGTAAATTAATGTTGGCTCAGGGGAAAACGAAATTCGCTGCGGTAAATCTTTAGCATGCTGCAGCGGCAATACATAGAATGCTACCATAGTCGGTTTTTAGTAACGCCTACTGAGTGACATTCGCTTCTCACCTCAATTGTACCACATGACCTTCGTGTCAATCATTATATGATATGTCCGTTCTCGTCTAACTGGACTCGCAGTAGATGGTTTCATGATTTTTTTTTTTTTTTTTTAATTTCGTTCGTCATCAATCACATAGGCTATACTGTTCTTGTATTTTTTTTTTTCTTCTGAAGAGTAACGTACAGCATACGGTGGTAGATGACTTTCATCAACCGGTGAAATACCACCACTTTGCTTATTGGAGGCTTGAAGTGGTGAAACCCATGTTTAGTCTCTAGAGCAAAGTTTCTAGCATCCCCCTCCCTCCATACTTCTCCTTCAACCCATGCACAGTATTAAGTAATATAGGGTTTGATACCTTTCGTGTTTGGGGTTTTCATAAAAAAAAAAAAAAAAAAAAAAAAAAAAATCAAATTTTCTTTCGTGTATATATGAATGAAAGCAGAATAAAAGAAATTCACAAAGTCGTATATTTCTTCAAAGGGAGTGATACTGTTGAATTGGCAAGCGAACATCATTGAGTAGGCGGTACTTATATGGCCAGCGCAGCGAAGTTTGCGGTGTATGTATCGGCAAAAGCTGTAGTCCAGTAATTTTTACAATTGCGAAAACAATGTCAAAGAGAAAGTGTTTAAGTATTAATGACAAAGCAAAGATTGTTACGGTATTGAGCAGGATTTTAAGAAAAATGATGTTGCGGAGAAATATGCCATATCTGCAAACAGTTTATCTACGATTTTTAAAAAAAATCGAGAAACAATTTTAAATGCAATTGAAGGAGGAGCAGACAAGAAGAGAATTAAGTTGTGTATATACGAAGATGTTGATAAAGCTGTTCTAAAATGGGTGCAAATGATACGTGAAAAGAATATCCCAATATCGGGCCTAATAATTAAGCAACAAGCTCTGAAATTTGCACAGTCCTTTGGACATACAGAATTTAACGCGAGCACTGGGTGGCTAGATAAATTTAAGAAGCGCCACAGAATTGTGGAAAAGGTTATTTGTGGGGAAAGTGTTAATGTAAGCGAAGAAGATTGCAACAGTTGGAGGAACAATATCTTAAAGACGATTTTGGAAGAATATGAGCGTAAGGATGTTTTAATGCTGACGAAATGGGTTTATTCTTTAAAATGTTTACCGAATAGAACACTTGCTTTTAAGGATGATAAATGTTTTGGCGGAAAACAAAGCAAAGAAAGAAAGAATCACTGTGCTAGTTGGAGCAAATATGACAGGAAGTGAAAAATTAAGACTTTTAGTCATCGGAATATCAAAAAACCCAAGATGTTTTAGAGGCACAAAATTTTTGGAAGTTGACTACACCTTTTAATAAAAAAGCATGGATGACAAGTGATATTTTTGAAGAATGGATATTAAAATTAGACAAGCATATAACAAAAGAAAAAAGGAAAATCATGTTGGTAACTGACAACTGTCTGGCACATCCTGCCAGTATTTCTGCCAAACTTAAAAGTGCGAAGTTGTTTTTACCACCAAACGTAACGTCAAAACTCCAGCCAATGGACTAAGGCATTATTAAAAATTTTAAATTTCATTATCGAAAGAGAATAATAATGAAGATTGTCAATGCGTTATCAGAAAATAGAAACTTGGAGGTTACAATTAACCTTAGAGATTGCATCTCTGAACTGGCAAAAGTTTGGGCAAATGATGTCACTGAATACACGATTCAAAACTGTTTTTCGAAAGCGGGATTTGCATTGAATACAGAAGTCGAACAACGACTGGACGAAGAGGATGAACTGCCCCTTTCACAACTGAAAAACTTTCGAACATTATTAGAATCGTCCGGAAACATCGAAAATGAAATAACACTGGATAGTTATGTTTATGTAGATCACAGCAGAACATCCAAATGAAGATGAAATACTGCTGAACAGTGTTAGATGCGACCATGATCACGAAGAAATTAATGATGATGCATCGGAACAACCCGTAGAAAAGCCAACTCACGAAGAAATGATTAACGGTTCGTATGGGTCTACAGTTTTGTGAAAATGTTCCTGATAATGTTTTTAAATGCTCTGAACAAATGTGAGGTTTTCTTTGAGAATGAGACAATTTTTTAATTGTACTGTGTAAACGAAAATTGCAGATTTTTTTAATTTGTGATACTTACCGGCGAAAATTGTGTAAACGTAATTTAAATAAGAATGTTTTTGAAATAAAATACATTAAAAATAAATGTAGATTCGTTTTCATTTTCTAATTAGATAACAATTTCTAATAAAGAAGATATTCTCTGTATAACGAAATTTCTCTATAATGAATTTTTTCGCTGGATTTATCGAATTCGTTATAGGGAAGTTCGACTGTATATCATTACTTTTATAAAACAACAGAGTCCAGTAAATATTTGTTATAATAATATATCTGGTACACTGTCTTATCTACAGAGATGCTGGTCTCGGTAGTATTAGGTGTGTGTATGTTCCCATACATGCACTTGCACACACACAATAATTTGAAAAAACATTCAGTGTTAACTCTTAAAAAATAGCAAAGAAAAAGATTAATACAATTTAATTAGATGGAAGAGGACATTACATGGTTATTCATCTTATGGAAATAAACTAAAGTAAATAGTACTAAATTAAAAACCATTCTTCTCTCCCTTTTTTCTACATCTCCTAATCCCCTTCCATATTTCATTAACTCACATTTTACTGCCATTGGCTTTCACCCAGACTTTCAACTTCAAGATCATTGTTTCCTTCTATTTCAGCATATGGTCTTCATTTCCATTCTTTATTTCATAATCCTTAACCAATTACTCTAAACTCCAGTTCAGCACTGGCCACAAGCATATTCAACCGGTTCTGTCAAATAGGGCCCCATGTACAAATGATCTAAATAATAATAATATCATCTGCATCTTTTCTGCATTTCTATCAATGAGCCTACAGCCATCTAAATGTCTAGTTACACACATTATTGTCACTCCAAGAGCACTTTCGTGAGTCGACTTTAAAATTACACTCTTGAGCGTATACTTCATTCTCAATGCATATGTTTCGTTTGATATCAAACATTTAAAATAGTTTCAGTAAAACAAAGAAAATTTCCATGTAATGAACAGATTACAAAAGACTTAACTGGAAACACATTGTTCACCTCTGGCCTTCAGGCAATTGAAGAAATTAGTGCTGCTAAGCATGAATTAAGAGTCAAAGGGATTACCATTCTGCAACTTAGTTTTGCTCTTAAAACCTATCCAACCGCCTGTCCCACATACCAGAAGTAGTGCTGATCATCTGACTGGTTAACGTTTACCAGTATTCAACACAACAGACAATTCATTTGAAATAAATATAGTACATGAAATTGCACTTATGTAATTTTCTTATTATCTGGATCTGTGTATTATATCATCTGTATTATATTTTGCAGTTACAAAATAGTTTGTTAATATCATATATTTCGATTTTTTCTCAAGGTAATTTTTATAATGAAAAATATAACTGTGAAACTTATTTGTTAGCATATGCTTATAGTTTCGATTCTCTATATAATTTCAATTTTTTAGCATTGCTCATAAACATCACGAAACTTACCTCCTAATCTATACGTTTAAAATATGATGAAGAAATTAAAATAGGAATTTTTTTCCCATTTTATTTTTTATTTTATTTTATTTTATTTTTTCATGGGAAAAAAAGTGCACTCTTTTACTGTGATTTAGAATTTAAAGTTTATTTCCAGAATTTCAGAAAGAATTTTTTATTTTTGTTTGTTGTATCATTACATGATATGTGAGAAGTTATAATTCTTTTCTTTTTCAATAAACTAATAATAATTATTTATGCCTTTTATTTTTTAATCCAAGTATTTTGGGTGGAAAATTTGATTTCACTTACTGGCAGCACTTAGGATAGCAGCAGCCCTGTGTTTTGTAAAATATTAAAATCATTATAAAGAATAACAAATCATTATTATTGTATCGTATCATTTACTAAAGTGATATTATAAATACTAAAATGTGTAATATTTTAAAATACTTTTTTTTATTCCTTGCCACTGACTGTTCTTATGCTATGTAAGTACACTGATAATTTTAAAGAAATTAATATTTATAAAGACACATTTTTATGCAAATAATTATAAATATCTTTAATAATAATGGAAACACAGACTTAATTTATATAATATGAAAATATTTTATTTTCACCTTAATTGCCTAATTTTTAAATTTAATTATCTCTTAGTTACTGTAAAATTTGAAAAAATAAATTTTAAAAATCACTTACAAAAACATCATGAATAAGTTTTGCACAGGACCCCACATATTTTGGGGTCGGCCCTGCTCCAGTTTCAACCAAATTGGCTGCCACAAGGAAATCCTTTCAGTTTTCCAATGGCCTTACTCTCAGCACATTTCGTGATCATACTTCCACATGTTTACTTGCTGTTCCCCGTTCATAATGAACGGATCTGACTCCCCCCCCCTTTTTTCTTTCCTTCAGTATTTTACAAAATGCTTGGAAATGAATTTAGTTATTTCTAAGACTCTCAAATTATCCAGATAAAAACAAATTCAATACTGGAATATTTATTATATGTGGCATGTAATTTAGTATTATTACTAAACAAATACAACAAACAGTAAATTTTGTGGTATTATTAACAGATAAGACAAGCATTACTGGAAAAAGAAAACAAACCTGGAAATTTATTGAAATAAGCGTTCCTATACTTTTCTCCAGTAGGATCATTCCAAAAATGAGTGGGCATTGATGGGAATGGCTTTGTACATACCAGTTCTCCTTTCTGCCCAAGCGCATTTTTACCTGTAAGCAGTGAAAGTAAAATAAAGTAAAGAATTCACTTGCTAATGTACAATCATACACAATTAATAATCATGTATGAACAATAATTACAAAAAAAACTTCAGATATAAAGAATAAAATATTTTTTCAAAAGGAGGAGGTCAAAACAAACAGAAATGAGTATTCTATGGGAATTATCAAAATTATTTCTAAAACAGATGGTACAAAGTTGAAAACAAATGAAATAGCATACCAGTTTCATCCCAACATTCCATAGCCATCCCTAAATTTTGAGACTGTATTTCTCCTTTATGTACAGGTAATAAAGGGTTCTGTCCAGCAAAGCAGGAAATAATATCTGAACCACCTATTAAACAAATTAAAAGGAACATTGTGTCTGAACATGACAACATGAATTTGTAAAGCAGTAATGAAATAAATTTGTTTTGGTATTTCTGAATTAATAATAGTTATCATAAACATTTCAATTTGAAACAATTTTCAAGGTCGAAAAAAAAACTCAGTTGTTTAACTGTTTTTGAGTTCGTTAACCACACAAATGACCTCGTTTTGTTCTATAAAATGTGATTTACTTAATATAATTCAACATACAGAATTAAAAACATGGAAATTAATATAATCAAATTAGCACTCATTACAATGTTTACATAAACATCCTTGGCCGATTATATACAAACTGGGCTACCTATAGTCTTCAGGTAGTATATATGAAAGAATAATACAAACTCTTTCCACCAAATGGTGGCTGTACTGAGTATAAAAAGAAATTTTTTTTATTTTTACTCTTTAGCTCTGTGCCTACACCCTTCAATGATCCCATTATATCATATGGCAATACACATCTTTCACTTTTCTTGAGATATACACGGTACTGTATAGTTGAACTTTCCAAATCCGACTTTAAGGATTTGTGAGGTTCAGCTGTTCCACCAATGTTAAAGAAAATGGGCAAGGCCAATAAACCACCTGAGAATTGGAAAATTCAGTTCTTTGACTGGCCATTTGCCAAAGCAATGCATTAAAGCTGATTGCCAGGATGCAGATCTCACCCCAGGAACCATAAGTTTTTGCTGTGCTCTAACGACTGAGAAATTTGTCAGGTCATAGGACTGTCTAAAGGCTATTCACAGACAAGATTAATGACTCAATAAGATAAGTAATGGATACTCATTGTCTCACATCACCAACTCAACTGGTCATTGTTCTGCAGGAGGAATGGAGGATTACATCCACTGCAGTCTATCATTTGTTTGTGGATGGCTTAATCAGCAGGATGGAGTGCATCACGGCAGCCAAAGGGATACCAAAACACTACTAGAATGAATAGCAGTGACATCGTTTTGAAACCCACATGTATCCAGATTAATTTTTGGCAAATACACTGCTTGACAAAATTAACAGAACAAAATGTTTTTCATGAATATTTTACTGTGAACTGTATCTCCAAAGGTGAATATTTGATATAATAGGCATCTTAGCATGCAAATTCCGAGCATCCAATAGAAATCCATCTACCACCTTACAGAGCTGCATTATACAAATTATTCATATCTATAAAAACACAGGCTGTGACCATATCACTTCATTCCCATTTTTTGGTTTGCTCAGTGGGATAGCCACATCTCCAGCACTCATAGGATGGCTAGTCAATGCTGTTTATGCGATTCTTTGAGATGGCAGGCTGTTGGATGACTGAAAGCCAGGCAGTCGCAGACTGAGGTGGCACACTGACTTAATGTGTCACACAGTGGCATATGGAAGCAGTTTCAGGAGATAGGAACCATTAAAAGAAGGGCTGGCCAAGGCTGCCCGATGGCTACATCAACCAGAACAGACCACCATCTGGCTCTAACAGCAAGACTGAACCCTATGATATCATATCATCAACTGTCTCTTGAGATTGCTGCAGCCACAGATGAAAACTCTTACGGTGGAGGCAGTGTTAAGAGGGCTCGATTCATGTGGACTCTATGCAAGGAAGCCAGTGGTTTGTGTCCCATTAACCTCAAGACTGCAGAGCTCATCAAAACTGGTGCCATAAACATGCGACTTGGAGCCCTGACAAATGGTGTACAGTTCTGTTCTCTGATGAGTCCAGTTTATTTCATTATTTAATCTGGAGACAACAAGGAATATGGTACTATCCCTCCAACATCAAAGAAAAGGACTCTTACAGTGGAGGCAGTGTTCTCGTGTGGGGTGAAATAATGATCAAAGCCTCCCTTCATGTTTTTGATAGGGGTACCATAACTGCATAGAAGTGCCAAGAACAGATCCTCAAAAGCTATGTGTGACTTTTTAGGGGTGCAGTTGGCCCAGATTTTCCTTTCATGCATGACAAGGCTGCTGCACATAGAGCTCAAGTCGTGGAGGAATTAGCATTAGCATTAGTAGAGGCATTTGATGCAAGAAAGTAAGCTTATGCAGCATCAGCCAAAAAAAAAAAAAAAAAAAACCACTTCCACTTCACCCCTCTGTTCGTTCAAAATACCTGTCCAGCTGAGCCTTAAACTTATTTAGGCTATCAACCTCCACCACAAGGGATGGAAGTCTGTTCCACCAACCAACCACCCGCTGGCTAAAGGCAAATTTCCGCACGTCTATCCTACATCTGTCTTTCCTTAATTTGAATTTATGCCCTCTCAGGTGATTATTCTGAGCTAGAGGAAGAATCCCATCAGCATTGAGCATGCTTAAACCATTCAAGGCTTTATACACCTCTATCAGATCACCTCGCTGGTGCCTAGTCTCCAGACACTGTAATTTGCAAAACTTAAGCCTTTCTTCGTAAGAGCACCCCTTTGTTCCATTCACTAATCTTGTTGCCCTTCTCTGTACTCGTTCCAGCAGCTCTACATCCTTCTTGAAATGAGGCCTCCAGACCTGTATACAGTACTCTAGGTGTGGCCTGACCATCGCCTTATACAATGGAATACCTTAAAACTGAAGGTATCTAAAATGACTGCTGTGGCCGGCACAATCACCAGACTTAAATCCGATCAAACGTGTGGGATGCTCTTGGATATCACATGCCGACAGGCAACTCCTTGGTTACTTGGTGAGCTAAGGTCTGTGCTGGTGGAAGAATGGGATTTGTTGCCACAGAATCTTATAGACACTCTTATATCAAAAATGGTTCACAGCTGTCAGGCCTGTCTAGCTACTGGAGGGGATCATGCACAATACTGATGCCATGTGACCATATTTTTGAGAGTCTTGTATCGACTTCTGTAATGTGACTTTTTTAATAATTCTTATACAACCCCTATAAATGTTCCTTATATGTGTCTGAAGTTTCTCTCTGTCTCCTCATTTCATCGTTATTCTTTGGTGTGCCATGGAATAACGCTGTCTCCTCATTTCATCGTTATTCTATGGCACACCACCATATCAAATTTTGTCCCACTTCAACACAAGCTGCGCAAGTTACACTATATTTTCTGTGTTCCGTTAATTTTGTCAAGCAGTGTAGCATAAACACCACAAGTTCTTTACATATCAGCCTCTTCTAATAACATAACTTGTTTTCAAATTTGTTTATAAGCACATTTGAGATGGCTTATATGTAAAGATATGTAAATAAGTAACAAAATAAATGATCAATTGCAGTTATTACTATTATTACTACTATCAATAGTATAAATATACCACTGGTGACAACAGTGATGTTGACATTTTACCACGTGCCTTGTATATACAACAGTCAATACTGGTATTAGTTCTATTTTTATTGCCTTTTTACAACAAAAACAGAAGTAATGTTAACAAACATGACTTTGTAATAATCCTTATTACTTATTAACAATTTGAAAAGTATATACCTGATATTGACCCCAAGAGTAGGTCTGATTTAATATCCTTGTATACATACTCATAGCTCTGAGGTTTCAGTGGTGATCCAGTAGATAAAATAGTGTGCAGAGTACCAAGGTCATGAGTAATTTCTGAAACAAATAAAATGGTTCCATATTAACTACAAAACTCCACATTTAAATCCCCCAACACATATGGCAGATATATATTCAATGACTGCTCAAAAAATAAATGGAGATATTCTTATCAGATGTATTACACTGGAAGACCTCATATGGACTATCCATACACATGAAATACACATTTGCCATCATGTTTGTAAACTAAACTTCAAAATTCAGTATTTACCAATATAATTTTCATTAATTACATCCCTAATTAAAGTTTAACCTCAACGTAAACTGGTTCTTTGCTCACCAAACACAATGGCATATATTTTATTACTATAACACTACATTATACCAACTGTAAATATACTTACCCTGTATTTAAAAAAAAAAAAAAAAATACACACACACACACACACACACACACACACACACACACACACACCCACACACACACACACCCCACCTGATACTGAGCTCCATTAATCAGCATTACTTTTGTTCTTCAGATCGGAAAGCCAGTGGACTTAAGCAAGTTTGACAAAGGCCAAATTGCAATGGCCAGATAAATGGGTCAGAGCATATCCGAAACTGCATGGCTGGTGGAATGCTCACGGTCAGCCATGGTTAGTACCTACCAAAAGTGGTCCAAGGAGGGGAAACCCACAAACTGCAGGCAAGGTGTTGGACGACGGCTCATCGATGCTCAAGGTGAGCGAAGGCTCTCCCGGATGGTATGTGGCAACAGAAGGGTGACTGTGGTGCAACCCACCGGTAATTGGAATGCTGGTAACAGGAGTAATGTGTCACAACACACAGTACATCGAACCCTGTTGAAAATGGGACTGTATAGCCGAAGGGCACCCCGAGTGCCCATGCTAACCACGGTTCACCGGCAACTGTGCCTAAAATGGGCACACGAGCATGAAACTAGACCTTGAATGGTTGGAAAAAAGTCGTCTGGTATGATGAATCACGTTTCCTGTTGCACCATGTGGACAGCTGGGTACATGTGCGTTGTTTACCTGAGGAAGTGATGGTGCCTGGATGCACTGTGGGATGAAAACAAGCCAGTGGCATCAGTGTCATGCTTTGGGTGATGTTCTGCTAGGATACCCTGGATCCAGTCATCCATGTGCCAGGCACTCTGACGTCTACCACCTATCTAAACATCATTGCTGACCAGGTACACCCTTTCGTGGCAACGGTCTTCCCCCTCTGATGGTGCCGTCTTTCAGCAGGATAATGCACCATGCCACACAGCCCAGATTGTTCGAGACTGGTTCGGGGAACACGAGGAAGACTTCCAGGTATTACCCGGCATCCAAATTCCCTAGATATCAATCCCATTGAGCATCTGTGGTTTGTGTTGGAACAGCAACTCCGATCTGCGGCATCTCAACCATGGACCTTACAGGAGGATCTGCTGGTCATGTGTTGGTACCAGATACCACAAGACACATTTAGAAATCTTGTAGCATCCATGCCTCACCGGGTAAGAGCTGCACGCGGTTTGGCTGCATGTGAAGGACCAACATTGTATTATGAAGGTGGCCATAATGTTTTGGCTCACTGGGGTGTGTGCGCGTGCGTACATACATAGGGTTGTTAAAATTAAAGTATCCCTATGTAGAGGGTACCGGAGCGAGTTCTAAGGCTTGTACTGAAGAGAAATTTGGACAACAGGTACAATAAAGAATGCACTCGCCATTTATTGAAAAAAAAAAATTGTTACAAAATTTGTCACTATATGGTGCTGTGGCAGTACAAATCACTTGAACAGTGCTACAATTGTTCAATGTGTTCTCCATTTTGGTCAACAACAATTTCCATTCAAAAAACAGCATTTTCTACAGCAGAAAGTAATATGTCAACTGGAATAGTCAGCACATGGTGCTAATGCTGTCCTTCAGATCTGCCTGAGTTTGACATCCTTCCCGATATACCTGGTTCTTCAAAAACCCCACAACCAGAAGTCGCATGGGGTGAAGTTCGGTGATCGGGGTGGCTAAGATGTCTGGAAACAATGGCTGATGACCCGTTCGTTTGTAAAGTGTTGCCTTAGCAATCTTTAGACACAATGGTGGATGTGGGGCGGCGCACCATCTTGCATGAATATGGTATCCTGAAGGGACCCATGTTGTTGCAGCTCTGGTATTGTGAAATTTGCCAACAATTCATAATATCACTGTCCAGTGACGGAACAGGTGTGGGGTACAGTCAGTGTTACCTGTTCAAAAAAATATGGCCCAATCATGAATGTGGCCGTAAATCCACACCACACTGTCACTTTTGGAGAATGCAACAGAACCTCTTGGATAACTCGAGGGTTTTCTGTTGCCCAAATGTGACAGTTGTGCGTATTCACTTGTCCATTTAAGCAGAAGTAGGCTTCGTCACTCCAAAGAATGTTCCATGACCAAGTGATATCCACTGTCACTATATGGTGCTGTGGTTTCATTCGCACCAGAAACTGAAGTGCATATGTGAAATGAATATCTGCATCACCATGCTTTATCTATTGTAGCATGTGCATCTTGTAAGGCTAGTACCGCAACACCTGATGCATTACTAACCTTACAGTGGAATACGGCATGTCCACTTCACGAGAAACAGCTGGCACATTTACGCTACCATGTGGAGATTGACTTGATAAATCCACGACAGCTATAGCCACATCTTCAACACGAGGAGTCCACTCGTTTTCGACTTCTACCTGGTTGAACACCAAGACGTCCTGTCACTTCAAATTTCTCAATCATTTTGCAGACAGCACAAACAGTCGTAGGTCCACGTTTTATACGCTTCTGAAGCCGGAATTCTCTGATAGTCTCAGTGGCATTGTTGCTGTTCTGATAATACAGCTTCACAGTGCCTTTTCCTGCAGCATAGTTGGCATTGCTGCTATAGTGCAGGCAAACCATCTACTGTATGATTTTGAAGAGACTGTTTTGCTCTTATACAGTACAGTAGAGCTGACTAGTGGTGCTATGGCAATAACTTACAATTATGCAAATAATGTAAGTTATTTGCATAATCTTAACTAAGATAGTTACACACCACATAGTGACAAATTTTGTAACTAATCTTTTTTTCCAATAAATGGCGAGCGCATTCTTTATTGTACCTGTTGTCCAAATTTCTCTACAGTATGAGCCTTAGAACTTGCTGCAGAGCCCTCTACATAGGGATACTTTAATTTTAACAACCCTGTATAATTCTGTAGGAGTACAATTAATATTAGAAGTGTTTTACTGTTTCTAAACTGTAAATTTATATAAATACAAACTTGTTTTTGTACCAAAACTGTACATAACAATACATAACATAATCTTATAGCATAGTACACTATTATCACATAACTTAGGAATAGTGCATCGTTAATATTGTACTTAAATATCTTAGTTTAGCGCGTATTTTTAATTTAAGTTTCAGCTAAAATCATGCCTCAGACTAAATCAGTGGGCAAGGAGCTGCAAGTAGTGGGATTTTTTTTTTTTTTTTTTATGTATACCCCAAACACGAGAGGTATTAGAACCTATAGTACTAAGTACCATGCTTGGGTTGGAGATTGAGAAGATGAAAGAAGATATTTGTTGACATTGGACTTTAACTTCTGTAGACTGTAATTTTCAGGAAATATGTATGAAGGAAGGCTGTTCCAGAAAATGGCAGTTGAATGAATAAAAGAGGAATTTTTGCTATATTAAATATCATAAAACATGACTGCCTATGGCTAAATTTAGATCAAAGGAATGAAAAATATGGCAAATTTCTTCCCAATCATTTACCGTAAAGTTAAAGTTATCTTCAATACATTAATGTATTTCAAAAGAACTTTACTTTCAAAAAGTAAAATATTCCAGTCTTATTTGTGTCAAGTCCAAGAAAAAAGAATCACAAACAAAACTTATCAAGATTAATTCAATTTGGATCCATTTAACAGCCACCTTGGGGGGGGGGGGGAAGAGAGCTGACAAACTAGTAACCTTTAAAAGGTTAATCATTTGTTTTCATTAAAAGACTCCTTTATAAACTTTCAATTCCAATGCCCATTTGATCCAAATTATACTAATAGCAATAAAAGTTTCCATACTTGGCTTAATTCCTTTTGCTTCCTGTACTGCTAACCATTTAGCACTCGTACCCAAAATTGTAATACCCAGTCGGTCCACCAAGTCCCAGATAGCTGCGGGATGAGGAATCATAGGAGAGCCATCATATAAAACAACACTAGTTCCAATTGCTAATGATGTTATCAACCAGTTCCACATCATCCATCCTGTCTATAAAAAAATAAATAAATAAAACTGCACTCAATACATAAGAAATTTACACACCCAAAGGAAGAATAGTTAAAGATATCCTGTTTTATATTAAACTGAATTACACTTTTATGTTAAGCCATTATAATAAGAATACAACTACACTAAAAATTTCAAATTAAAAAAAAAAAAAAAAATTTTCTTCAGCAGGTTTAGATGACACAATTGGTTTGGTTGATTAGACAGAATATAGTTCAGGATGTGAGGTGTCAGAATACTGTCTATAAACCTGGTGCATCTAAATTAGTCTGCCTATGTCTAATGATAAAAACTGAAGTTTCTGGAAGAAACCATGCAACCCCTACCTGAGACTAACTCTGCCAACTTTCTTCTTCGTATTAACACAAAAACTGAACCCATACCCTTTTCACATAGTTTTAAAGAACAGGTCATAGTACCATGCTAACTGCAAGAGTGCTACTAACCATAAGTTCTCACTATGGCAATTGCATGTATACTTGCATATACACCAATGCTAGGAGTTCGGTAAATAAATTTGATGAGTTTGAGGTATTGCTTGAAACATCAAAGGCAGATATTGTTGGGATATCAGAGATATCCCAAAAATATCTGTGGTGTCACACAGATATAAGGAATGCAGAACTGCAATTTGAGGAGTACAATGTGTACAAGAAGGATAGACAGGATAGGAAGGGAGTAGGGGTTATGCTTTTAGTTAAGAAACAAATAAATTCCAAGGAAGTGAAGCCAGTCGACATCGCTGGACAGCGCAGTGTCAAGTCAGTTTGGTGTGACATAAGCAATGGGAGATCAAAATTGAGAGTAGAAGTGTGTTATAAGCCTAATGACTCTGATGAGTATAATAAGAAACTGTACAGGGAAAGAGTGGGCCAGTAAATCAGAGTCTTATAATGAGGGATTTTAATTTCCCAGATATTGACTGGAATTTATGGGTTGGTCACTCACACACTAGCAAGGCTTTTGTGGATTTATTGGATGATTGTTTTCTACAACAGCAAGTTCGGGAGGCAACTAGAGGGAGTAATACTCTTGATCTGATTATCAGTAGTGATTCTTCATGTATTAAGAATCTGCAGGTAAAGGAACCACTAGGTGGCAGTGATCACAGTGTGCTGAAGTGGGATTTATTCAAAGAGGTTACTACCATCAGGGGTAAAGGGAAGGGTTTTTGCATTCGTAAAGGCGACTACGGTGGTCTGAGACAATATTTAAATTCTATATGGTGGGACCAACTGATGATGTTACTAACAGCAAATTCAAAATGAGAAGCATTCAAAGAATTTATCTTGGAAGCTACTAGGCTTTACATACCAACTAAGAAATATTGTTCAAGGTTTAGGCCTAAATGGATGTCAGATGAACTAATGAGACATATGGCAGAGAAGAAAAATGCATGGGATACACATAAATTAATGGGTGACACGGAAACCTATGATAGATATAATCTGGTCTGTAACCAAGTCACAAAGGAGATTAGGTAGGCAAAGGCAGATTATGAGAAATCTTTGGCAAAGGATGCAAAGAAGAACAACAAAGAGTTCTTCACCTATGTAAACTCTAGAAGGAAAGGGATGAAGCAGATTGGTCCACTGGATATTGATGGTACAACTGCTGATGATCCTGCTAAGGTGGCTAAACAAACTGAGTATTTTGCATCTACATTCACACATGAGGAGTTATTCAGGTAGGGAAATGCAAGAGGTGATTTAAACTCTGGCAGTGAGTTAGATGATTTTGTAATAACTGAGAGTAAAGTGGAGGAAAAATTGTTGAAGACTTCAGTTATAGCTCGGACAGAGCATGGTTTTCTTAAGGGAAAGTCTTGCCTGACAAATCTGACTGGATACTATGATATGGTCACAAAGGAACTGGATGAGGGAATAACTTTGATATCCTATATTTGGATCTTAGAAAGGCTTTTGATACTGTTGCACATATAAGACTGCTGAACAAATTGGAGCAGTGTGGCATTGGAGACAAATTGCTGCTATGGATAAAGGGATGGTTGAGTGGGAGAAGACAGAGTGGCAATCAATGGACACTGCTCATCGTGGACTAATGTTATTAGTGGAGTCCCTCAGGGTTCAGTGTTGAGTCCATTGTTGTTTTCTGTATTTATAAATGATATTAATGATGGTATATATATCAAGCTTAATGTCCAAGATTGCAGATGATACGAAGGTTGGCAGGGTTGTTAAGGTCACTAATGACAGTATGCTGCTGCAACAGATCTAGAAAAGTTGAGCAGATGGGCTGAGAGGTGGCAAATGAAGTTTAACATTGACAAATGTAAAGTACTACATATGGGAAGTAGTAACTCCAGAGTAACGTATCAACTCTATGGTACTACACTGACAGTGGTAGAGAACAAAAAGGACCTGGGGGTAATTGTGCAGGTAAATATGAAGTTTTCTGAGCAGTGCAGACGGTCTACAAGAGTAGCTCATGGTGTCTTGTCAATGATATACAGGAATTTTTCTAGCAGGGATAAGGAGGTGATTATACAATTGTATAAGGCAATGGTCAGGCCACACCTTGAGTACTGTATACTGGTCTGGAGGTCTCATTTTAAGAAGGATGTAGAGCTGTTGGAACGAGTACAGAGAAGGGCAACAAGATTAGTGAATGGAACAAGGGGTTGCTCTCACGAAGAAAGGGTTAAGTTTTGCAAATTACAGTGTATGGAGACTAGGAACCTGCAAGGTGATCTGACTGAGGTGTATAAAGCCTTGAATGGTTTAAGCATGCTCAATGCTGATGGGATTCTTCCTCTAGCTGAGAAAAATCACCTGAGAGGGAATAAATTCAAATTGAGGAAAGAGAGATGTAGGATAGATGTGCGGAAGTTTGCCTTTAGCCAGCGGGTAGTTGGTTGGTGGAACAGACTTCCATCCCTTGTCGTGGAAGTTGATAGCCTAAATAAGTTTAAGGCTCGGCTGGACAGGTATTTTGAACGAACAGAGGGGTGAAGTGGAAGTGGGTTTTTTTTTTTTTTTTTTTGGCTGATGCTGCATAAGCTTGCTTTCTTGCATCAAATGCCTCTACTAATGCTAATGCCCAGGAGTGAGCTCTGACATTGAGTTGGGCAGCTGAGAGCTTGACGGGCCCTCATATTAATTTCTTCGAGGGCATCTACCCTACACCTCAAGCTCTCATAGACGCCCAGTAGAACGCTGAGTTGATGCCTAATTTCTAGACACTCTCTGCACCTGGCACATACAAAGACATCCTCTTTGGCTAGATCATTTTCTGTTCCAGAGAGTTCGGCAAACATTTCACAAGTTGCACATTTTTTTAGGCTGTGATGCATTGGAGAATCGTCCCCCTCAGTTCTCCCCTGAGCACAGCACTCCTGTCACTTTGTGCCCATTGCTTTGCTGCTCTAGTCTGGGGCATGATATTTTGAATTAATAAGATCAATAAATTTAATTAATTAATTATCAATACTACGCTATCTAATAGAATCCTAAATGCAGTGATGCGCATTGCGTTATATAATTATACGTTAAAGCTACCTAGTTACCACAATTAAAAATTTGAATTCCCTACTACCCTATACAAAAACAATGGCTGCAAGATTCGAATGAAATAACGGTTTTACGTATATTAAGTAGTAATCTACAAAAACTCTTTATCTAAATTAAAAATAACCAGCGTAACTATAAGACTACGTATAAAGTACAATACAAAATAACAATTAGGTAAATAAAAAAGCAAACACTTATCGCTTTTTCGGAGCCTGTAAATGTCTAAACCTAATCCTTACCCGAGATACACTTAATCTTGCTTCTCCCCCACAGCTAATCCTATTGAGTCAAAATTAAAGTCCAAGGTTTTTTTCTAAATGGTGAAGTAGATTAGTGATTATACTCACTGGATTGGCTGTGAAGATTCACTGTGCATACAATCAGCAATACTGCATGACATAATAATTAGGGTCAGTAAACTCTTAAACGTTTATTTTAATAAATAAGTTTTACTGATTCAGACTTTTTTTTTATCTTTTGTTTAAGTGATGATATGAGAGGATGGAATGTACTGCCAAGTTGCAACTCATTAGTTCATTGATGATGTTTTAATCATTAAATCGCAATTAAACTATGACTAATAGTATTTAAGATTATGTAATTAAAATGGCTTACTAAGTCATGGGTACAGTTGCCTAAAATTCCCTTGGACAGCAAATTCACCTAACTGAGGTGCTTGACAAAAGCTATAATGCCTACCCTGAAAATTTCTAAATAAGCTGAAGATATATTCTACACTCGCTGTTTGCTGTTTTTTTTTTTTTTTTTTTTTTTTTTTTACACCAAACAAACTAGGCTCTGTTTAACATCCAGCTATCAAATGTTAATTCTAACACCATGCTTTTCACAATGCATGAATGATGCATTCACGCATCATTCACTTTTGCAATCAGAAATGGAATACTTTCAGAAACATTTAAGAAAATTTAATAACTTTAGCATTCAAATTCAGATCCAGTACTCTACATTGATATAATAATTTATTGCATCCACAAAATTTACTTCTCAACGTTCACTGATTTAACTCAAAAGTAATCAAATCCAACTTTTATTAAGTTTAATAAATCACACATATAATATCTGCAACTTACTGTTGTATAATACATGATAATGTCCTTTCTTGACATATTTCCATGCAAAAGATGTTCTTTCAAATGCTGTATAAGTGTACCCTAAAATGTAAAGTTAGGATATTTTTAGTAAAAGTAATATATTTTTTTCAACACACTTTGAAAACTCAAATAGTTTGTAATAGTAAGATACAAATTGTATTACACAATGAAGGATAAAAAAAGTTATTATAGAACTGAATTTTTTTTTAAACAAATATAATATTTACAGATAATTACATATCAAATTTTTCAAAATAAACTACCTTAGTCATTTGCACATTTTTCCCATCAGTTATGCAACTGCACAATAGCTTTGAAAGATCCTTAACTGAATTTTTCATAGCTGCTGCAATACTATCTGCTTCACCAGAAACTTACCAAGTTTTCTGGTGACGTTCTTTAGATAATCATTAAATTGCCATCCATTCAAAATGCATTCTTCCAGAGTTGGAAGTTTATAATAAACAAATTAAACAAACAAGATTAATTTACATCAACATGTCGCTAGTTACTGATAAACAAAAGAATGCAACTAGTTAGAGACAAAATACCAAATCAAGACTTAATTATATTTCATTGCTGCTGATAAAAAAAAAAAAAAAAAATTCGAGAGACATTCTTGAAGAGTAGACATGGTCTCAACAAGTTCAAAATAAAAAGATCTTTATTCATGACACACAATGATTTCTAACCCACATGACAACCATTGATTTTTTACCCACTATTCTACCGTAAGACAGTATAACTCGTAAATAAAAAGAAATTAATATCATTAAGCATGATATACAGGGTGTCTCAAAAATATTGATACAAATGTTTAGGGGAGGTAGGTAACATCTAAAGGAATGTGAATCGCATAGGAACCCATGACCGGAAACGTCATCGTAAATCAGTAGACGGCACTGTTCAGTTCGTGAGAGTGAAAATTTCTGGTTTACTCATTCAAGCAGTAGTCGCCGCATGAAGAGCATGCATCGATATATGAACTGTGAGCTGGCAGACATGCACCTAGTGTATGGATTAGCAGAGGGCAATGGACGAGCCGCTCAACGAATTTATGGAGAACGCTTCCCAGACAGACATGTACCAGACCACCGCTTGTTTGGTTGTGTGCATCAAAGTTTGTGCGATTATGGGTCATTTAGAGGTAACAGGAGTAGTGCGGGCAGACCACGTTCAACGCGAACTCCCACCATGGAAGAAAGCGTGTTGAATGCCGTCCAGAATAATCCTACTACCAGCACACGTGCCGTTGCCTCAGGAGTGTATCGTTGCAGTATACAGCGTGTCTGGCACAACGATTCCTTACACCCCTTTCATCTCCAAAGGGTTCAGTTACTGCTCCCCCAAGATCATCCTGCACATGTGGCTTTTGCGCAGTGGTTTCTCCAAGAAAGTGTTCAAGACTTGAATTTTCCAGCCTATGTTTTGTTCACAGATGAGGCTTATTTCACGCGAGAAGGCTTATTCAATCAGCACAATGCTCATGTGTGGGCTCACGACAACCCACACGATGTGCGTCCCCATGCGGCACAACATCACTTCACAATAAATGTGTGGGCAGGTATGGTCGGTGACTACTTAGTCGGTCCATACCTGTTACCATCCCACACGAACTCCGCTAAATATTGGATCTTTCTTGAACAAGTTCTACCAGGGTTACTTGATGATGTTCCAGCAAATGTGAGACACAACATTTGGTTTCAACATGACGGGACGCCTGCCCGTTATGGAAGGTGTGTTCATGACCATTTGAACAGGCGTTTTGGGCATTGATGGATTGGCCATGGTGGGCCCATTGCCTGACCCCCAACGCTCACCTGATTTATCGAGCCTTGATTTCTTTCTGTGGGGTGCCCTCAAATCTCGTGTATGAATTTCCTGTGGAGACAGAAATGGATCTCGTGGCGAGACTCGTCTGTGCTGCTGCTACTGTCAAAGAAACTCCAGGTGTGTTCAATCGTGTCTGCCAATCCATGCTGCGTCGGTGTCACGCATGCATCGCATCTCATGGTGGAACCTTCGAGCATCTGTTGTAACATCTTGAAATGCATCCATCTCATACTCCATTGTTAATATTATGTAAAATAAATGTTTGCCACTAATTACTATCTTGTGTCATTTCTGCTTCTTGTGCCTCTGCTACTACTTTCCCGTGACGTTTCCGGTTATGGGTTTCTATGCGATTCACATTCCTTTAGATGTTACCTCCCTCCCCTAGACATTTGTACCAATATTTTTGAGACACCCTGTATAAATTTTGTGAATATTGTGAATAAACCTTGCTTCACAGCTTGCAATAATGCAGTCATCTATAATGGCATTAAATTTCTGGAGTGGAATAAATAAAAAAATAAAATAAGATACAAAGCTTGCCTTAATTTAGAGTTTTCCTCATATTTATTCCGCCCCAAAAAGGAGAATTCAAATCTTTTTAAAAGAATTAATTAGAACCGAATAAAAGAATTACTGCTATGAAGCATGAAACATAAACTGACTACAATAAAAACAATGAATTTGTAAACTCTTCTGTCCTTTGCTGTCTCAAGTATAAATGGAAATTTATTTATTTATTCAATACACTTATCTGGAAGTTGTATAAAAGTTCTAATATGTTTAGAAGTTAACAGATAATTGGCAGTCACAGTACACACTGAAGTGCAGAAGTTGATGTGCTGCAATCTGGTTTTCATACATGCTAACAGAAAAAAAGCAGCTTACCAAAGTTAAATGTGCTATCAAAAACGTTTTCCCTCTGAAGTGATTAGATTGTTAAAACAAGCATATGGTGAGGATTAGATGAAATACATCTGGGTGTACTGCTGATATGAAGGCACCAAAGATGATTATACAATCACTGGCAAAAATGTATTGCTACAGGACAATTTTTTTTTTTTTTTTTTTTAAATTCCATTTCTAAGAAATGAAAAATAAAGCTGTAACTAAGTTTACAATGCGAGTTCTTTGAATGTGGTAAATCTCAATAGAAGAGATAAGCGTCACCATCTTCACAAGGGAGCATATCAATCAAAGAAATGAGATCTCTAAAATCAACTGTTTGTCATTTTAGCTTGTTACAAAGTTGTTTAACTACCTTATCTAAATTTTATTATTAACCAGTTGAGTAGCTGTCACTTTGAGATGCTGCACCACACTATTCTTTCATCTTACATCATAATTATAATGCTGAAAACATACAATAAAGCAAACTGTCTGTTTGCTAACCACTTCTATTCTACATGACCAATCTCCACTGTGGCTAGTGGAGTCTCATCAAGTAGTCGTTGAAGAAGGTGACAATGTTTCAAAAGTAACGGAGGAGTCAAAACTTCCCGCCAGCTTTCTCACAAAATAAGTTATCCAGAATAGCAATCTATAACATGCTTTACATATACACTGAATGACCACTGAATTGTGACCACCTATCCAATACTTCGTAGGTCCTTTTGCCCTCAGTACAGCAGCTATCCGATGTGGCATTGATTCAACAAGAGGTTGGAAGCATTCGGAAGGTAGGGCCAACCAAGCTGTGTGTAATGCACTCAGCAATGCAGGTATGGAGGCGATTGGTGTATCCAGATGGCTGATATGCCTTTCCATAGTGTCCCACAAGTGCTCTATGGGATTGATATCGATGGAGTTCGGAGGCCAATCGATATGCTAGAAGTCAGAACTGTGTTCTTCAAACAATTCCTGCACAATAAGTGCCTGATGGCTCGGCACATTGTCATCTTGGAAGACACCATTGTCATTAGGGAAAAAGTGTAACATAGCAGTGTGTACATAATCAGCAAGCAGTTGACGATAGCGGAGACCACTGATACGTTTTTCCCCATGCACCAGGGGTCCAAGTTCCTGCCAGTGAAACCTGCTCCACACCAGCCTGCACTTTTGCCATGCAAGAGGGATCAAGAGCCTCGTGTTGTTGACATCAAATCTGTACACGACCATCCATGGTCTTAAGTAAATAACATGACTCATCCGACCAGCCCACCTTCTTCCAGTCTTCTAATGTCCAACTTGCATGTTCTTTGCACCAGGCGAGTCTTTTATGCCAATGAACCTTGGTTAGGAGAGGATGCCGTAGGGGGTCATCTACTGGTATAGCTTATACGTGAGAGTGTGCAACACATGGTCATGCCAGATTATATTGGGTAGTCAACTATTCAACAGTGCTGCGCCTATTTGCCTGTACGAGTTGTCAAACCCAGTGCTCACCTCTAACGTCAAACTTTCACTGACCTTTGCAGTTTTACCATCAGGTCGTTGTTTGACAATTTTGATGCCAGTCCTGGTACACTCTAACTACTGCGGCTCTCGAATACCCCACCAGTTCAGTCGTTTGGGAAATCGAGGCACCAGCTCATCAAGCACCCACAATCTGTCCTTTATCAAAGTCCGATAAATCCTTCCTTTTACCCATCATGCTCGGAATTTTACTACCTACTGAACCACTGACACCTTATCTATGCTATGCTATGTAGGTTGACTAAATCGGCACTCTCATACCTCACGTGGTCAAGGGGTTGCATTCAGTTTTCATAGGGGTAGTCATAATTCAGTGATCACTCGATGTATATAAACACTAACAAGAGGAAATCAGAAGGGGAGAGTAGAGTAAATCATGAAATCTGTTCAACAGCAGCCATATAATACAGAATATGACTGTCATTACAGTACAAAACACACTATTCAGTTAAGCAAACAATGCATTGCAAGAGTAGATAATCTAAAGAAAATTTTAAACATTTAATATATTAATAAAGCTTACCCCTGCTGAATGAACCATGCATTTTGGGGTTCCAGTAGTTCCTGATGAGTATAAAATGAAAAGTGGATGGTTGAAAGGTAACTGGCAAAATGTTAATGATGGTATTTCACCATTTGGCATGTAAGCAGTGCTCAAAAAGTCTTCCAAGAAACAGCTAAATAATTACAGAAATGCACATTATATTATCAAACATATTAATAGTTTTTAAATTTAGGATAATGATTAGCTTGAAAGTCATATAAAATACACTTAAACACAAACCTGAAATGATACCAGTGAAGTGAAACAACTTCACTGCATACTTAATGATTCCTTATATTGATTAATAAAAAAAATATTTCACTGGGCAGGCAACATATTATGCACATAAAAATTATTAATTAATAAACTTAGAACATGAAAACACATGCTAGTCATAGGTTAGAAAATATTTTGCTGCACAAGAATATAACACAATATGAGCAAAAACATTTTTTTTTTTTTTATTCACCTTCAAAGATGAGTGTAAACATTGTGCTTATGGATCCATACCTTCTACTTCAGAAAACAAACAAAAGTTTAAGTATTAAGTGGACTCTATGTACAGGAAACTGTAAAATCCAGCACTTCACAATTCTTAAATATTAAAAAGAAACCTGGCACACATATTAATGATTGCATTTGTCTTTAAGAATCCATGTGAAAATGGGGACATTTTTCCTTTTTAACTTTAAACTTATTTTGAACTGCTCTTGCAAATTACAACTATGTGGCTAGTCGTATAGTGCTTATGTGAGCTAGAAGCCAGTTTGACACCACTTCAGAACAGGTAAGTATAAAGAGAGAAAATGTCCAGTGTGGATACAGCTGAAAATAAATACAGTAAACCCACACTATTCATGGTATCTGTATTCGTGGTTTCGCGGTCGCTGATTTAATATAAAATGAAACCTAAAAAAATGTGAATTTTAAAGCGCCGTGAACATTTTCCGGATTAAAAAAACATGGGCATGGCTAAAATTATCTTTCCCAGTCAAAACAGCGATCAGTGGGGGGGTGACAAAATCGTGAGCGTGGATGTTTCTTGCTAATCCTTGTTGAGTATGTGCTATGTGCTTGTCATGGAAGGTTTCGTCTTTTGCTTTTAATTTATGTGCTTATAAATTGAATAAATTTATCAAATTTTCAACCGGTGAAATACCACCACTTTGCTTATTGGAGGCTTGAAGTGGTGAAACCCATGTTTAGTCTCTAGAGCAAAGAGGCGCCTCCGTAGCCAGGTGGGAAGGAGCAGCAATGCATAGCACACGCTTCTTGATTAGACCGGGGTTCGAGCCCGTCGCCACCAAATATGGAGGATGCGGAAAGGTCAGGGAATGACCACCGCATATCCCGGAGCAATATGGCCTTAGTTGCTAATGCTCCTAAAAACCAAACAAACAAACAAACATCTAGAGCAAAGTTTCCGGCATCCCCCTCCCCCCCATACTTCTCCTTCAACCCATGCACGGTACTAAGTACTATAGGTTTTGATACCTTTCGTGTTTGGGGTTTTCATAAAAAAAAAAAAAAAAAAAAAAAAATTTATAAATTGATATGCTTACAAAAGTGATAAATCTACCATTTTGCAGGGTAAAACAGACCTTTTTGAGTGTGTTAACAGAAGAAAGTGACTTCATTGTGGACAAGTTCTTTCTAACACATACAAAAATATGGCTACGAATAACAAGGGAAATGTGAAAAGATCAAAGAAGGTGATGACATTAGCGAATAAAATTAAGTTATTAGACAAAATTTCTAATGGTGAAAGTGTCTCATCAGTGGCAAAACATTATAAAATCAATGAGTCAACGGTACGGACAATCAAAAAATCGGAAGAAAAAATCCGCCGCAGTGTCCATGAAAACGCGCTAATTGCTTCAAAAATTTGCTCTCTAACTCGTAATGTTAAATTAGAAAAAATGGAAAAAGCTTTAAATCTGTGGATAGAAGACCAAACTCAAAATAAAATTCCCTTAAGTTCACTCATCATTTGTGAAAAGGCAAAACTCCTTTATCAACACTTAGCGAAACTGGTGATAGCACTGGCGGGATAAGTTTTTTTAGTTAGCAAAGGTGCTGGTTTGAAAGATTTGTTTGAAATTTCTAATAAATATTAGATTTAATATTAAATTGTTTCTTATTTTCATTTCAATGCCATATGCTTGCAGTTCTAATGGTCATATTATGAAGGTACATATAATACATACATAGACAAAATTTTAGACTAGTTTTCTTATATACAGTGGATTCCGGTTATTTGGGCCACCGGTTAACCGGGGCAGCTGTTTATTTGGGACAAATCTTAAAAACCAGAACCCAATCAAGAAAATAGCCAGGGTTTACTTTGCTTAACTGGGAAAAAATGCCGCTTAATTGGGGCAGAAGAGCGCAGCACTGAAGATTACCCTACGATTCTCTCCGACCGTACCACGTAGTTTGGTCAGATTTCTGGAGGTCACAACCATAAAACAATTAGCAGTCACCTGTTTATTGGGCTTTTCTGTTAGTGCAATCTATCATAAATGGATAGTAAACTCGATCTTATTGAATTTGCGATAATACTGACAGCTGGAATTCTGTGGGTTATTACGGTAAAATGTGTTTACACTTCCATGGAATCTTCAATCATATAAAAAAAATAATTTTCAGAATCTTCTCTTCATTCCTATTTTTAAAGCTTTGTAACTCGTTACTCAGTTCCCACTTTCGCGTATTGTGTTACTTGCAATTTGTGTGTGCCGTGTTTTTTGTTATTGATTGCTTATCTTTTTACTGTTTTAAATTTTAACCCCCACCCACAAATGTCAGTGAACAGAAATGTCAACTAGTTTAGTTAGTATGTACATATCACAGTACGTATTAATTATTCCGATTATCACGTATATTCTTCCAAATTTCACATATCATTTAATTTTTTAATTGGTAAGGTAATAAAGGGTAAATTTGTGCTTAATATATCTTTACTTTTATAGCCTGTGGATAATATTCCTCCTATTTTCGCTAATTAGACTTGCTGTTTAACAGAATTAAAATTCAATTCACAAATGTGATCACAATGACCGGCGCTTACTGCACATCATATAGTGAATGGTACTTTACTATGGTGAGTCCATCGTAACGTGATTTGATTGTACAGTGAACTAATTATAAAGAGTGGGGGGTACACTGAATTTTTAACTATTTACGTGAAACTTCGGATAAATGGGGCAGCCGCTTAATCGGGCCAAAATGCACTAGTCCCGATGTGTCCCAAATAACTGGAATCGACTGTATTTCATACTTTGGAATGGAACCCCTTTATTACTATGAGAGCCATAACTCAGTATTTGCATTTTCGGTATTCGCAGAATTTCTCAGGAACGTAACCTCCACGAACAGCGGGGGTTTACTGTACATGTTTTGTTAAATCTCTGATTAATCTTTTCCTTAAACAAAGCCTTAATGATGTGCACAATCAATAGATTTAATTCCACACAACCAAGGTTTTTGCCATCATTATAACTAGTCACACAGATCAGCTATATTACAAGTTATAATGGTGGTAAAAACAAAACTTGGCAACCTTTGTAATTACATGGGAGAAACTGAATTTCTCAATGGTACATTATTAAAATCAAAATGTCATGCAAACTGATAAAGACTGCATGTACCTCATTATAATTACAGCTCATCCTGCTATAATGCACAAAATATGTTCTGAAAAAAAAAAAAATGGCATACAATGGAAATGCATAAAATACTATGCACATTTTCATAACAGTTAGAGGTAGGTTTCACAGAAGCTATAAATTGTTTGTTCAATACTTAATCGGTTTTTATCAAAACACATTTTATGATTGGTAAATAACATATAAAAATTTTTATAATCAGAGAAGGTGGAAGATTGTATTAGGCCAGTTTTTGTTTTAAGAATGAATGCAAAGCCAGTTACCTAGGATGCCCCCTCTGCCCCCTAAAATAAATTGCGCACCTGCTCATCCAAATTTGCTTGGAGGCATAGCTTAATTTGATGTTCTTTTAAGAGATATATCATTTTGCCTAGAAATCTGAGTGTCGCCGATTTCTAGGCAAATTATAGATAAAGAAGCATAGGAGTAGAAGAATCCTTTCTGCAAGTTATAAGACAAGACTGAGTTTTAGAAGGATTTAAATCAACTAAGTTGTCTTTGCCCCAATGGAGAATTACCTGGAGATCGGCATTTAACGAATTGGTAACGGATATTTGAGAAGTTGAAGCTGATTGAGCAGGGCAAGGTTTCTCAAAATGGAAAGTGGAATGCAATGTGCTAACATCAACAAAACTACTTATAGGATTTCCAGTCAATGGACTAAGTTCATTAATATACAAGAGGAAAACAGTGGAGAAAAGAACTGAAACTTGGGGGACACCAGAATTAGTGGAGAAGTTAGAAGACAGAAAGCCATCTACCATCACCCTCAGCGAGCAATCAGAAAGAAAACTGGATAACCAATTACAAAAAACAATTGGCAAACCAGAAGATGGAAGTTTGTTTAGAAGACCTTTATGGCAAACATGATCGAAAACCTTTGAGATGTCAAGAGCAACTGCTTCTGTTCCACCGCACTCTTCCATGAATTTGTCCTTAAATGAGTAACATAAGGCAGAATAACACCAGTGGATCGATACTGACAGAATCCATACTGGTGATCGTTGATCAGACAGAAGGTTTCTAAGTAGTTTAAGAGTTGGCGGTTAATTGATTTCTCCATTACTTTAGAAAGAGTAGAAGTAATTGCAATGGGACAATAATTGGATGGGAGGGATTTGTCACCCTTTTTAGGAACTTGCTGGATATGAGAAAATTTCCAAGCAGAAAGAAAAACACCTTTGGAATAAGAAAGTGAAAAAAGGTGGCAAAGAACAGGAGTAAGTTCAGGAGCACAAGTTTTGAGAACAAGTGGAGAAATACCATCAGGACCTGGAGCTTTCTTAGCACTGAGATTCGTAAAAATCCTTCTGACAGAAGACCACAGGAGGCATTGAATGGAGCATGTTGGGAACGGTGGGAGGTGTTTAACCAAGATCATTAATACATGAGTTGGAAGAAAAATGGGATGCTAGCAGGTCAGCTTTATTCTTGGCTGAAGTGACAACAGAACCATCTGGTTTTGACAAGTGGGAGCAGAGATGGGCAAAAGTTGGCCAATAGCTTTGGCAAGAGACCAGAATGCCCAGCTACCATTAGGGCAAGAAGCAAGTTTTCTACTCTTAGCCTGTTCAAAATCTAGTTTGGACTGATTAATGACTGCTTTACAATTTTTGCGAGCTTTGGTGTAGGCAGAAAATGAAACTGAAGAATTGGAAACAAGCCAATTACGATATGCAACATTCTTCTCTTGAACAGCCTTAGCACGTTTATTGGAAAACCAAGGTTTAGATAAAGGATGAGATTTTAAAGTGGAGTGTGGAATAAAGGATTCCATTCCTACAAGAATAATTATACTGACATGATCTGAGCAAACATTGATATCAGAAGTTTTGAAACAGTAGTCCGACCAAGGAAAAGAAGAAAAGAAATCTCGCAGGTCATCCCATTTTGCATTCTTGTAATGCCAAACAATATGAGGTTGGGAACAGCCATGAGATAAAGGCTCCATTGGAGAAGAGATAATCACCAAGTTGTGATCTGATGTACCTAAAAGACCACTCATTTTGACAGTGTACTTAGAAGGGTTGTTTGTGAGACAAAGATCAAGCATGTTGGCTGTATGGTTAAGATTGTCCAGTATTCTTGTAGGGTAAATGAACAATCTGTGCAAAGTCATTAGTAATTGCAAAACCTCAGCATCTCGACCAGCTGGGTCGGTATGACTAGAAAAGGGAAGCCAGCTGGAGTTGCGAACATTAAAATCACCAAGGAAAATTACCTCACTGTTAGGAAAGTTGGACTGGAGAAAATAAAGTTGCAAAGAGAGAGAAAGTCAAAGAGCTCCATGTGATTAGTGGAGTTGGGAGAAAAATAGAGACTACAGACGAATTTAACACAATGAGGTAGAGGGATTTTAAGCCAGAGAAGATCGAAAAGAGGAGATTCCAAATTACCAAGTTTCTGACAGGGAATATTAGAAAAGACATATGCACAAGTACCACCTTTGAGAAGAAAGGAATCGTACAGCGAATAATTTGGGCAACTGAAATGAGCAGTAGTCAAATCAACCAATAACTGAGATTCTGTCAGAAAAAGTACGTGGGGTTTGGCAGACTGCAAGCAGAAAGAGACATCATTGAGAACACATATATTTGTGAAGTGAATTAAGAAGTGTTAGGGAAGTTTAGATCTTTTTGCAGATAAGCTTACTCTATTAGTTTGACAATTCATGGTATATTCAATAGAAAGAAAAAGTGGAGGGGGGACATGCTTTTTTTTTTTTTTTTTATGAAAACCCCAAACACGAAAGGTATCAAAACCTATAGTACATAGTACCGTGCATGGGTTGAAGGATAAGTATGGGGGGAGGGGGATGCCGGAAACTCTGCTCTAGAGACTAAACATGGGTTTCACCACTTCAAGCCTCCAATAAGCAAAGTGGTGGTATTTCACCGGTTGATGAAAGTCATCTACCACCTGGGTACGCTGCATGAAGTAATGAAATTTTTGGATATGGCATGTACATGGTAAGAATATACCCAGATCCTTGACATAACGTGGCCTCGAACAATGCCCCCCCATATATTTGTGAAGTGAATTAAGAAGTGTTAGGGAGGTTTAGATCTTTTTGCAGATAAGCTTACTCTATTAGTTTGACAATTCATGGTATATTCAATAGAAAGAAAAAGTGGAGGGGGAACATGCTGCATGAAGTAATGAAATTTTTGGATATGGCATGTACATGGTAAGAATATACCCAGATCCTTGACATAACGTGGCCTCGAACAATGCCCCCCCACCCGCATACACACTACTCTGACAGAGTAGAGGTAGCAAGATTATACACTAGCTGATCAGGAAGCCTCCTGAAGAGTTACCAATAGGTTCGGTCCGGTGTACTAACTAGCAGCTGGCCTGTGAACACCATTTTAGAGCTGTATCCTTGAAATGTAAGGAAGATTGGATTTCACAATGATGTCCATCATAATCTCAAAAGTCATCAGCCATACTGCTTGATGGAATAGATGGGGAAGGGTTGACCGGAACGTAACTCTGGAGATTAAACATGGGTTCCACCACTTCAAGCCTCTAATAGGCAAAATGGTGGTACTGCACCAATTGATGAGTCATCTACCACCTAGCATACTGCCTGGTAACATAGAGGGGTGGCATTCCTCCATATGGTGTGGGTGCCACACCTCGACCCCTGCTAATGTCGGTTCACACCTGGGTGTTCACCCACAGTGTGCTTATGCATGGAGGTTATACTCAGGATTACTAACAGTCCCACCATCGTGAAGGGGCATGCAGAGGATCTGGCTGTCACATACTGTCTGGACTTTGCCAAAATTGGGTCCACTTGACTTGAGTGTCACCCAAATATCAGTTCCATCAGCGGTTTAGACTCACAGATTGCAAGTACAGCTTGTCTGGCATATCTGAGAGAAAATGTCTGTGAAAACCTCAAGGACTGTATGGAAATTGCAGCAAAACAAAAAAAAAAATATCAGTACATGTTTAATAAATATGAATTCATTTACATAGAAGTTATTTTGAATTTTCTGCCAAACTAAGAACAACTAAGTTGTTGTGATTACTGATATTACCACTGGAGCATAGTACCTCTCTGTCATGATGAAATCACTTCCTGAGAGTTCATATCTACATGGTAGATATGAACTCTCAGGAAGTGATTTCATCATGACAGAGAGGTACAACATTGCCAATACAGCCATTTTATAATTCAGTGTAAATATTTGAAATCCAACCATTTTTCAACACTAGAGTAGTCTTTAAAAAAAAGATGGAAAATTTATTTTAGGATTCCCAAATATATGTCATTTACATGGTAGCTGCTTTTAAAAATAACTGTTCATATAAATGAAATAAAATGAATTAAACCTTTTTTTTTGTCTTTATCAAACAGTGATATTGTGTTCTAGCCATGACTGAGTTCACATGAACTTCATTATAACTGCTTTATTTATACATTTTACATGAAGTGTCCAATTTAATTATTACCTTCTTTATTCTTTTTTTATTAAATTTTAGAATAAAATCAAAATCCACAGAAAGTAAGCTAAATAACCTAAAAATGTCATACAGGCAAGCCAACATAATATTATGTAGACCTGCTTCACATGAAAAATGTACAGAAACTTCCTTTGAGAGTATCATGAATTCTAACTAAGAAAATGCTAGCCTTCAACTCATGTGAGGTGGTGAAACAATGAATATTAGAAACAGTAAAATTAGTATTAGAGAGGAAAGAAAAAGTTAGTTTCAAAATATTCCTTTATCAAATGATACAACTACATGATGCTGTCATGAACTTGAAAACAATATAGTTGCCTTCCTTTCTCCCCGCCTCAACGTTGCTATTGTAACTAATTCTTTGAATACTGTCCAAAATGTCAGAATCACTTAGATATTCAGCTAACTTGACCATTCTGTCCATGGAGACAGGAGAAATTCACTGAAAAGACTGGATCACTCCCTTCACCGAAAAACAATTGACTGCTTGCTGGAGTAAAAGGGGAACCACAAAACAGGTTGACCAGAGGCTATTATCCATGTCAGGAATACGCCTTAACCTTCTGACTGGCTATGGAAAGCATTGTTTTGCAAGACTTCTTGGTGACTGCATAGTTTTTATGGGCACCACTAACATTGTGGAACGTTAATCCCTTTAACCCTTAATTTGCACTTTCTAATTGCCTAAAAGGTAGAGGTTGGGACAATGCTTACAAAGTCTCTCGTAATCTGTTCATTATATGGAAATTTTCTTGGTTCTACAAAAACGATTTTAAATTTAATTACCGAAAGGAATTTGAAAAAATTCACTATAAATAAGTTCGTTAAACAGAGGTTGGACTGTAATTAAATCAAAAATGAAGCAATTTTAAAATACATAACTGTTCGAGCGCACCCTTAAAATGCTGCACCTGAGGCTGAGTCACCTCAGATGCAGCATTTTAAGCAGAAGGAAGAAAATTAATTGCTTTTCATTTTCTTCCTTCCCAAAAAGAAAAAACACCACTCACTCCATCATAGTTCTGGCTCTGAACACTCCTGACATTACCGTAGACACAGTTGACTAAGTATTCCTCTTTAGCAGTGATTTTCAACCAGGGTGCTGCAACAACATTCTTCGGGTGCCACATAATTTCTGTTTAAGTTACTTAAAGTTATTATAATTTTATTTTATTTTTTTTTTTTTTTGGAAATTTATACATTTATTTCATTATAAAAAGGTGTACGGTATCCATCGTACCATATCTTTTTAATTTTGTGGTGATCTATAATTGATCTTTATTTAGTACCTCTATAAAAAAGAATAAAATTATTATATAGGTATATATCAAAAGGTCAAAAACCACTGTGTTAGGTATCTCTTTTGGCCTAAGGGTGCCGTGAAAAAAATTACTGAGACACAAAGGGCACCGTGAACTGAGAAAGTTTGGGAACCTCTGCTCTATGGTTTACCACGCTGACACAATCCTTCAAGTTATTTAGACTTTTTTCCCTGTCTTTCACATCTTGCTCATTTGGAATGTTGCTACACTCAGAACATCTTGCCAATATCAGCTGTTGTGGCAACAAACAAGAATTCTTGAGGTGAGTGTGGGCATTACTTTGACCCATATCATAAGATAAATGCGGATCTATATTCCTCTTCTCCCCTAGCAGTTTCCCTTAACCCATAAGGTATCCTCAATGATACTGGCAAAAATCCTTGCACCAACTTTGTTCAAATGAATACCATCTCTAAAATATAGATTCCTTCTACTTACAAGTGCAGCCACACTGATAAAAATTTCTCCTCCTAGAGCCTTGCAGATTCACTAAAGTCTTGAGTCAATCCACAAGAATTTCAGCATATAACCCCTCCTATAGTGTCTGGGTAGAATTGCAGATAAATACACATTCAGGCCTAACTTGTGGCATTTTTTCAGCATGGTCCTATATTACTCCAACAAATGGTCGGGTCATGTTCATTTAATATCATTAGTCCCCAAATATATAATATTAAATGCTCTCTTTACTTCGCTTAAAATCTGACAATCTGTTGGTAACATCATCAATTATTGCTCCCAGCAAAACATATTAAAAAGAAAGTATCTCCTAATTTATGACCCACTCGCTTTCCATGTTACACAAATATTATATTCATATATAATGAAATAAATGGCTAAGGTAAAGAAAGCCAACACAAGAACAGCGAGAAACATCGGATAACTTACGGGGAAAATTAGTTTCCCGACACCGGACTCTAGTGCTGCTCATTCAGTGAACAGACAGTAGGTGTTATCAGTCTGGAGCCGAAATCGAGAAGGATATATTGATTGACAGGTAGGCGTGGCAAAAGTTGAAATGATTGGTGGTGGGCACGACAGACAACAAGCTACTGTGTAGTTATGATTAAAGAATGGTGCATAATAGTTTTGTAATGAATGGTAAACAGGTAATAGTAGCGATGAATCTCTTAAAGATGGAAGAAATTTGTAAGGAAAATTAAACATTGGTTGATTTTTTGATGAAAACTAAATTAATAAAAAGTTTTGTTCTGTTCATTTTTATGTTCTTCATTATGTTTTTTTCTCATTAATAAAAGCATATTTTTGGAGTTCATGAGTGTTTTTACTATACTGTTGATTTAGGTTTGGTTAGAAAAAAAGGAAAAGGTTTCTTTATTTTTCGTAATCTGACCTTAAATGGTAGGTTATGAAATAATAGAAACAGTTTCCTTATATTTAGTGACTTTTTTTTTTTTTTTTTTTGGTAATTGTTGGCGCATAGGCTTCTGTGGCCATAATGCACCTCCCAAGGTTTTTGCAGTACTTTGATCCAAGCCCAAGGCAGGAATCGAACCCGCGACCTTTGGGTTGCCAGGCAAGCACTTTACCCACGCGGCTAGCCCGGTCAGCTATATTTAGTGACCTAACCTTAAACATTAGGTTAGGAAATAATATAAGAAAAGATTCTATATATAGTGAACAGCTGTTGAGGTATTGATTGATGTTATGATACGTGTGTATCTGCACGAGTGTCTTTAAAAATAAAAGTACATTAATAAAAAAATAATATTTTGTTAATAAACTATTTATGCGCTAGTCCACATGATTCTAAAGAAAAAAGGTTAGGTTAAACCCCTCCATTTCGGGAGGGGTTCAAGCTCCCATGGGATTCAAGTGGAGGTAACCTGACCATTTTTCACCATTATGGAAAGTGTTCATTAGGGCAAGTTACAGTTAGTGCTTCTGAGTGCTACTAAAATGATACTAACCTGATGTTGTCGTGTGTTCGTGCAGCAATCAGCACGTCATTTTCCACGCCTACCTGTCAATCAATATATCATTCTCGACTTCGCTCCAGACAGAACACCTACCATTTGTTTACAGAGTGAGCAGTGCTAGAGTGCCGTATCGGGAAACTAATTTTCCACGTAAGTTATACGACGTTTCTCATCGTTCTCGTGTTGGCTTTCTTTACCTTCGCCAAATAAATAATTTAGAAAGTAAAAGCAAGACAAAAAAAATTTGCAAATTCGTTTAAATTAAATTAATTGAATTGTTCTAATTATACCTTTTTGAAATTCCAGAAATATCTCTTTTCAGTGATTCATTGTACAATGGCACTATTACCACTTTTTCTAAACCAGGCAGGCCTAAAATTTAAAATGAATATTCAATGCACTACTACTTTTATGAACATGCAATGGTATAGCCAGATGGGATGGGGAAGTTCAAATTCGATATGATGTCTGGGGGAGGGGAGAATAAAGTTTTTTTTTTATTTTCTCAGCTAGTTTTTGGCAACTATATTTTAAAAAAAATCGTTAAAAAGTTTAGAAAACACTGTATTGCTTGCATTTTTTTTATATATTTAGATTATTTTAGTTAATATATTTAGAAAACTGACATTTTAAGGAAGATTAAACTGCGTGGCTATGTCATCACTGTATACATGTGTTAATTCAATTAAAAGATATTTATATAAACATAAAACAACACTAAGATTAAACTTCAATTATTTTAGATTAATCCTTAGTATACTGTATACACTTTGATCAGTTATGTGAGGCTTGGCATGAAGCAGTGACTGGCAAGAGTAGCTCCTCCCATCCATTGCTAGTGATTAGCAGGGGCTAGTCCTCTACATAATTTACTGCTTACCTGCACAGGAATGTGTTTGATAGGCTGCTACTGACTGCTCATTTGCATCAGAATCTGTTTGATAGGCTATCATTTACCACCATTTTCGGTACTTCAGGTAAGGGTGTTCATTCGATTTTTCACTTGAATCCCTCCCAAATATTAATATGGATGGTTTGACTGTTGATTATCCTGTTCAGGTTGCTGAAAAATTGAATGAGTATTTCGCATCGACATTCACACAAAAGGAATTCTTTAGGTAAGGAGATGCCAGAAGTCTAATCAAACTCTAACAGGCAGCTAAACAATTTTGTAATAACTGAGAGGGAAGTGGAGGAGAAATTGTTGAGTTAAACATAAGAAAGGCATTTTGGGGTGATTGGGATCTATCAAGTTTTATTAAGGGAGGCAACAAAGGAAGTAAAGCAAACATTCAGTCATGATTATGAGAGCATCCTTGGATTCAGGGGAGGTTCCCATGGACTGGTGATGTGCAACTGTATCCCCAGTTCACAAAGGGTATCAGAGAGTGACAAGTAATTATAGTCCTGTTAGTTTAACTTCTGTTCCAGGAAAAATAATGGAGTCACTGGTAAAAGAAGTATGCAAGATCATCTAGACAAGACTGCAATTATACTTCAAACACAGCATGGGTTTGGTGAGGGGAAATCTTGTTTGACCAATTTGATTGGTTACTATTATGTGGTCACAAAGGAATTCAATGCAAAAAATAATTTTGGTATCATATACTTTCATTTCTTCAAAGTTTTTCATAATGTTGCACACAAAAGACTGCTGTACAAATTGAAGCAGTGTAACAGTGTTGCTGCTAAGGATAAAGGGATGGTTGAGTGGGAGAAGACAGAGTGGCAATCAATGGACATTGCTCTTCATGGACTAATGTTATTACTGGTTCAGTGTTGGACCCATTGTTGTTTTCTCTATTTACCAATGTTATTGAAGAAGGCACATCAGGCTTAATGTTCAAGTCTGCAGATGATGCAAAGTTAGCAAAGTGGTTAATGACAGTATGCTAATACAACAGGATCTATTAAAGTTTAACATTGATAACTGCAAAGTACTACATATCAGTTGCAGTAACCACAGAATAATGTACCAACTGTGTGATACTACACTCAGGATAGTGAAAAATGAGACCTGAGGGTAACTGTGCAGTCAAATAAATTCTCTGAGCAGTGCAGACAATGCCAGGGCAACTTATGGAGTTTTGTCAATGATAGAGGAATTTTGCTAGCAGGTAAAGAGGTGAGCATTAGTTGAGGAATATGATGCAAGAAAGCAAGCTTATACAGAATTAGCCAAAAAAAAAAACCTTCCCATTTCTCCCATCCAGTCACTCCCAATTGTTTATCTAGTTCAGCTTTAAATTTATTTAAGCTATCAACTTCCACAACAACAGATGGAAGTCTGTTTCAGCAATTAACTACCCGCTGGCTAAAGGCAATACATCTATTCCACGTCTTTCCTCAATTTGAATCTATGCCCCCTCAGGGTCTTAATCTGAGTGAGGGGAAGAATCCCAGCAGTATTAAACCTGCTAAAACCATTCAAGGCCTTATACACCTCAATAAGATCACCTCACAGGTGCCTAATCTCCAGATGCTGAAACTTGTAGAACTTAAGCCTCTCTTGGTAAGAGCACCCCTTTGTTCCTCTCACCAATCTTGTTGCCCTTCTCTGTACTCATTCCAGCAACTCTACATCCTTCTTAAAATGAGGCCTCCAGACCTGTACACAGTACTCAAGGTGTAATCCCATTGTATAAGGCAGTGGTTAGGCCTGTATGCAGGTAATGTGCTTACAGGCCTAATCAATGTTTAATACAGACCTGTATTAAACATTGATCCTAGTTTATTATATGCGACATCACTCTCACATTTTCAGCATATAAATAAACTATGATCAATGTTTAATTCGTATAAAGATACACATAAATACCAAATCAGTGACATGAACAATATTGTTTACTTAATCAAATGCCAACAAAACTGCAATGCATGCTACATTGGTAGCACCACCTCTAAATACGGCTCCACAACATCAAATACACAAGCATATTATCATTACAATAGCTTTAGAACAGGACAATCAAACACAGAACTTGCACTACATGTACAATTCCACAATCACACTCCTTTAGTTGATTCATCCATCCCCATCATTAAATTGAAATCTAGTTTTAAAATTTTTTAGTAAGAAGACCTCATAATAGAATGGTTTTGCCATCATTCTAATTTTAATGTAATAAATGCCAAATTACCCTATAACTTCTCTCCGGTTTGGAATCTCACACACCTGAGATTCCCACACGTAACAAAGAGCAACACGGGAACATAGAGTCCTTTAAATAAGTGCGTTTCACTCTATTCTCACTATCGCCAACTGAAGACGTTAACAATGAAAGCCAATTCGTTACAGCTATTGGCCTCCTCAGTTTACAGTTATAGTTCCAATCAGTTTTCAACTTTAAATTCTATGACAACCAAGGACGAAGATGTGCACTTCTATTTCCTTGGGCATATTTTAACTCTGTTTTCAAAATTAAATTTATCAATATTAATCCCAATTTTAAATTCAAATTAGTATCCATCCTATCTTAAGCATCAACTGCAGATTATACAAAAGGTGAGTACCGTAAAATTAAGTTACACTATTAATTTGAGTTAATAATATAACTCCAGTTCTTGCTTCTAACTATGCAATGCTAAATGTAATAATCTGCACATTATGTAAGCTTAACATAAAGCTAATTCAAGTGTTTGACTTTATGAACACATGTAAATTCGCTGAGAAACCATGGTCAGAGTAAAATTTGAGGTAATCCCCTATTGCAGTTAATTTAATTTAAAAATTTTTGTTTATCTAAGCAGTGCAGGGTTAAATGTAATTTAATATCATTCTGAAACACATACAGACAATAAATTCAAAGAAACATTAAATCTATATAACATATAAAAACAGTAAATCCATATAACAAACTTTTTAATTTACCTATAACGACCTGGTGCAATTTTCCTAGATGGTCATAAGTTTTCCCATTGTATACTACTTGATCGACAGAAAAAATAACTTTAGGTTGAATCTGGTAGAATCTGTCCAAGATCCCCTGTAAATTAAAAGCAATTAGAAACACATATTTTTAAGTAGTAATTCAACTACATCAGTATTTTATTGAAATGGTCTCAAATAAGAGTGGAGAACAAGCAGAGGAGAAATTATAATGGCAATATGATAGTGAAAGTTTTTTTCAGTTTAACCAACGGTTGTGGAAATTTTTTAAACCTGCCAAAAATTATATTTAAAATTTCCTTAAAATTTTAAAATGTTAATCCATATTCCATTTTACCTTATTTCATAAATTATGTTAAAAGTGGCGAACCTCAGTTCTCAAGCTTTCTTTGAATCAACTTAAAAAAAAAAGTCTTTATAGAAAAAGGAACGAACATTCTGTATCACAGAAATGGCATTCCATTTCAAACAAAATCTGAAATGGAATTCACACTTAACATTTGAAGTGTAATGTACATAACTGTTTTCTTTAAAATCAATCTGACACAATACTTGTAATATTACTCTTAATTATATATATGGTTCATGTTAAAAAACATGTTTTATGTTTAAGATTAAATATTTATATTTCAAATCCACAGGGCACATACACCTTAACATACAAATAGTAAACAAAATTAATTTTTTCCAAGTTATTTTATCAAGATTGTTTTTGTTTAGGTAATACTCAGTCAAATATATTGGACCACATGATAGCAGTACTAATTAACTGAAAAACAGTTAATATTAATCAATGTGTAATTTTTATCTAGCATACAGAATGGCATGGAAAGAGTACTATAATTGAAATATATAAAAAAAAAAAACTTAAACTACACTCAAAAAATAGATATTCTAAAATGAATTCATTCACTTACAGTGACACCAAAATCAGGAGATGTAGAACTCCATATTGCACCAATACTTGCAGTTGCTAACATGGCCTCTACTGCCTCTTTACCATTTGGAAGATAACCTTGAAGAACATGAAGTATAGATAGAATGGGAATTATAAAAATGATACAAATAATCACAGATACTAGTTTAATTATCATATTTTCTCAAATACCCCATGCACTTTTTTTCTGATAAAAATTGAAATCAAAAATTTGGATGCAAAGCTTATTTGCGAAGATAATCTGGAAGTTTAAAGTTTTTTTAAAAATGCAGCAATTTTATTAGCCAGATGGGCTAATAAAATTGCTGCATTTTTATTAATCAGCAATTTTGAACCAATGGCCTACTGGTCCATTGGTTCAAATTTCATTGCTGTGACAGTGCAGTCATATCAGCCACGGGAAAATGCAAGTGCAGCAAAATATTGTAGCTTCCTTGCACTGTATTGGCTAATACTAACTGCCTTTTTGAATGAAAAACACTTCCGGATGGAATGTCAGGCTTATAACATCACTTAATTTTTCCAAAGCCTTACACAGAAAAGCATACATTAAAAGCTGTTTCCACTTACGTCATATGTAAAAATTGAACAATATTAATTGTAACACTCTGCCATTGCTGATGGCTGCAAATATTTGCCACAAAATGTAGCCACAATATGCATGGAAAGAGAACCAGCTCAAATGAAATTTTAAATGAAGTACACCCAACTTTCTCACACAAAACAGCCCTGATTAGTCGCTGCTTGGAAATTTTTAAAAACAGCCTAAGGGAATAATCTGCATAGAGGACCAAAAAAGTTACAAGCCAGATATCTTCTTATGCCAGCGGCTAAAATTTGACCCATCAGTTTGCAATTATGTACAAATGCAGTGGGTTGCAAAAATTTGCCATGAAACATGGCCTTGTGTGTAAAACCAGTTCTGAGAGCAAGAATAAAGAATACTTGACTGTTGCATATAAAACAGGTCAGATAGAAAATAAAAAGTTATGTACTGCTTGGAAATTTTTTAACAATGACCTCACTTAGAGAAACAAAATGTTAAAAGCTGGGTAACCTCTTATGCTATTGGTATCTGACATTACTTTGCTGTTGCCAAGGTGAGCTGCAAAAGAATGCTGTGTGAAACACAGCTATAAAATGTGTGGAAGGAGAAACCAGCTGTGATGGGGAATTTACATAATAAAGCCAAGCAGTATGCCACTAGGTCACTGAAAAAAACCTACCTGTAGCAGATGCAACAGAAAAATAGGCTCAATGACAGGTAAAGTTCAGTTTCATTAAGTAATTTATACATTTATTGAACACAGTATGAAAAAAATTCCAGGAAAAAAACAGCAATTTTTGTTAAGTTTGCCTGCAGCAGGTTTTGGCAGTCTTTTTTAATTTTAAGTCTTTCACAAGCAACAGAACCCAATTCAGACTTTCAAATTTCATTGTAGACATATTTCAAATAATCTATACTAAAATGCATATAAAATCCTCTATCACTGTCAGGGAATAGTAGTGACATCGAAATTCAAATTTTGAATAATCTGATATCAAATTAATAAGGATACACTGTACATACATCTGCTTAACATGACTACCATTTAGACATGTAGTTACAATCTTAAAACTGAAAAATAAAACTGAAAATAATTCAAGAAGCAGAAAAAAAAAAGAAAAGCTGAAATCAACTAGTACAAAAATTCACACATACATTTTTCATAATTTCTTAAAAAATGGAGCAAATAGCTTATTCAACGGAACAGAGTTTTTGAAAAATACAGTAATATCTAATTAATGAATTTATACATCGTAATAACTGTGGCACATATAGATATTTCCATGTACTTTTTTACAAGCCCTTGAAATTGTCAACATTACTAAGAAATCTCAATAAATATAATTTTAATTTTTTTAATCAGTCAAACATCATCAGCAAAATAATCAGTATGAGAAAAAAAAAAGCTAATCTCGAAAAATGAGAATTAAAAAAAAAAAAAAAAAAAGGAATCTAATCTCATAAAATGAGAATTAAAAAAAAAAACCTGAAACTTTTTAATGCTAAATTTTAAAACCCAGATTCCTTTAAAATAATATTTCCTATACAATTGGCCAAAAAGTTTCAGTAAATAATTTCACTCTTCTAATATTTATACTATGTTAAAAAAAAAAAAAAAAAAAAAAAAAAAATTCCCTTCAGTCAAATTTTCTTGGATATATATGAGTATGCTGGTTCTGAATATAACTACAATTTTTGCATAATCATTGGTTTGCCCAGAAAACAATAAATCAATAAACATAAAACATACAAAAACAATAAAAATATACAATAATATAAATATCAAATAAATAATACTGGGTATTAATCTTTGTTAAAAGTAAATAAAAACCTAAAAAAATCAAATTAAAAATATATACTGTTACTTAATTGAAAAATTTATTTCAAACTTATTACTTTCTTCAATATTCAAATGACTACAAAACCCCTTCACTCACCTACAACTCTGTCCTTAGGTTTGACACCTATTTCCTTAAGGGCAGTGGCATAGAGAGCAACCTTATCATACAGCTCTGCAAATGTTACACTTTCAACCTCCTGAGCTACTTCTCCTTTAAAAATAAAAACACTAAAACATTTTTACCAATTTCTAATTACTGGATTTCATTTTCAGTACAATAATTCATCACCAAACATAAAAAATAGGTTGGAGAAACCAGGACTATGGTTAATCCTATTCAATGCCTAGACTGTCTGTTCACTAAGCACCCAACAATAACACTTAAGAACAGTAAAATGTTCAAATAATATAAAAACAATAAAATAATTTTATTTACTAGTATGACAACAACAATAATGATGAGAACAAGGTGGTTATTAGCATTCACATTAGCATTAGTAGAGATATATAATGCAAGAAAGCAAGCTTATACAAACCATTTCACACATCCATTCCCTCTAAACGTTTTTCCATTTCCTCCTTCAATTTATTTAAGCTATCAACTTCCACAACGACACATGGAAGTTTGTTCCAGCAATCAACAACCCACTGGCTAAAGGCAAATTTCTGCACATCTATTCTATAACTGTCTTTCCTCAATTTGAATTTATACACCCTCAGGTTCATAATCTGAGCAAGAGGAAGAATCCCACCAGAACTGAGCCTGCTCAACCCATTCAAGGTCTTATACACCTCAATCAGATCATCTCACAGGACCCTATTCTCCAGATGCTGCAATTTGCAGAACTTAAGCCTTTCTTGGTAAGACCACCCCTTCGTTCTCCTTCTCTGTACTCACTCGAGCAACTCTACATCCTTTCTAAAATGAGGCCTCCAGAGCTGTATGCAGCACTCAAGCTGTGGCCTGACCATTGCCTTATACAAAGGGATAATCATCTCCTTTTCCCTACTTACAAAATTCCTGTATATCATTGACAATACCCAGTGATATGCTCTAGCAGCCTGTTTGCACTGCTTAAAAAACTTCAAATCTGACTGCACAATTACTCCCAGGTCTTTTTCATTTTCTACCACCCTAGGTGTAATACCACACAGTTGGTATATTTCTCTGGGGTTACTCCTGCCCATATGCAGTACTTTGAATTTGTCAATATTAAACTTCATTTGTCACTTCTCTGCCCATCTGCCCAACTTTTCTAGATCCTGTTGCAGTAGCACACTGCCATTACTGTCATTAACAACCCTGCCAACCTTTGTACCATCTGCAAACTTCGACATTAAGCTGATATACCTTCAATATCATTGATAAATATAAAAAAACAACAGTGGGCCCAACACCAAACCCTGGGGGACTCCACTAATAACATTAGTCCACAAAGAGCAGTGTCCATTGATTACCACTGTCTTCTCCCACTCAACCACCCTTTTATCCACTGTAGCAACTTTCCCTTAATACCATACTGCTCCAATTTGTATAGTAGTTTTCCATGTGCAACAGTGTCAAAAGGTTTCTTGAAATCCAAGTATATGATATCAGAATTATTTTTTGCATCCAGTTCCTTTGTATCCACATCATAGTATCCAATCAAATTTGTCAGACAAGACTTTCCCTTAACAACCCTATGCTGTGTCTGAATTATTACTGCAGTTTATATACTGCACTGTACTGTGCAAGGAAAAGAGACTGCTAATCCTTGCACAATACAGTACAGACTAATGACCACCTCCCCATTACCTTGTTCTCATCACCACTACAGTTATCATACATTAAAGATAAATAAAACTGGGGGGGGATACCATCCAGATTTTATTAAAAATTTGTAAACTAGACATAAATTAGTGCAAATGCATTGCATCTATATGCAGTAAATTAACAGAAATTATTACAGTGACATTTCATTACATGTCATATTGTGAATTCCTTCATAATGGGTTGTCTATCTGGTTATTCTTCAAATAAGTAATGCTTCCCCAATAGAGAAGACTACTATTACTTATTCTCAGTGGATACCACGACCACCTAGATGGCCATTTCAGGTCTATTCTGGCATTTCATTAATAGGTGGGTAGATACCTACACACCCACCTGCCAATGAAGGGCCAAAATAGCACTGAAATGGCCATCTGGGTGGTGGTATCCATATAAGTGTAAATAGCTATTCTGGGAAGAAATTCTCAAATATCCTAATATAAATTTTCTCTTTATTAATACAGCAGACATTTAAAAAAAAAAAAAAAAAAAAAAACATACAATGAAGTACAGTAATACCCCAACTTACGCGAACTCGGAGTTACGCGGTTCTTGATTTTTTCGTTTGGCAACGCTGCCGCCCACTATCTTCAAGGTCGTTTTTCATATGTTATCGATATACGGTGCGACGGCGGAGAATGAGAGCGAAAGATGAACAAAATTCAACTTTGCTGCTTTTATGTTTTTTATATCAGTGAAGGGGAAACACATTTCACCATAATAACGTAAAAACCAACACAATTCCAGCTATCGGTATAATCGCAAATGCAATTAGATCGAGTTTACTACCAGTTTATAACAGATTTCACTAGCAGAAACGCAACTGGATTTTTATTGTTTTATGGTAGTAACCCCTAGAAATGTGAGGTGTTAATAGCGTATCTCTGCCTTTATGGTGTTGTTTATTCAGTTGCTACATGCGCGCAGCTTTGTTTATGCGTATCAAGTGTGCCTCCTCGTTTTGTAATTGTGCTTTATTCCCTAAAAATGAGTAAAATACTTAATTAAAAGGTGTGAAAAGGAAGCGTCCTGGTGAAGACACTGCAGATTCAGAGAGAAAAAGAAAAGCAATTATCGATAAACAGAGGCGGACTGGGTCAAAAATTCTTACCTGGGAAAATTTATAGTGGCCTCATACTATGGTTTATGGCCAAAATCACACTGGCCCACCGGGGTTTCCCCGGTAAGGCTTATGGCCAGTCCACCTCTGTCGATAGAGAAAAAATATGAAATTGTGAAACGCTTTGAGCGAAATGAAAGACCATGTGATATTGCACGTGCTACAGGCCTAAATGAAGCAACGGCGAAAAGCACATGACAATTGCAAACTTGACAGGTTGAAAATTGAAAAGGGCTCAATTGTAAAGGGCTTAAAAATTTTAGAAAACAGACTCCAACGAAGAACGCGTTATAGCTACAAAGCAAGGAATAAAAAAATTATTAGCTTGCTACGAAGAAAATCTGCGTGAAAAAAAGAACGCGCTGTGTCGTCAGACGAATTTGTTAGATTTTATGAAGCCATCAACATCGAAATAACTTTTTAACGTAAGTCATTTGTTTTTTTAATACATATTTTGTATTAATATGTATAAAGAAGTGCAATTTTATTAATATTTTTCTTCTAAACTAGTGTTTTTGTTAGTCCTTGGTCCCAATTAAACAAAATTTATATGTATTTATATGTAAAGTTGTACCCCGACTTACGCGAATTCGACTTACGCGATTTTCGTCGAACCCACCTATCGCGTAACTTCGGGGTATTACTGTATACAAAATATGATTATCAAAAGACAACACTATTGAACTGAAACAATTAACTTATACAAACCTGTAACATACAAAGCAATGTGATCATCTCTATAACGAAGAAGATTTTCTGCATAGTTCAATTTCATACCATGAAACCACTCTGGAATCTCTTCAATAGTTTTTGTCTTTTCCACCACCTAAAAATGTAGATCTTACAGTCTATGGAATACATTTTTAATATATTACTTTTTTTTTCTTTTTAAATAAAACTCACTAAACTTAATTGCCCATTTCCCAGAACTGAATAATTCAGCATAAAATAATTGCCATAAATCAAGTGCCCACTTGCAATAAAGCACGCGCACGCACGCACGCACACATAAATATTCCATCTTTAATAATAAAAGTTAAATGTGGGGGGGGGTGAACAGAGACAGAGGCAAATTACAATGTTGTATATAAAAGCTAAAGCTATTATGTATCCAAAGAATACATCTAATCTGAAAGGATTAAATTTGCAGCCAAACAGGCAGTGTATAAATGGCATGAACTGAACTGAATGTGGCAATGGAGGAAAATTGCTGCTATGGATAAAGGGATGGTTGAGTGGCAGAAGACAGAGAGTGGTAATCAATGGACACTGCTCAACGTGGACTAATGTTATTAGTGGAGTTCCTCAGGGTTCAGTGTTGGGTCCATTGTTGTTTTCTGTATTTATAAATGATATTGATGATGGTATATCAAGCTTAATGTCCAAGTTTGCAGACGATACAAAAGTTGGCAGGGTTGTTAAGGACACTACTGATGCTATGCTGCTGCAACAGGATCTGGAAAGGTTGAGCAGAGGGGCTGAGAGGTGGCAAATGAAGTTTAACATTGACAAATGTAAAGTACTACATATGGGAAACAGTAACCCCAGATCAATGTATCAACTCTGTGGTACTACGCTGACAGTGGTAGAGAATGAAAAGGACCTGGGGGTAATTGTGCAGGCAGATATGAAGTTTTTTGAGCAGTGCAGACGAGCTGCAAGAGTAGCTCATGGTGTCTTGTCAATGATATACAGGAATTTTTCTAGCAAGGATAGGGATGTGATTATTCCCTTGTATTGTATTCCATTGGTCAGGCCACACCTTGAGTACTGTATACAGGTCTGGAGGCCTCATTTCAAGAAGGATGTAGAGCTGCTGGAACGAGTACAGAGAAGGGCAACAAGATTAGTGAATGGAACAAAGGGTTGCTCTTATGAAGAAAGGCTTAAGTTTTGCAAATTACAGAGTCTGGAGACTAGGCATCGGCGAGGTGATCTGATAGAGGTGTATAAGGCTTTGAATGGCTTGAGCATGCTCAATGCCGATGGGATTCTTCTTCTTGCTCAGAATAATCACCTGAGAGGGCATAAATTCAAATTAAGGAAGGACAGATGTCGGATAGATGTGCGGAAATTTGCCTTTAGCCAGCGGGCAGTTGGTTTGTGGAATAGACTTCCATCACTTGTTGTTGAAGTTGATAGCCTAAACAAATTTAAGGCTCAGCTGGACAGGTATTTCGAACGAACGGAGGGGTGAAATGGGAGTAGTGGTTGTGTTTTTTTTTGTTTTTTTTTTTTGGGCTGATGCTGAATAAGCTTGCTTTCTTGCATCATATGCCTCTACTAATGCTAATGCTAAACTGAAATACAGATAAATAAGATTAACTGAAATTAACCTGATCTTGACGTGTACAGTGGAACTTAAAATTAACCTGATATTTTCTGTAAGCTAAGAAAGGTGGATTTTCAGAGACGACAGTATTGACCTATGGTGGAACTTTACAGATTGAATGAAGGATATATAAAGAATTCAAGAAACTAACTTAAGATAAGGCCTTCTGGGAGCTTTGGCACCTAGGAGAAGTCTCTTCTTCATTTTCTACATAACTTTCTCCCCTGAAATTTTTATAACTGGAGTAATTTATAAAACTGACTATTCAGATTATGATGCAAATTACAATGGCAAAGCAAGAAGATGACTTGAGGATGAGCTGAAAAATCACTTGGATATCACATAAGATTTTAGCTTAGCTGTTGCCAAACATATTTGGTAGAAGGGTCATCATATAAACCCCCTCTCAGCATTTATCACTGGCTATGAAAAGAATCAGCAATAAAGATGTGACCTGAAGCAATACATAGTTACTGCAAAAAAAATTAATAGAAATTAAGAGATAGGAGGGGGGACCTTATTCTACTGTCTCTGAATTAGAGATATCACTTTCTGACAAAACCCACTGGAAAATAACTGGGCAGTGATTAGTCCACATTTCAGGTATATATGAGATAATGAACTTGAGGAAAACACTACCCCTATGAGGTCAAAAGCTTACAGTGGAACATCTCTTTACAATATTAATCTGTTCCAGAGACACCATCATATCATAAAAATATTGTAATGTGAACCCAATAACACATTGTTTTTTGGTAATATGTTCCAAGACCTCAGAAATTGAAATTTTCTTCTTACTGTGCTCTTTAGGAGCACATTGTGTAAACTGATAATACGCACAAATTCAATACAGTAAATTTATGTCAAATAAGCACAACACAAAAAAATCACTTCAATTACAGAAAGCAAAAACAAAACAAGCAGCCAACACATTTACAAACACTGCTATTGGCTGAGTAAGGACCACGTGGTCCTGTCAGAGACAATCATAATTCTGTATGTCACAAAATTTCTGTATAAACCCATTGTAGAGACAATCATAAGCCCATTGAAATAAGGAGCCGCCGGTTAACGTGATCACTATTTGGAAGAACTAGCAATTTATAGAATCAAATTTCAAAAAACCACTTCAAATCATTAAAATGCACTACACTTTCATCATTATCATATGTTTGGTTTTAAGAATCAATTTTGAATGCCTTTGTGATATTTTTATAAAGCACATTTCTCGAGGTCAATACCATAGAACAATAAAATCAATTTTTGCAGTTTCTGGATTAGCATTAACATTAGTAGAGGCATATGATGCAAGAAAGCAAGCTTATACAGCATCAGCCAAAAAAAAAGAAAAAAAAAAAAAAACACCTTCCCATTTCACCCATCCATTCGTTCCAAATGTTTGTCTAGTTCTGCCTTGAATTTATTTAAGCTGTCAACTTCCACAATGACAGATGGAAGTTTGTTCCAGCAATCAACTACCCCTGGATAAAGGCAAATTTCCACACATCTATTTGACAACTGTCTCCTCAATTTCAGTTTATGCCCCCTCGGGTTTGTAATCTGAGCAAGAGGAAGAATCCCATCAGCATTAAGCCTGCTCAATCCATTCAAGGTCTTATACACATCAATCAGATTGCCTCACAGATGCCTAGTCTCCAGGTGTTGCAATTTGCAGAACTTAAGCCTTTCTTCATAAGAAGACCCCTTTATTCCCCTCACCAAACTTGTTCTAGCAACTCTACATCCTTACTAAAATGAGGATTCCAGACCTATATGGCCTAACCACTGCCTTATACAAGGGGATAATCATCTCCTGATCCCTGCACGCAAAATTTCTGTATATCATTGACAAGACCCCATGACCTACTCTGGCAGCCTGTCTACACTGAAAACTTCATATCTGACTGAACAATTACCCCCAGGTCTTTTTCATTCTCCATTGTCCTGAGTGTAACACCACCCAGTTGGTACATTTGGTACATTTATAGCTTAATTACAGTATTAATTAAGCTATGTAGGTAAGCATCAATTTATTTTTATATTGTTAAAATATTCTTCCAATTTTCATGTATCATTTAATTTTGTTAATTGGTAAGGCAATAAAATGAAATTTGTGCTTTATATCATTACTTTTATAGCCTGTCAATAATATTCCTTCTATTTTCACTTATTAGAATCACCATTTAAGAGAATTAAAATTCAATTCACAAATATGATCCCGACTACCGGGGCTTATTACATAACATATAGTGAACAGTATTTTATTATAGAATCTCCATCGGAAAATGTGATTTCATCGTAAAGTTATGCCGTTATACAGTTAAAGTTATATCGAGTGAACCAATCATAAAATGGGGATCCACTGTATTTATATTTTGCCTTTCCGGTAATTTAACTGCATAGTAATAATAACGTTTTTATTTATACCAATATGTATTTTAAAATTTTAACTGCACAGTATTTATATTTATTTATAAAAATTCACATAAAGTGTGATTCAGTGACATTAAATGTTTTTTAAATCAGCCAGTCAGAATTGGATAGAACCAACATGTAATGAGAGATGGCAAAGGACTGCCTTCTTCAACAGCAGTTTTGTGATATATATTTAATATTATCAGATGTATTCTTTGGAACCACATCAGGTATGCAAATATGTTAAGAACATCTACATCTTCTGACAAACGTACAAAATTATGTTGAAAAAAATTAAATGTGTAGTATATGATATATAAAATTATAGAATTAAAATAATAACTATTTACAGGTAATAAAACATAAAATCACCCCACGACTTTCATCAACAGAAATGACACAAGTAGGATAAGTAATTCAGTTTTTAGTATTAATTAATATTTTAATTCTGTTCTGTATATTTATATACATTTTAATTAAAGTGATTCTTGAACGTGATTCTTGCACTGCTTCTATTGGAATGAGCAGCAGCCCGGAAAACAAGATACAGGGTATTTCGGAGACAGCTGGGAGTCATTGCAGTACAGGTAAACAAATGGGTTGTGTTAGGGTAGCTAAGAATAGGAACAAGTGCATGTATACTTGCATGTACACCAATGATAGGAGTTTGGTGAATAAATTTGATGAATTTGAAGCGTTGGTGAAAACATCAAAGGCAGATATTGTTGAGATATCAGAGACATGGTGTCACACAGATATAAGGAATGCACAACTGGAATTTGGGAAGTACAATGTGTACAGAAAGGATAGACAGGATAGGAAGGGAGGAGGAGTTATGATATTAGTTAAGAAACACAAAATCCAAGGAAGTAAAGCCAGTCGACATTGCTGGACAGTGCAGTGTCGAGTCAGTTTGGTGTGACATAAGCATTGGGAGATCAAAACTGAGAGTAGAAGAGTACTATAGGCCTAATGACTCTGATGAGTATAATAAGAAACTGTACAGGGAAATACAGTGGGCCAGTAAATCAGAGAGTCTTATAATGGGGGATTTTAATTTCCCAGATATTGACTGGAAATTGTGGGTTGGTCACTCACACACTAGCAAGGCTTTTGTGGATTTATTGGATGATTGTTTTCTACAATCAGCATGTACAGGAAGCAACTAGAGGGGGTAATACCCTTAATCTGATTATCAGTAGCGATTCTTCATGCATTAAGAATCTGCAGATAAAGGAACCACTATGTGGCAGTGATCACAGCATGCTGAAGTGGAATTTACTCAAAAAGGTAACTACCATCAGGGGTAAAGGGTAGGGTTTTTGCATTCGTAAAGGCAACTATGGTGGTCTGAGACAACATTTAAATTCTATAGGGTGGGACCAACTGATGATGTTATCAACAGCAAATTCAAAATGGGAACCATTCAAAGAATTAATCTTGGAAGCTACTATGCTTGACATACCAACTAAGAAATATTGTTCAAGGTTTAGGCCTAAATTAATGGGTGACATGGAAGCCTATGATAGATATAAGGTGGTCTGTAACCAAGTCACAAAGGATATTAGGCAGGCAAAGGCAGATTATGAGAAATCCTTGGCAAAGGATGCAAAGAAAAGAAAACAAAGAGTTCTTTACCTATGTAAAATCTAGAAGGAAAGGAATGAATCAGATTGGCCCACTGGATATTGATGATTCAACTGTTGATGATCCTGCTCAGGTGGCTAACAAACTAAACGAGTATTTTGCATCTACATTCACACACGAGGAGTTATTCAGGAAGGGGAATGCCAGAGGTGAAGTAAACCCGGGCAGTGAGCTAGATGATTTTGTAATAACTGAGAGGAAAGTGGAGGAGAAATTGTTGAGGATAAACACAAAAAAGGCACCCGGGGTGGATGGGATCTATACAGTTATATTAAAGGAGGCAGCATAGGAAGTAAGCAAACCATTAGCCATAATTATGAGAGCTTCTTTGGACTCAGGGGAGATACTCAGACTGGAGATGTGCAAATGTGACTGCAACTCACAAAGAGGATCAAAGGCTGACACAAGTAATTATAGACCTGTGAGTTTAACTTCTGTTCCTGGAAAATTAATGGAGGCACTGGTTAAAGAAGCACTGCAGGATCATCTAGACAAGACTTTGGTTATAGCTGGTTTTCTTAAGGGAAAACCTTACCTGATCAATTTGATTGGATACTATGATGCAGTCAAAAAAAAGAACTGGATGTAGGGAATAACTTTGATATTATATTTTTGGATCTTAGAAAGGTTTTTGATACTGTTGCACATGGAAGACTGCTGAACAAATTGGAGCAGTGTGGCATTGGAGGCAAATTGCTGCTATGGATAAAGGGATGGTTGAGGGGGAGAAGACAGAGTGGTAATCAATAGACTCTGCTTATTGTGGACTGATGTTATTAGTAGAGTCCTTCAGGGTTCAGTGTTGGATCCACTGTTGTTTTCTGCATTTATAAATGATATTGATGATGGTATATCAAGCTTAATGTCCAAGTTTTCAGACAATATAAAGGTTGGCAGGGTTGTTAAGGACACTACTGACAGTATGCTGCTGCAACAGGATCTGGAAAGGTTGAGCAGATGGGCTGGGAGGTGGCAAATGAAGTTTAACATTGACAAATGTAAAGTACTACATATGGGAAACAGTAATCACAGAGTAACGTATCAACTCTGTGGTGCTACACTGACAGTTGTAGAGAATGAAAAAGGACCTGGGGAGAATTGTGCTGGCAAATATGAAGTTTTCTTAGCAGTGCAGACAGGCTGCAAGAGTAGCTCATAGTGTCTTATCAATTATATACAGGAATTTTTCTAGCAGGGATAAGGATTTGATTATTCCCTTGTATAAGGCAATGGTTAGGCCACACCTTGAGTACTATATACAGGTCTGGAGGCCTCATTTCAAGAAGGATGTAGAGCTGCTGGAACGAGTACAGAGAAGGGCAACAAGATTAGTGAATGGAACAAGAGGTTGTTCTTACGAAGAAAGGATTAAGTTTTGCAAATTACAGTGTATGGAGACTAGGTTTTTTTTTTTTTTTTGATTTGGTAGTTGTTGGCACATCGGCTTCTGTGGCCATATTGCACCTCCCAAGGTTTTTGCAGTACTTTGATCCAAGCCCGAGGCGGGAATCGAACCCGCGACCTTTGGGTTGCCGGGCAGGTACTTTACCCACTCAGCTAGCCCGGTCGGCATGGAGACTAGGCACCTGCAAGGTGATCTGACTGAGGTGTATAAAGCCTTGAATGGTTTGAGCATGCTCAATGCTGATGGAATTCTTCCTCTTGCTCAGAATGATCACCTGAGAGGGCATAAATTCAAATTGAGGAAAGACAGATGTAGGATAGATGTGCAGAAATTTTCCTTTAGCCAGCAGGTAGTTGTTTAGTGGAATAGACTTCCATCCCTTGTTGTGGAAGTTGATAGCCTAAATAAATTTAAGGCTCAGCTGGACAGGTATTTCAAACAAATGGATGGGTGAAATGGGAGTGGGTTTGTTTTTTTTTTTCCTTTGGCTGATGCTGCATAAGTTTGCTTTCTTGCCTCATATGCCTCTACTAATGCTAAAGTTATACCGAGTGTTTATTTTATTTATTCAACTTGTCATTTTCTTGTCTTTGTCAGATGATGATGCTTTTAAAGGCCTTTTAAGAAAGCTTAAGACTCAAGTAGCTAGTAAATTTATCAACTCTTGTTATAACAAAAACCATCAAAGAATATATAGTAAATCAAATTACAATAGCAAATATATAAATAAAGCATAAACCAAGCTGATGAAAACAATAACACTCACCTCTTCATATGAATGTGAATATATAATATCTGCAAAATGAATAAACATTTCCCAGAATTCAGAATAGTTCTGTATTGACCATTTATATAGATCCCAGTAGGTATCTACATGGTGAGAAAAGAAACAACATATTTAAATATGTTAATATATACACATATGCAGTGTGTGTGTGTGTGTGTGTGTAAAAATCTGATATGCTGTGCATGGGCCTGGAACGAGTAGTAATTATATGTGCTATCAATTATGTTAATAACATTTGTTCACTGGTAGTAAAAGAAAATTAATGTGTGATCATCAGAATAGTGCCTAACCAAACTACACTGCTCAACAAAATTAACAGAACAAAATGTTTTTTTAAGAATATTTTATTGTGAATTGTCACCGAAAGCAAATATTTGATATAATAAGCATCTAACAACCTTACAAAGCCACCCATCATGCAAATTATTCATGCCCTATAAAAACATGAGTTGCAACCAGATCACTTGAGTCCCCTCTTTTTGGCTTGCTCAGTGGGATAGCCACATCTCCAGTACTCAGGATGACAAATCATCATCGCTTAGATGATTCTTTGAGATGGCAGGTCATTAGATGACTGGGCAGTCACAGGCAGCATGTTGGCTTTGATAGTATAAGGCTCCTGGATTTGATGGCACATACCATCAAATCTAGTAGCCTTACTTGCCTTTAAGCTTGAAAGTTTTTTTAATAAACACTCATCTATAATTTCAAAAATCAATAATTTCATATGGCTCAGCCTCACTCACACAACTTCCCTCAGTATAAAAAGGTCTTTTGTCAGTAAAGATGGATGCAAAAGACCTATTCAACTCATCAGCATCATCAGCCAGGTTATCTAAGATTTTTCCCCACACTCAGTACACAAGGATCCAATCCAATTTGGTTTCTTCTTCTTTGTATTCACATACATGAAAAACCCATTGTCCCCATTTTTTTTTTGCTCTCTTAGCCAATGCTTTCTCACACTCAGCCTTGGCTTTCCTAACCTGCTGTACAAATTGGAGAGGTATGGCATTAAGGGTAAGTTGCTACAATGGATAAAGGGATGGTTGAGTGGCAATCAATGGACACTGCTCTTCGTGGACAACTGTTATTAGTGGTGTTTCCCAGAGTTCAGTGTTGGGCTCATTGACAAGTTTGCAGATGATACAAAGGTTGGCAGGGTTGTTAATGACAGTAAAGACAGTATGCTACTCCAACTGGATCTAGATAATTTGGGAAAATGGGCTGAGAAGTGGCAACTGAAGTTTAACATTGACAAATGCAAAGTACTACATATGGGTAGCAATAACCAAAGAGAAACGTACCAACTGTGTAGTACTACACTCAGGAAAGTGGAAAGTGAAAAATACCTGTTGGTAATGTTGGTAATGTGCAGTCAAATATAAAGTTCACTGAACAGTGCAGATGGGCTGCCAGGGCAGATCATGGAGTCTTGTCAATGATATATAGGAATTTTTCTAGTAGGGACAGGGAGGTGTTTATCCCATTATACAAGGCAATGTTCAGGCCACACCTAGAGTACTGTGTACAGATCTGGAGGCCTCATTTTAGGAGGGATGTAGAGTTGCCAGAACGAGTACAAAGAAGGGCAACAAGATTGGTGAGGAGAACAACCGGGTGCTCTTACCAAGAAAGGTTTAAATTCTGCAAATTGCAGCGCCCGGAGAGTAGGCACTTGCAAGGTAATCTAATTGAGGTGTATAAGGCCTTGAATGCACTGGGCAAGCTAAATGCAGATGGGATTCTTCTTCTTGCTCAGACTAAGAACCTGAGGGGGCACAGTTTCAAAGTGAGGAAAGATAGTTGTAGAATATATGTCCAGAAATTAGCGTTTAGCTAGCGGGTAGTTGATTGGTGGAACAGGCTTCCATCTATTGTTGTGGAAGCTAATAGCCTAAATAAATTTAAGGCTGAGCTGAATAGGTATTTGGAATGAATGGAGGGGTTTTTTTTTTTTTTTTTTTTGGCTGATGCTGCATAAGCTTGCTTTCTTGCATCGTATGCCTCCACTAATGCTAACTGTTACTTCCTGCAAACACACCCTGGTTCTGATTCACCTATCTTTATTACAAAAAAGAAATATTACCCATTTCCATGAAAATAGAATCTCCCAATAAAACTAAATCTCCTTCAACCAGAGTAGTATGCACTTGATTGTCCTGTTCTGCAACCTGAATGGTGCATCACTTGGTGTGGTCATAAAATAAGAGTCCCTGACAAGATCCCAGTTACATTTATTTCTAGGAAAAGCACCCTTTTCTTAGGTGACTCAAATTCTACTAGCAATGCACCAAGTTTTAATTTGAAATCAGCACACTCCTTGCATCAAGTGCAAAGAAAAGAATTGTCAGTAAGCCTGGTTTATCTATTAGACTGAAATTTGAATTCATACAATAGACTAATACAAGCAATGAACTCATGAGTCACACTGGAAATGCTTGCAAGCATTTTCAGTCTTCTGGGTCATTATGTCCTTGAACTTTGTATTGAAGCTGGTGTAATAAACATTATTTAGGTAAAATTAAAACTTAAGAAATTACAGAATTTAAATTTACAATATATTATGGAATTTAAATTAACAAAGTATTACAGAAATTAATACCTGTTAACAAAGCTTTATCCAGTAGTGAATTTAAAATTAACAATTTAACTTAGCAAAAATACTTTAGAAAAGTTAAGGATTACATTTAAGTATACTGTAGAAATTAATTTCACAAAATCACTGCAATAAAATATACAAAATTGCTAAAATAAGCTCTAAAAATTGGGGAAATTAAATTTAAACAAAAATTTTGTATACCATAACACCTGATGATAATCCACTTCAGTTAAGCCAGAGCCAAATTAAAATGTCTGCTCTCTTTGACTGCTCACAGCAGAATCTTAGTATTGACAGTATTGCTGGCACTCTGCTTCATGATTTGTAACAGTGATTAGTATCTTAAAGATAAATGTTACAATTACTAAATCTACTACTACCAAATCTGTATACTACTCAAGAAAATAGGGGCTGAAGAGAAACCACAATAACATTATCACACAACTGCTATACAGATGCATCTTTTATCTATTATCTGATCAATTAAACTCACATTACAAACTGGCCTGTTATCCCTCTTCTGCAACAATACTTGTTTGACACATTTACTCCTGAAGGCGAGTTTCCAATTATTTAACCATGTTTGGTAGACCCTTGAGGTGATTGAATGTTCAATATTAAACTAAAACTTTCGTCAAAAATGGGTTTTCACACTTGCACAAAGATATAGTATGGAGAGACACACAATGACAGAGACAAAAAAAATTAAGAGAAATCTGCTGACAATACACCAGAGTAGTAAAGATTGCAGGGTTATATTTTAAAGCAGGCAATGAAATCATTAAGAAAATTGCACATATCTGTGCATTGAATTTTCATCTTACGATATTTGATACATCCAGTGACAAAGGCCAACTTTTGACAATTATTGTTCACAGAGTATAATATCAATAGAGATTCCACAAATGAATTGCCTTACTGATATGTATTAATGTTAGTGGTCATTCAAATTAAACAATATATACAAAAAATTACTAAAATATCTCTAAATTTATTTTCAGCAGATGATAATATAAATTCTTTTAAGATTGAAAATTTACAAGAGAGGAGAATGTGATAAGAATTTCTCACCTAGAGTAACCTGGTACTTTTCACTGACCTTTCTCTTGAATTTACTCATAAGTGTTTCTGAAGCATGGCTTATCCACATGATGTTGGCACCCAAAGCCTCAGCTGTGATTATATCATCCATAGCTGAAAAAGTAGCAACATATGTATCCTCCTTCTTTTGTTACACATGATTACACCACATGTATTTGGCACAATATATCATATACAAAAATATGATACCCAATAAATTCTCAAAAATATAGTTATAATGAAAAAATTGACAAATGCAATGTACTGCACATAGGTAGCAGAAATCCCAAATTTAAATGCCAACTGTGTGATATCTACATTCAGGAGAGTGGAAAATGATAAAGACTTGTGGGTAATTGTGATGTCAGATGTGAAATTCTCTGGACAATGCAGATGCTGCCAGGAAAGCTTATGAGGTTTTGTCAATGATATACATAAACTTTGCTAGCAGGGATAAAGAGGTGATTATCCCTTTGTATGAAGCCATGATTAGGCCACATCTTGAGTATTGTATGCAGGTCTAGAGGCCTCACTTTAGGAAGGATGTAGAGCTGCTGGAACAGGTACAGAGAAGGTCAATGAGATTGGTTCTCAAATATCTTTCAATAAAATCAAATTTTCAAATATATTTTATTACCAAATTAAAAAATCAGTAATATCATCATCATCGCAAACCTGGTCCAGCTTAGGTCTTTTAAGACCCGTTCGGTTGTAGCTCTTGGAGGTGGTCTTGATCTCGCCATCATTGTCTTGGTTGACCCACATCTCTCTTGTCTGTAGGTTTGTAATTAAAAACTAATTTGGGATTTGGTCTGGTTTCATTCTATCTATAACTCAGTAATATAAAGGTCAAAAATAATGTTCCAGTTTCAATTTCAGTGGCAGTTTATTTAATCAGTAAGTTGCCTTCCCAGTGATAGGCTTTTATTATATCACCTTGTTCAATTTCTTTTCTGTCAAAATAATCAAGGAACAATAAGAGAGTAGGAAAAAAAAAAAACTGCCCAGAGCTGGATTTCACCAAATCAACTCCAGGGGCTCAGGACACCCAGTGTCCTGAGCTGGATATCATCATTCTTCTTTATCTTGGTGATTCTCTCTCTCTCAGCCAAAAAGAGAATTTTTTTTTGCTGGTGCAGCATAAGACTCAGGCTTCCTTGCAAAGGATAATAATAATAATAACAACAACAACAACAACATGTATTGATCACATCATAAGCTATTGCCCATTAACATTACTAGTCCAACTCCTACTGGTGTGTTCAAAATATCCTGATTTACAAAGTCAGTCATCTGTGCAAAAGCATCAATTAATTTTGTATTTAAAAATCAATTCATTAAATTCTGGTTAATGCCATAAACTCAATGCCTAGTTAAGGCTTTCAAATGATATAAAACTTATCTTTATAGATACAAAACTCAATGCCAATACTGTGTACAAATTTACACTGTTAGCTTTGCATTAGCAACACCTACCTAATACCTCATGGCCCACCATTTGCCCATAAATCTAGGAATGAACTCTACATTAGTGCTACTCATACACAATGTATTCCAGTAATGCTTGCACATTGTCAAGTGGATGGTTGCAACATCTAAAGTCTTTTTCCACTAGGCCCTAAACGTGCTCAATTGGATTGAGATCAGTTCAGATGAGCAGCCATGGGAGCCCAGAGAATTCATTGCCATGTTTCAGAAACCAGCAACCTGCAGGGTCTTGTAGCATGCTGCTTTGTCTTTTTAGATGCTGAACTTGTCTGGATATATTGCTATCATAAAGAACTATAGTTGGTCAGCACAAATCAAAAGGAAGGCATTCCCACTGAGCCATTGAATAACAGTGACCCAGGGCATGCCATGAAAATAGTACCCAAAAAAATAACAGCACTGCCTTAAGCCTGCCAAACACCATCAATGCATCAGGTGATATGGCCTCATGTTGCTTTCTCCTAATGAGGTTACACTCAACAGCATGATAGAGACAGAAACAGGATTCATCACACCAGGCAACAGATTTCCGCATGTTAATGGCCCAGCGTGGGTGCTGACATGCCCATGCAAGGTGCAGTTTCTTGTATCAAAGAACATTTAGAAATACTGTTCTCACAGTGAGCATGGGTACCTGTGATAGGCTATGGCAGTCAGTGACCATATGAGCTAATGCCTGGCACACAGTCCATGTGGATATTGGTCTTGCTACGTCATACTGGGTGATTAGCTGGGCCACTGTTGTATTGCTGTTGTGTTACAAGACACCCTACAAACACTACAGACGTCGACCAGATGCAGCTGTCCCACTTGTGACCTATCACTAGTTGTTCAACTGCAAGATGCAGGGTATTTCAGAGACTGCTGGAAGTCATTGCAGTACAAGTAAACACATGGGTTGTGTTAGGGTAGCTAGGAATAGGAACAGGTGCATGTATTAGGGTTGAATTTGAAAGTGTCTGCAATTCTGCCCAGACACGATAGGAGGGAGTATATGATGAGAGCCCTGTCGTTCAATTCGGCCCTGGAAGGATTGTGCAAGGCTCAAGGGGTAGAATTTTTTTCAGCCTGGTCTGTACTTGTTAACAGGAGGGACTGCTTCTACAGGGATGGGATACACTTAAATAGAAAGGGTGCAAGAACGTTTGCTGATGCTATCGAGGCAGTGTTAGGTGGGTCGGAAAACTGCTAGATCGGGGGGATACAAGGACTAATAGATTAACAGTAGCCACTCGCAGAGGTGAAAGTGATTCTTGCACTGCTCCTATTGGAATGAGCCGCAGCCTGGAAAATAAGATGCAGGATATTTCAGAGACTGCTGGGAATCACTGGGGTACAAATAAACACAGGTTGTGTTAGGTTAGCTAAGAAAAAGAACAGGTGCATGTATACCTGCGTGTACACCAATCCTAGGAGTTTAGTAAATAAATATGATGAATTTGAGGTACTGCTCAAAACATCAAAGGCAGATATTGTGGGGATTTCAGAGACATGGTGTCACACAGATATAAGGAATGCAGAACTGGAATTTGGGGAGTACAATGTCTACAGAAAGGATAGACAGGGTAGGAAGGGAGGAGGGGTTATGCTATTAGTTAAGAAGTACATAAAATCCAAGGAAGTGAAGCCAGTCGACATTGCTGGACAGTGCAGTGTCGAGTCAGTTTGGTGTGACATAAGCATTGGGAGATCAAAACTGAGAGTAGGAGTGTGCTATAGGCCTAATGACTCTGATGAGTATAATAAGAAACTGACTGTACAGGGAAATAGAGTGGGCCAGTAAATCAGAGAGTCTTATAATGGGGGATTTTAATTTCCCAGATATTGACTGGAATTTGGGGGCTGGTCACTCACACTCTAGAAAGGCTTTTGTGGATTTATTGGATGATTGTTTTCTACATCAGCATGTTCGGGAGGCAACTAGAGGGAGTAATACTCTTGATTTGATTATCAGTAGTGATTCTTCATGCATTAAGAATCTGCAGATAGAGGAACCACTAGGTGGCAGTGATCAGTGTGCTGAAGTGGGATTTACTCAAAGAGGTAACTACCATTTGGGGTAAAGGGAAGGGTTATTGCTTTCGTAAAGGCGACTACGATGGACTGAGACAGTATTTAAATTCTATAGGGTGGGACCAACTGATGATGTTACAAACAGCAAATTCAAAATGGGAAGCATTCAAAGAACTTATCTTGGAAGCTACTAGGCTTTACATACCAACTAAGAAATATTGTTCAGGGTTTAGGCCTAAGTGGATGTCAGATGAACTAATGAGACATATGGCATAGAAGAAAAATGCATGGGATACATACAAATTAACACGTGACACAGAAGCCTATGATAGATACAAGTTGATCTGTAACCAAGTTACAAAGGAGGTTAGGCAGGCGAAGGCAGATTATGAGAAACCTTTGGCAAGGGATGCAACGAGTTCTTTATTTATGTAAACTCTAGAAGGAAGGGGATGAATCAGATTGGTCAACTTGATATCGATGGTTCAACTGTTGATGATCAGGTAGCTAACAAACTGAATGAATGTTTTGCATCGACATTCACACATGAGGAGTTATTCAGCGAGGGGAATGCCAGAGGTGTATTCAACTCTGGCAGTAAGCTAAAGAATCTTGTAATAACTGAGAGTAAAGTGAAGGAGAAATTGTTGAAAATAAATACAAGAAAGGCACCTGGGGTGGATGGGATCTATCCAGTTATATTAAAGGAGGCAGAAAAGGAAGTAAGCAAACCCTTAGCCATAATTATGAGAGTTCCTTGGACTCGGGGGAAGTACCCATGGACTGGAGATGTGCAAATGTGACCCCAATTCACAAAGGAGGATCAAAGGGCGACAAGTAATTATAGACTTTTAGTTTAACTTTTGTTCCTGGAAAATTAATGGAGGCACTGGTTAAAGAAGCACTGCAGGATCATCTAGACAAGACTTCAATTATAGCTCAGACACAGCATGGTTTTGTTAAGGGGAAGTCTTGCCTGGCCAATTTGATTGGATACTATGATGCAGTCACAAAAGAACTGGATACAGGGAATAACTTTGATATTATATACTTGGATCTTAGAAAGGCTTTTGATACTGTTGCAGATGGAAGACTGCTACACAAATTGGAGCAGTGTGGCATTGGAGGCAAATTGCTGATATGGATAAAGGGGTGGTTGAGAGGGAGAAGACAGAGTGGTAATCAATGGACACTGCTTATCGTGGGCTAATGTTATTAGTGGAGTCCCTCAGGGTTCAGTATTGGGTCCATTATTGTTTTCTGTATTTATAAATGATACTGATGATGGTATATCAAGCTTAATGCCCAAGTTTGCAGACGATACGAAGGTTGGCAGGGTTGTCAAGGACATATTGACACTATGCTGCTGCAACAGGATCTGGAAAGGTTGAGCAGATGGGCTGAGAGGTGGCAAATGAAGTTTAGCATTGACAAATGTAAAGTACTACATATGGGAAACAGCAACCCCAGAGCAACGTATCAACTCTGTGGTACTACACTGACAGTGGTAGGGAATGAAAGGGACCTGGGGGTGGTTGTGCAGGCAGATATGAAGTTTTCTGAGCAGTGCAGATGGGTTGCAAGAGTAGCTCATGGTGTATTGTCGATGATATATAGGAATTTTTCTAGAAGGGATAAGGAGGTGATTATTCCCTTGTATAAGGCAATGGTCAGACCGCACCTAGAGTACTGAATACAGGTCTGGAGGCCTCATTTCAAGAAGGATGTAGAGATGCTGGAACGAGTACAGAGAAGGGCAAGAAGATTAGTGAATGGAACAATGGGGTGCTCTTACGAAGAAAGGCTTAAGTTTTGCAAATTACAGTGTCTGGAGACTAGGCACCGGCGAGGTGATCTGATAGAGGTGTATAAAGCCTTGAATGGTTTGAGCATGCTCAATGCTGATGGGATTCTTCCTCTTGCTCAGAATAATCACCTGAGAGGGCATAAATTCAAATTAAGGAAAGACAGATGTAGGATAGACGTGAGGAAATTTGCCTTTAGCCAGCGGGTGGTTGGTTGCTGGAATAGACTTCCATCCCTTGTCGTGGAAGTTGATAGCCAAATAAGTTTAAGGCTCAGCTGGACAGGTATTTCGAACAAACAGAGGGGTGAAGTGGAAGTGGTTATTTTTTATTTATTTTTATTTTTTTTTTGGCTGATGCTACATAAGCTTGCTTTCTTGCATCAAATGCCTCTACTAATGCTAATCTATTTGGATTTCAGGAAAGCTTTTGACCCTGTTGCACATGGAAGACTATTGTACAAATTGGAGCAGTATGGTATTAAGGGTAAGTTGCTACAATGGATAAAAGGATGATTGAGTGGGAGAAGACAGAGGGTGGTAATTAATGGGTGCTGCTCTTCGTGGACTAATGTTATTAATGGAGTCCCACAGGGTTCGGTTTTGGGTCCACTCTTGTTTTGTATGTTTATCAATGATATTGATGAAGGTATATCACGCTTAGTGTCGAAGTTTGCAGATGATACAAAGGTTGGCAGGGTTGTTAATGACAATAATGGCAGCATGCTACTGCAACAGGATCTAGATAATTTGGGCAGATGGGCTAAGAAGTGGCAACTGAAGTTTAACCTTGACAAATGCAAAGTACTGCATATGGGTAGAAGTAACCCCAGAGAAACGTACCAACTGTGTGGTACTACACTTAAGATGGTAGAAAATGAAAAAGACCTAGGAATAATTGTGCAGTCAGATATGAAGTTTTCTGAGCAATGCAGACAGGATGCCAGGGCAAGTCATGGGGTTTTGTCAATGATATATAGGAATTTTGCTAGCAGGGAGAAGGAAGTGATTGTCCCTCTGTATAAGGCAATGGTCAGGCCATGCCTTGAGTACTGCGTACAGGTCTGGAGGCCTCATTTTAAGAAGGACGTAGATTTGCTTGAGCGTGTACGGAGAAGGGCAACAATACTGGTGAGGGGAATGAAGGGATCCTGTTACCAAGAGAGGCTTAAGTTCTGCAAATTGCAGTGGCTGGAGACTAGGCACCTGCACAGTGATCTGATTGAGGTGTATAAAGCCTTGAATGGGATGAGCACACTGAATTCTGATGGGATCCTTCCACTTGTTCAGATTATGAACCTAAGGGGACAAATTCAAATTAAGAAAAGACAGATACAGAATAGATGTGCAGAAATTTGCCTTTAGCCAGCAGGTGGTTAATTGCTGGAACAAACCTCCATCTGTCGTTGTGGAAGTTGATAGGTTAAATAAATTTAAGGAGGAACTGGACAGGCATTTGGAGGGAATGGTGTGATTTTTTTTTTTTTTTTTTTTTTTGGCTGATGCTCTATAAGCTCATACACTTGCTTTCTTACATCACATGACACTACTACTATCTGTTAGTAATGACCCTTGTGAAGAACTTGTAGATGTGGGATAACAAGCTAATTGGTCTATAATTTCTAATTTATCTCCTTTTTTATGAAGTAAAACTATGATTGCATTATTTCACTGCTTAGGTGTCACACCTTTTCTAATGCATTTTGCAAAGAGCCTTGCGAGGTTGTGTGATGTCTCTTCCTCCCAATTTTAACAACTCAACAGTAACTTCATATTCCCCCGGGGCTTTGAGCCTTCATTTTCTTCAACGCCTGTTCTACTTCATCAGGAAGAATATCGGATATGTTGTATGTGTTGCTAATTTGCGATCTATCTTCCCCACTGCTGGAATCATTCCCTCGCTCCTTGTATAATTCTCTATAGTAGTCTTCTGCTATTTGAATTATGCCTTCTCTGCTATTTATACGTATACCATCGGTATTCTTCAGTTTCAGTATCATTTGTCTTTCTGTATTACTGCTCATGGCTGCTGATTTAAATCCTTTGTTTTCCCTTAATGCTTGTTCTACTTTTCTTGTGTTAAATCTTCTTATGTCCTCTCTGAGTCTCTTTCTAATGGCTTTGCATAACTCATTATACTCAATTTTCTCCTTGTCAGTGTTTATCTTGCTTTTATTTGTCGCCTTCGGGTCATCATAACAAGTGTTTCTTGACTAATTTTTTCTTCTTTGGAATTCTTTTTTCCCTATAGGTTTCTTGGGATTAATCACTTTCAGAAAGTTCTAATATTCCTCATTGATATCTTGGTCCTGAGCAGTCTGCAAAAGCTCAAACTTGTTCTTAAGTTCCAGTACAAACTGCTCTTTCTCCTCTTCTGTTATCTCAAAGACCTTCATATTATTTACTAGAGTCAGTTTTTTCCTTTCCTTTATCTATATCAAGTGTGCATCTTACCATTCTGTGATCACTTCCAACATTTACTTTATTCAGGATGGTAACATCATTCGTGATATATCTTTTGTTAGTGAGGATGAAGTCGATTTCATTAGTTGTTAATTCATTTGGACTCTTCCATGTCCACTTTCTGTTCAACCTTTTCTTGAAAAAAAAGTGCTCATTACTGACAATCCTTGAGATTCTGGAAATTCCACAAGTGTTTCACCTCTTTCATTTCTTTCACCAATTCCAAAATTTCCTATAGTTCCCCTTTCTGCACTGTTTTGTCTTTTTCCAACCTTAGCATTGAAGTCCCCCATAATAATAGTGTAGTCGGTTTTCTGCTCATCTAAAAGCTCTGCTCACCTTCATCAATATCATTGATAAATATACAAAACAATCGGCCCAACACTGAACCCTGGGGAACTCCACTAATAACACTTGTCCACGAAGAGCAGTGTCCATTAATTGCCACTCTCTGCCGTCTCCCACTCAACCATCCTTTTATCCATTGTAGCAAATTACCCTTAATGCCATACCTCTCCAATTTGTACAGCAGTCTTCCATGTGCAACAGTATCAAAAGCTTTCCTGAAATCCAAGTATATGATATCAAAATTATTTTTTGCATTCAGTTCATTTGTGACACATCATAGTATCCAATCATCCCATCATTCAGGATAAAAATTACATTAGCACAAAAGTACATTTCTATACATATAGGCAGTTTTACAGCGATTTTTAGTCAAAGATCAGAGGTATCTAAAGTACAGCAAATAAGCACTACATCTGCTGATCTTGCACCAAAAATTTCTAGAAAAAATAAAAAGCTACTTGGTTTGGTTTTTAGGAGCATTAGCAACTAAGGCCATATTGCTCCGGGATATGCGGTGGCCATTCCCTGACCTTTCCGCATCCTCCGTATTTGGTGGTGACGGGCTCGAACCCCGGTCTAATCAAGAAGCGTGTACTACGCACTGCTGCTCCTTCCCACCTGGCTACGGAGGCGCCATAAAAAGCTACAATAAGTGACATGCTTTTCAATCAATCTATCTGATGTTGGGAGAATTTTTGTATGGCAGCACAAATTCAGAGCTCAGTGGACTCATAGAATAACTGGGAAGGGGGGAGTTGAAGAAAATGGTATGCTGTATCCTAAGTAAATGTTTCAAAATCTTAAGTCTCACTGAAAATCAATAAAATTTTCTGCTGTCATAAGTTTTATTTCACAGTAAACTAGCTCTTCTTTTAAATTCACAATCCTCAAGCCCACACTTTTGCAATCCCAGTTCTATTACTGTTCTTCAGGAATAAAGTTAACATTTGTTATATTAGTATTAGTACTGGGAAACAGTGTAGGGAAGAAAATTTATACAGCATCACCAAAAATATAAATAAATACTATAATAAGGTAAATTAAAAAATAAACCAGAAAAGCACTTCTCACATTATCCGTCTGCCCTCTCTAATAATTTTTCGATTACCCTCTGGCCAAAAGCAAATTTTCAGCACATCGATCCTTCAGTGATCCTTCCTCAATTTAAATTTATGCCCCTTTATGTGTGCCATCTCAGCAAGAGTAAGGATGCCATCAAAAAACCATTCAAAGCCTTAACTCCCTCAATCAGATCTCCCTACAGGTGCCTAGTTTCCAAAGAAATTTGCAGAACTGGTCTTTCCTGGTAAAAAGAAAAAGTAAACTGCAGCCATTATCAACCCACTGCAGGATGGAAGCCTTCTCAACAATTCATATCGAATGAAATGGACCATAATCTGCCATGCTAGTCCAGTGTGGGCTGGCAGTTCAACCGAATTTAGCAGTCAGGAGCTTGAACCACGGTCTACTCAAAGAGCGTGTGCTACTGCACTCTTTCTCCTGACCACTCAGCTACGGAGGCCTCTTTACTGGTAAGAGTACCTTGCCGTTTTTCTCACTAATCACATGGGGGAAACTCCCCCATGCCATCAGACAACTAATACTCTTAATACTAATACTCTTCTTTGCACCCATTCCAACAAATCAACATCCTTCTAAAAACAAGGCTTCCAGATCTGTATATGCAAATACTTGAGATGTAGTCTAACCATTGCCTTATACAGCAGAATAATTACCTCCTTGTCTCTGCTGGCAAATTCCTGTATACCAATGGAAAAAAAAAAAAAACACCATGAGCTGGCCTAGCAGCATATATATGCAATTATTACCTGCAGGTCTTTTTCATTCTCATTCTCTACTACCTTGAGAAAATCAATATAAAAATAAATATATAAAATAAATGATAAACTGCAAAAAAAAAAGGAGGGGGGATAATTCCATGGAACGTTCTAGAAATTTTCATAAGATGAGCTAAAAACTGACCATGCTCATCACCCACTTAAGTTTTCATGTACTGTAATAACAAAACAAATATAAATGAATTTTCGTACTGGGAATTACAATTAAAAATTGGAGAATTAAAAGTTAGTCCTTGCTTGCTTAAAAATAAAATGACTTTTGAATTTATTTGTTTTTTACACTAGACTTATACTACAATGTTATTCGGTTGGATATACATTTGTTCACCAGATAAGAGTTACTAAACCTCAAGACAATGCCAATTTTGACAATTTGATAATAATAGATAAGAAATTATTTATTTATGATTATTTCACATAATTTCCAACCTCCACTACTATATACACAAACACAACATTTTCAATTTATTGACTGAAATGCGTGAACCCTCGACAAATTCTTTGAACCGCCAACAGTTCAAATTAATTAAATTTCCTCTACGCCATATTTTACATTTATTCCTTATACAGTTGATGGAAGTTGATAGTTTGAATAAATTTAAGGAGGAACTGGCCAGGTATTTGGAGGGAATGGTGTGATTTTTTTTTTTTTTTTTGGCTGATGCTGCATAAGCTCATACACTTGCTTTCTTGCATCACACGTGACTACTACTACAGCATATAACCCATTTAATAAAAATTTAACTTTAAAAAAATCGCATTTTACCACGTGTGAGAATGTTTATTTAAAGTGTTTGAAAAGCTGTTCACTAAAAAGTATCATTTTTCAATTACCTTCAGTTTCAAAACAGGTATCGTTTCTCCCCCCCCCCCCTACATACCCAACTATCAATAACCCATCAGTTTTACATCGATAAGACTTCAAGAAACGAAACTCAAAATGTCTAAAGAATATGCCAAATACCAAACACATAAAATAAGAAAATTATCTTACTAAAGTACTTACCTTTCCCAAGAGTTTATCTCCTTCCCTACAAATCTTACTTCGTAAACTAAATATCACACAAAAAGTTAATGGTGATCTCAGTACACGCGTATCATTAAATATCAGAGATGTAATAAAAATAAAACGGGTCATCTGTAGCACGATCCATTCCACGAGTAAGATTGAAGTGGGACGACATGTGATAAAATACAAAGGGAAATTCCATAACATCACTTCCAACTCTGATAAAAGTTCCAGTTCAACCAAATTGAAACCTCTATTCTAGAATAGTTAAATGAAATTTATGGCATAATTTATAATCTAAAAATAAAATAAAAATTGCTTGAATTAATTTATTTCTCAGTAAAGATGCGCTGTTACTAATGGCCATCAAACGATGTAGAACTCAGAATCTACATCAGCAGGGGAAATATTCAAAAATTCTGCTTCTTGTTATTATTACTAGTTTATCTGTCACTTATTTTCTAACACAACCGCAGGGACTCACATCTGGTGAGTATGGGCTCAGAGTCCTGAGCTGAATATCATCATTCTTCTCCTTCTTGGTGATTCCCTTCTACGTCTTACCCTTTCTCTCTCTCTCTCTCTCTCTCTCTCTCACACACACACATTCTTTCAGGGTACCCAAAAAATAACAGAACGCTTCCTTGAACCATATATCTAATAATAATAATAATAATAATAAAATGCTTATTTTTTTCTAGGAATGCGTTACAGCACACGTGTATGTGTTTGTGTGTGAAAAGGAGAGGGGTTGCGTGAAAAGGGCCAATGCCATGAGGCACAATGTATTGGTGCATCATGGCATTGATGTGCCAATACATTTATTGTGTTTATTGTGTACTCTGCATCATATAACATTAGATTATGTTGGTCTGCTGTTCCTCTAGCCAAGTGGCCTCGGGATCCGTCCAGCACCACTGGAAGGTGGGTAGAACAGTAGGGAGTGAAAGGTCTCTGGCTAGGACGAACCCTGGGCATCGCCTGAGCAGGAAGCGCCCCCAGTGGGAAAAAACTCAGGAAGTTTTTATTGTAAGAGGAGCGTGGGATGATAGTTTGAGTTTGGAGAAAAAATAAAGGTTGTTGTTGTTATTTGGTTTTTAGGAGCATTAGCAACTAAGGCCATATTGCTCCGGGAAATGCGGTGGTCATTCCCTGACATTTCCGCATCCTCCGTACTTGGTGGTGACGGGCTCGAACCCCGGTCTAATCAAGAAGCGTGTGCTACGCACTGCTGCTCCTTCCCACCTGGCTACGGAGGCGCTCAAAAAAAAGGTAAAGAGGGTGGATGATAGGGAGGCATCCACCAGGAAATTAGAAAGTTAAATTGACAGAGGGGTGGGATTTAAGGTGGTAATGCCCACCAGCAAAAACTTGGGGTTGAGAGGTGGGGGCTGGCCGACTGCACGTGTAGCATAGTGGTATCCTCACCATCCTCCCCCACACCGGGTGGGAAAGGTCCGGATTCGAATTCCATCCATAATGCGAGGAACTTTAATGGGCTTTTTTCACTCCGGGGCTGAGTTAGTCGGTCTCAGGCGTAGATAGCAAGGTTTCCACCCCCCCCCCCAGAAACTTGGGTTTTTCGTCCAGCAAAAGGCAAATCGACCAAAGAACACACGCAATTTACGGACACAATACACAATGCACGGCATATGAATTTAATTATTCGAGTGGCCTTAAAAATAATAGTTAGGTTTTTTTTTTTCAGTTTTGGTGGGGGATGACCAAAGGGGAACCAAAGTCACAAGGAAATGGGGCCTAAAGTGAGGGAAGGGAAGATCGCCATTATGATTTTAAGAACATAAGCTTAATCCCACACTGGCCAGACCAGCTGTAGCCAGTGTCGGCAAACCTCACGTTGTGCTGCATGTCACCAAAGGGGTGCAGCATGGCATCAGTAATCGGGGGGGGGGTTCCCTGAGTTGGTTTCCCAATTCAACAGTCAAGTTGGGTGGGCCTGTCAGAACAGACATACATAAACATAACATTTATACTAGCCATTTACCCATTTGTCATGCAGACGTATACACAGAACAATTTTTTGACACATATTTAGGGAACAGAACAATTTGACATTAACAATAACTTCCTCACACACATGTATCTTGTTTTAGTCATCACCTTACGTTCGGAGACAAGACTATATTCTCCTAAACACAGACATATCATTTATCTCCCAAGCACACATTTTTTTTTATTATTATAACAAATCACAAGCGTTTAATTGTCATCCACTTAGCATAGTATAAAAATTATAGCCATCACTTTATCATTCCATCTGTGCATATGCAATAGAAGGATCCTGGCATATAGCAAAATGGGTTATGATCGCTGTCGTCCTTCAATATATGGAAAAGAGCTAGTGTTGATAGAATCCTCTAAGGACATGAGAAATTTTTATTGCCCTTCTTTACACCATGGCAGAGTTATTCAGTCTTCGGTTAGAGGTATCGTTCTCCCCCTCTTGGGAATAGAAGTTTTTCATCCAGCGAAACAGATAAATAACCATGGAGCACAAGCAATTAATAAAAAGATAGGACACGCTGAAGCCTAAATCACGAACAAATGGCATGCGATCATTTTTTAAACTGTAAAAAATATTTTTTTTCTCTGAGGACCAAATCTACTTTGTGGCCTATTGGCCGAATCATCCCAGGAGCTCACATCTGGTGAGTATGGGCATGGCACACCCAGGGTCCTCAGCTGGATATCATCATTCTTCTCTTCCTTGATGATTTCTTTCCCTGTCTCTCTTTCAAGGTAACTGAGAATTTTTTTTTTTTTTTTTTGTGCCTGGTGCAGCAAAAGCCTCAGGCTTCCTTGTGCCATATGGTTAATAATGATAATAGTAATGATAATCTATCGGTACAAAACGCAATATGTTTGTGTGCCAAATTATGTTTTAATTATTATGTTGTTCTAATTTTAATATCAGTAAAAGTTATTTATTATATACCAATTTGTTCAATGGAAAACATTGGCTTTTCACTCATAAAAATAGGTAAACCATACATTAAATACAAGTCAAATAACTAACGCTTCATATGCATAATTACTTGAGAGCAAAAACAACTTATGCTGAAGATAGCAGAATACTGAAGATTATGAAATGTACATAAGTCTTTTAGTAGCAAATAAATCGATTCAATATAATAATTATTATATAATAATAATAATAATAATTATTATTATTATTATTATTATTATTATTAAAATATGAAATGCATAATGAAATCCGCAAAGCGCTCAACATAACTGAGAGAGTATTTTCATCATTCATCACTTGATAATATGTAGTCTAGAAATGATAACATTTTTTTTTTTTTTTTCCTAAATTAAGAGCACAATCTCTCTTAAGGAGAGATAGGGGACAGGGCGATATGGAACCTAGCCAACAAATAGCAATTTCATTCCACTTGGAATGAAATTGCCAAATTTAGACAGGGATAAAGTAGCAAAGAAACTATTTTAGAGATCAACCTACAGTTAATAATATATAAATTTATTTATAACTAAAGGGAGAAATTATAAACTATCTATTATGAAAACAATTAAATTGCAACATTTTCCTGGACAACCATAAGCATCAACAGACAGACAAACAGATACATGTACAGATGAAAACTCGAAATTTTCTACTAACTGAGTAATGATGCAACTGCTGATGAGCTGATACAGCAAGGCATTCTCAATATATTGCAAGGCAGGGTCGGTTCAAGGGTAAATGGCACACAGGGCCACGTTGACCGATGGCGCACCTACCTTCTGCCGATGTGAAGATTTTCATTTTTTAGAATGATTAATTTTACATTTTATTTACTTACAGAAATTAATTATGCAATATAACACCAAATTTAAAATAAAAAATAAAATTCTTCATAAAAACTTTTAATTCAAACGAAACAAGAAAAAATCAAACTTTAGAGCACACAGTATACAAAACATATGTCTACAACATGTTAAAGCAGAACTTTTAAAACTTGTTTAATAAATTTTGTTTAAAAACATGTAAAACTAGTTCCTAATAGTTTTAATTTTGAATGTAACATTGTTTGTTTTTAACATGTTAACACATGAAATGCACAAAATTTTTCTTGTGGGCTTTGTGTTTGGGAGGAGGCGGCAGCATTGGTGCCCCAAGCTAGTACCAACTCAACCTTATCTTAAAGCTAGCCCTTCTGCAAGGCATCAAGTAATACATTAAATTCTTTACATTCTAGCTGCCAAACTGATTCACAACTCATACCCACACCAAAAAATATTTACATACGATCTTCAATGCGACATCGTCAAGATTCAAGGGAGACCCCCACTTCATCCAAGGAGGGATTAAGAGAATCTCTTGTACATTCACAATGATGTTAATGGTTAACTGAGGCTTCTGGTTTGCTTAATGCACATATTACTAAGCAGCGAATCTATGAATACTCAGCAATAATGCTAACCTCTTTCAAACAACTTATTTTTAGGCCATCCGAATAATTAAATTCATTTGCCGTACTGTGTGTCTTATGTTAATTGCGTGTGTTCTATGGTCGATTTTTTGTTTTGCTAGACGAAACACTCCAGTTTCTGGGTGAAAAACTTTGCTATCTACTCCTGAGACCGACTAACTCAGCCACAAAGTAAAAAAAGCCCATTAAAGCTCCTCGCGCCATCAACGGGATTCGAACCTGGGCCTTTTCCACCCGGTGTGAGGAGGAGGACGGTCACGATACCACTGTCCTACCGCGCAAACTGCTGTTTCTCTTTCAGACAGGAATTTCTGCAAAATTGGAACACATGAACTGTTAAAAAAACGTTCACATTAGGGCCACCCGCGAATTACCTCACCTACCGCTGTGCATTATTTCCATAAATTGCGTCTGTTCTTTGGTGAGTTTGTCTGTTTTTCTGAACAAAAACCCGAGCTTCTGGAGGTGAAAACCTCATTGTCTTTTCCTGAGACCGAGTCACTCGTCCTCAGGATTAGCAGTTGATATAAACGCCGACTTCCGACACAGGGCTGAAAAGACCAGAGTTCGAATCTCATCGATGACGAGAGGAGTTTTTATGAGCCTTTTCACAACGTAGCTCAGTTAGTTGGGCCAGAATAGCATGGAATTTTCTGCCGTAAACTCGGATTTTTCGTCCAGTAAACAACCAAATCGACCACACAACGGATGCAATTTACGGACATAATATCCGTGCAATATTGCCTAAACTAAACTAAACTAAATTATTATATTAGAGTCACTCGGAACTACCCATGTGTATTGTTCTCTGGTCGATTTGCCTGTTTTGCTGTACGAAAAACCCCAATTTTTCCGTGGGAAAACCTTACTATCTACGCCAGAGACCGACTAATTCAGGCACAAAGTGAAAAAAGCCAATAAAAGTTCCTCGCGTCATCAACAGGATTCGAACACGGGCCTTTTCTACCCGGTGTAGGGAGGACGGTGACTATACCACTGTACTACACACGCATACATGATGGATGTACAAGTGCAAAGTGTGTTAAGTGTCTAACGGCACAAGGGGTTCCCCCCATCTCCGCGTTGCTTTCATTGTGAGTGTACCAGTTCACTGGGAAGGCCAGAGATTTAAAAGTGTATGGATCATGTGAGTGTGTTATGTACCGTTGTTCTTCTGGCCATTTAGCCGCTGGACCCCAGCTGAGGCCCAACGTTGCCGGCACTTCGCCCCGTGGAGGCAGACCAAGTAACCACTAGTTTAAATTTTCACTCTGGCAGGTCCTGCCACCTAGTTTCCTGGGATTTCAGTGGCTAGGACCTCTAAAAAAAAAAAAAAAAATTGCATGGGAATATTGCGCTAGAATTAGAAAAGGCAAAATGGTGGGCGAACAGCGTAATTTAGACACGGTTATTTTTGGCGTGTGGGGCATTCGCTTGCATACAGATAGAGTTGGGTAGGGAGAATGAAGACTGGAGGGATAAAGACAGAAGAATGGGGTCAATAGAGGAGACGACCCCAAGTAGAATCAGTGGGGCATGCCCATACCCCACCAGAGGGAAGAGTGGAGTCGGCAAGGTGGGGAGGAGCCAGGAAAGCCGTCAACTCCCCCCGCCGGGGTAAGGGAGAAGAAAGGGCCGAACAAGGGAGCCGGCTCAGATCACTAACATGGCGTGTATGTAGCAAAGCTGTGGCTTCGTCAGGTCCATGACAGTGTACAGTCCATTAGCTGGTCAGTGTTGGGATAGGATCTCATCCACTGCTGTTCCAATAATCAGGGTGTCAGTGTGGGATGGTGTCATTAAGGGGATATAGGTCTCATCCAGTAAAGTCCTAGTCATTGTTGTCCGTTTCAGTTGTCAGAGTTCCAGTGTCGAGTTTAGGGAAGTTGTGGTAATGCTCGTAGTCTGCTGAACAGTTCGTATGCAAATTTCGAGAGGGCTCTATAGTACTCCTCCTCCGACAGTACAAGGTGTTCCCGATCCTTCGGGTTGAAACATATTTTTGTTATAAAGTGACATCTTATATCATCAAAGAGGAGGCATTCATGCATCAGATGTGTCCATGTCTGATTTTCACCGCAGTGGCATAGTGGTGATTCTTTTATTCCGAAGGTCGAAAGTTTGGCATTAAAGGAACCATGTCCCGTTAGAAGGAAGGTGGTGTAGAGCCCCGGTGAGAACCAGGCCGGCTGGTGGGGGTAGACTTGGGTAACGTCCAGGATAAATTTCCGGGTTATGGCGCCTTTAGTTGATTCTGCCCATCGGGACTGCCAGGTTTGCCGGAGATGGTTGATAAGACATTTTTTCTCTATGTCGCTGTTGTTGGCTGGATCGGTAGTGAAGCCGATGCAAGATACACTTTTACCTCTGGATAGTTGAAAGAGCATTCCGCAGCGGACAATTTCCAGGTCCAGGGAAAGTGATCCTGCCAGGGCCTGCAGCGCATGAGAGCTGGCAGTGCAGCATGCTCTTGTGATGGTGAGCAAGATGCTACGCTGTATTGATTCTAATTTCCTTTTGTTCCTTCTGTATTGATTCTAATTTCCTTTTGTTCGCAGCCGTGGTTGCTTTGTTGTACCAAATCCCTGCAGTGTATGAGACGGCAGGGATGAAAAAAGCCTTGTAAAAGAGAGACAGGGTCCGTTTCCGCAGTCCCCAATCTTTTCGTGTGACTCTTGCTATGAGGGCTGAGTAGTTCCTGATCTTTCTCTGGAGATAGATGAGATGGGGGGTAAAGGATACGTTTTTATCCAATACGATTCCGAGGTATTTTAGTTCTGTAGTTAGTTTAATCGTGGTTCCTTCTATTTTGATTTGTGGTGGCCTTCTCGTGTCGGGAGAACCCTTGAGGAGTATTGGGGATGTCTTGGTTGGTGATATCGTTAGGTGGTTCTGTTTCGCCCACGTTTGCAGGGAGTCAATTGCCCGGTTTGCAGTGGCTTCCAGTTGTGCCCGGCTGTCCTCCTCCAGCATCAGGACCAGGTCATCTGCAGATGCTTGTGCATCTGTCCCATTGAGATTCTGATTGAGGAATCCGTCCATCACCAGATTCCAAAGGAGTGGCCCCAGGATTGAACCTTGTGGGCACCCCCGGAAGATAGGCCGAGTAAGTTGAGAGTAGGGAGCACATACTGAGATCCTTCTATCAGATAGGTAGGTTTTGATACAGTGGTACAGGTTATTGGAGATATTTGCCTCCCGGAGTCTGCCGAGGACACTTGGCCACCAGAGTGAGTCAAATGCCCCGATGGCTGTACAATGTACTTAGGAAAGGGATGGTGGGATCATGATTGTTATGAAATGAAGCCTGAGCGCGAAGAGTTTTTACAGATTCAAAAATTGCGCCACTAGCATTGAATCTGTGTGGTGTGAGCTAGTTGGAAGCAAAACTGTAATGCGAATGGGTATAATTTAATGTCTAGAAGGTTTTGAAAAGTATGACAAGTCTCTGCATGCAGATACACCGGTGTTCAAAGAAAGTGCATCATAAATTGTAATTGTCGTCCGAATAACGTAAATATGTCAATATTTCTTACATATTGCATAAGATAAGATTGACACGCGTAGGTGATGACATAATATTGCATCAGCTGTTACTTTCGGCTATATCAGCACGTTCTGCGAGAGTTGCAGTCATTCCTTGCTTGTGTCAGGATGGCGAGTTACGTGCAGTTGACGCCACAAAGAAAGAGTGCTATTGTTGCTTTTCTTGAGGAAGGATGCTCTTCTCGTCACATTGCTGCCTTAACAGAGTGTCCTGTAATCAGTCGACAGTGAGCAGATTTCTTTCCAAACTCAAGAATACTGGTTCTGGAGATAGGAAAAAGGGAACCGGACGCAAACGAGCCTATACGCCAAAACAGGACCGCGTTTTGAAGCGCTTATACCTTAAAAACCGTAAAGCTTCTTCGTCTGAGCTGAAAAGAGAATGGGAAGAACATCCAAGAGCAGGGCCGGATTTAAATTTGTTGTGACCCTAAGCTATAACATGTATGAGGCCCTTCTCTCTTACAGTTCACCTGTGACAATATTCAAAAAGTATCTTTTACGATAGAGCGAGGCCCCTGGTAATGTGAGGCCCTAAGTTCTAGCTTGTTTAGCTTATTTGTAAATCCGACCCTGTACAGGAGTGGTAGCAAGTGCAGTAACAATCAGAAGACGCCTCTTCAAAAATGGACTTGTAGCCTGTCGTCTTAAGAAGAAGCTCCTTCTCACACAAATATGAGAAAGGCTTGATTAATTCGGTGTAAGGAGCATATCAAATGGAGCCCCGAGCAGTGGAGGTCAGTTATTTTCTCGGATGAGAAGAAATTCAACCTGCATGGGAGACAAACGTTTCGCTGTAGACGTGCTGAAAAATACCATTCAGACTTTATGGGGTCTACAGTGAAATTCCTTACCAGTCAAATGATATGGGCTTGCATTTCGTATCGCGGAGTAGGTCACCTGCAGTTTATAAAAGGTTCCGTAAATGCCAATGGATACCTGGCAATATTGGAAGGCAAATTGCTGCCAACCATTAGAGACCATTTCAACCTGCATGCAGGAACTGCATCTTTCAGGATGACTCTGCTCCTTATCATAGGGCAAGAGGTGTAAGTAGGCACTTCTGTAGTTACTTTAGCTTCATTTCTGCATTAGAAGTTCAACAATAAAGTGTTTACATTTGTTACAGGTAAAAAAATTATTGGAAGAACAGTACATTACAACTGTTAGCTGGCCAGGAAACAGCACGGACCTAAATTCTACAGAGAATTGTTAGCATCGTGTGGAATCTGCAGTTGCCAGAAAGAAACCAAAGACCCTTCGTGAACTTGAGGAGCCATAATTCGTGTTTGGAACCACGAACTATCAGTTGATTATTTTCAGAAATTGATCTTGTCAATGCCTCGACGGTGTGCTGCTGTCATCAGGGCCAGAGGCGGTTCAACTAAATATTAGTTTGCACCTGATGAACTTTGCATTTTGTTTTCCATTTAAAATGATAAACTGAAGCAAATTGAGAGCTTCTGATAAAATTTCAGCTATAATTGTCGTGTTTACCAAAACTGTTGTATAAAGGTTGCAAATGCTCATTTTGGAATATTTTGAGAGCACCTATCAAATATTACTTAGCTTTGCCTTAACTATTAATAAATATCTTTTTTTTATATTTCTATTTGTGATGCTAATCATTAATGTAACATACCATCGCGATAAAGGGTTAGAAATGTTAAATTCCTAGGTGATGCACTTTTTTTTGAACACCAGCGTAGAACATTGGAGCAAGTGCGAGTGTCTTATTGTGGATAACTGAATTTTTCCCATAATTGAGTGGAGTAAGGGGAGGAAAACTCACCATGCGGAACAAAATTTTGAAACAACTTCTAAAACACAAATGGGTGTACGTTCCAACAATCAACCCACCCACTGCTTGAAGGAAATTTCTACCATTTACCCTAATTTGAATTTATGCCCTCGATTAGATCTCATGATTTGCTAGTCTCCAGGTGCTGAAATTTCTAGAAATGAAGCCTTTCCTGGAAAGAGTGTCCTTTTTTTCCTATCATCACTGTTATTGTTGTTCTATGCACCCATTCTCAGAAATCCACGTCCTTACTAAAATGAAGTCTTCAAACGTGACTCGGCATTGAAGATGTGGCATAACCATTGAAATATACAACTTAATAATCACCTTCATATCTCTGCTGAAAAAAATCCTATATATCTAAAAACCCCACGCACAATTACTCCAGGTCTTTTATATTTCCGCTACCCTGAGAGTGCAGTCAGTACCACATTTGGGATGTTAATCTGGGATTACCGCTCCTCATTATAATGAATCTTGCATTTATAAATATTAAACTTCAGTCACTTCTTAGCCCATCTGCCTAATTTGTCTTAATGAATTAACCACGCTGCCAACCTTCATATCACCTATATAAACTTAGTCATTAAGCCTGATGTGCTTTCATCAATAAATATAGAAAACAATAATGGGCCAAGCACCAAACCTTGGGAGACTCCACTAATAACATTAGTCAAAGAAGAGCAGTGCCTACTCGGTCTTCTCCAGTGCAACCATCCCTTTATCCATAGCACGATCATGCCATAATGCTGCACTGCTCCAATTTGTATGTCTTTTATGTTCAACAGTATCAAAAGTTACTCTGGTATTTACGTATATGATGTCAAATTTATTTTTTGCATTGTTCTGGTTCCTTTGTTACTGTCATAAAACCCAATCAGATTGATCAAATAAGATTACTCCATAAAAAATCAGTGGTGTGACTACATTCATCTATTTATTTTTTTTTAGAACATTACATTATTAATAACAGTATTTTTCAGAATATAAGTCAAGCTAACTGATCTTATTATTATTATTATTAGCCATATGGTACAAGGAAGCCTGAGGCTTATGCTGCACCAGCCAAAAAAAAATTCCCGAGTTACCCCCTGTGTGTGTGTGTGTGTGTGTGTGTGTGTGTGAGAGAGAGAGAGAGAGAGAGAGAGAGAGAGAGAGAGAGAGAGAGAGAGAGAGAGAGAGAGAGAGAGGCATCACCAAGAAAGAGAAGAATGATGATATCCAGCTCAGGACCCTGGGTTTTCCAAGCCCATACTCACCAGATGTGAGCCCCCGGGGTTTTCTGTAATTATTCATGTCACCATTTGGTCCCTCTTTGTGATCTGGGGATACATTCACGCAGCTCGTTCATAGGGACCACTCCTGAATCCAAGGGTCGTCTCAAACTCATGGATAAATGTTTCCTTCCCTTTTTTGCTCCTCCCTTTAATATAACTAGAAGAATTCCAACCACCCCAGTGTCCTTTTTTTCATTTACTTTCCTCCCAGTTATCACAAAATCATTCATATTAGAATTTGATACACCTCTGGCATCCCCATCCCTAAATATTCCACATGGATATCGATGCAAAATACCTACTATGTGATCCATGAGCAGGATCATGTTAAACCATTCAGATAGATACAGTGAAATAATGATTTATCCTCTTCTAGTATTTGCATAAGTAAAGAAGTATTTTTCTGCCTATCTTTGTCATAGATTTTTTTTTTTTTTTTTTGCATTAGCTTGCCTATCCTCCATTGCAGACTACTTTATATCTGCCCTCATGGGTAGCACAGTTGGCAAAATTGCCGTTTTCCCCACACCTATGTTCATGTCATGTCGATGAGGTGAAGAATTTTTATGGGCCTTTATCACAACATGGATGAGTTAGTCAGTCTCAAGTGAGGCTTGATGTCTTCCCCCCCCAAACAGAAACTCGGCTTTTTCGTTCAGCACACAGAAAATCGACTACAGAGCACACAATTTATAGACGGCATACACAGAGCAATATGGCCTTAGTTACTGATGCTGCTAAAACCCTACAACTTTATATCTATTACCGCAGGGGCTCACACCTGGTGAGTATGGGCTTGGCAAACCCAGGGTCCTCAGCTCGATATCATCATTCTTCTCTTTCTTGGTGATTCCTTTCTACTGCTCTCTCTCTCTCTCTCTCTCTCTCTCTCTCTCTCTCTCTAAGAGTAACTCGGGAATTTTTTTTTTTTTTTTTTTATATGGTGCAGCATAAGCCTCAGGCTCCCTTGCACCATATAGCTAATAATAATAATAATAATAAATAACACATTTCTACTCTCATTTTAGGTTTCACAGTTGTCACACCAAACTGACTCAACATTGCACTGGCCACCCATGTCCACTGGATGAATAAGGGTGGCCATGTTCATGGGCATTCTTCTTAACTAACAGCATAATCACCCTTATGCTGTTTGTACACATTGTACTCCCAATATTCAAAGTCCCATATATCTGAGTGACACCATGTTTCTGTTTGACCTCAAGCTCATTAAACTTACACAATGAAATTTATTTACTAGTACATCAACTGTTTTTACTCTTAGTAACCCTAATATAGCGCAAATGATGCTGCTTATTCTATGAGGGTCCCCAGCAGGTTGTGAAATCCCCAACACCTTGATTTCCAGGCTGCTGCATGTTTCAATAGTATTATTAGAATTGCGTCCTCTACCTGGGGATGTGTTCAATCTATTAGCATGCATAAACCCCCTGTCTAACAGTTTCCCAACCCAATGTATATTGCCCTGATAGCATCCACAAATAATATTACATCCCTTCCATTTAAATGTATTCTGTCCCTCAAAAAATAGTTATTCCTCTTAAGAAGCGGACATGCACAGAAAATTTCTACGAACTTTGCATTTTCTCCACCAAACTGATTGACAAGGCTGTCATCATGTAGTCCTACTACATTAATGATTTATCTTTTGTGGGTAACAGGAAAGAACTGATCACAGGTTGTAGTGTTTATTACAAAGAATTTTTATATACAGTGTTGCCAAAGTAATTAAATTTTTTTTATGACATCATGATTATCATACCGCAGTTTCTTAAACCAAGACCGTAATATGACAAAAAGGGCTGACTGAACCCATCATGGAAGCATTCGAGACTAACAATAACACCTTTTAAACACACCCTCCATGTTTCTGATGTGGATGTTAAAAAAGTAATAAATTATTTCCCTCCAGTGACTGACAGTTTTCCCATTACCAAATGAGTATATAGAAGATCCTTGTTGCTTCAGAAGTGTTTTTCTTTTTAATTCAAGGAATAATCAAGTATCTTTTCCTTACATGTGGAGAATCAAAGTGGATAACCAAGTATTTAACTGCATGCAGAACAACTGATGTTCCTTCAATTATAATGCAGGAACTATGCTTATGTTGTGACCCATTAATTTTTTAGTTTTTATTTGGAATGTTTGTTTGTTATTTGGTTTTTAGGAGCATTAGCAACTAAGGCCATATTGCTCCGGGATATGCGGTGGTCGTTCCCTGACCTTTCCGCATCCTCCGTATTTGGTGGTCACGGGCTCGAACCCTGGTCTAATCAAGAAGCGTGTGCTATGCACTGCTGCTCCTGCCCACCCGCCTATGGAGGCGCCTAATTATTTGGAGTAGCTCATTCATCATTTACATTGTCAGGACTGTTGCCATCTTGTTTGATGCCAGTTACCAGTACCCTCTGAGTTCATATATTTTAAAATATGTGAGAGGCATGTATTGTTCTTGCTTCTTCGTAATATTAGTTGCACAGACATTTTTATGCCAGCAGTCACTTACCTTTTTTTTTTTTTTTTTTTTTGGTTCCGTGCTTGGAACTATTCTACAGATATTTGTATTTCATATCTAGAATGTATATGTTATATTTCTGAAGTAGGTGAGAAAAACTAGATCAGCTTCAATGGTAGTTTGTTATAAATTTTCTGCTTATACACCGGGTCAGAGGAGTTCACAAGATAGAAAGAATACAAGAAACAGCAGAGTATTTAGCAGTTACAGGCTTCCCGGTCACTCAAGGCACATGTACATATGCACCCTAGTGCATAACCACTTGGCTACAGGATGGATCTACTCATTTAGACTAGACCTAACTGAAGAATTTATTTCAATGGACTAATTGTAATTCCTGAAAATTAAATTTAGATAACACATTTTTTTATTTTTGGAGTGGCAAGTCATGAGATCGAATTAATGTTGTCCTGCACTAGCGTAAATGCTATTGATGAGTGTGCTGTTCAGCTTACCTCACTTAGAATGGCTTCAAACTATAACACGGTTTTAAATTAAGTTTAAGTCGAAATTTTACTGTACATATTAAAACTCATTCAATAGCCTAGACATGTACTCTACATATATGCTGTGTTGTAGCCTAGGTATGTATACACATACACAAATGAGCCAAAACTTTATGACCAGTGAGTCATTGTGCAAATCAAAGCAACTGCAGGTGAACTATGGTGGGGTGCGGTGCGGTTGGGACACGGTATAAAAAAACACCTGATACTGAGCTCCGTTAATCAGTGTTACTTTTGTTCATCAGATGGGAAAGGCAGCGGACTTAAGAGAGTTTGACAAAGGCCAAATTGTAATGGCCATATGACCGGGTCAGGGCATATTCGAAACGTCACGGCTGGTGGGGTTCTCGTGGTCAGCCATGGTTAGTACCTATCGAAAGTGGTTCGAGGAGGGGAAACCCACGAATCGCCAGTGAGGTGTTGAACGATCACGGCTCTCCCGAATGGTACGTAGCAACAGAAGGGAGACTGTGGCACAACTTTCCAGTACAGTAAACCCCCGCTATTCGCGGTATCTGTATTCGCGATCGCCGATTTAATATAAAATGAAACCTAAAAAATGTGGATTTTAAAGCGCCGTGAATATTTTCCGCCATAAAAAAAAACATGGGCGTGGCTAAAATGATCTTTCCTGGTCAAAACAGCGCTCAGTGGGTGGGGGAGAGGGGTGACAAAATCGCGAGCGTGAATGTTTCTCGCTAATCCTTGTTCAGTATGTTATGCGCTTGTTATGGAAGGTTTCGTCGTTTGCTTTTAATTTATATGCTTATAAATTGAATAAATTTATAAATTGATATGCTTACAAAAGTAATAAATCTACCGTTTTGCAGTGTAAAACAGACTTTTTCGAGTGTGTTAACGGAAGAATGTGACTTTATTGTGGACAAGTTCTTTCTAACCCCTACAAAAATATGACTACGAATAGCAAGAGAAATGTGAAAATATCAAAGAAGGTGATGACATTAGCGAATAAAATTGAGTTATTAGATAAAATTTCTAATGGTGAAAGTGTCTCCTCAGTGGCAAAACATTATAAAAATCAATGAGTCAACGGTACGATCAATCAAGAAATCGGAATAAAAAATCCGCCGTAGTGTCCGTGAAAACGCGCTAATTGCTTCAAAAATTTGCTCTGTAACTCGTGATGTTAAATTAGAAAAAATGGAAAAGGCTTTAAATTTGTGGGTAGAAGACCGAACTCAAAATAAAATTCCGTTAACTTCACTCATCATTCGTGAAAAAGGAAAAACTCCTTATCAACGCTTTAGCGAAACTGGTGATAGCACTGGCGGGATAGGTTTTTTAGCTAGCAAAGGCGCTGGTTTGAAAGATTTGTTTGAAATTTCTAATAAATATTACATTTAATATTAAATTGTTTCTTATTTTCATTTCGATGCCATATGCTTGCATTTCACTATGTACTGTCTATGTACATAGTCATATTATGAAGGTACATATAATACCTACACAGACAAAATTTTAGACTAGTTTTTCTTATATATTTCATACTTTGGAACGGAACCCCTTTATTACTATGGGAGCCATAAGTCAGGAACGTAACCCCCGCGAATAGCGGGGGTTTACTGTAATTGAAATGCACGGTGATGGGAGTAATGTGTCACAACATACAGTACATCGACCCCTGCTAAAAATGGGGCAGTGTAGCAGTAGGCAGCTCGAAGTGCCCATGCTAACCATGGTTCACCAGCGACAGCACCTACAATGGGCATGCAAGCATCGAAACTGGACCTTGAGCGATTGGAAGGTCGTGTGGTCCGATGAATCATGTTTCCTATTGCACTATGTGGACAGCCGGGTATGTGTGCGTCACTTACCTGGGGAAGTGATGGCACCTGGATGTACCATGGGACTGAAACAAGCTAGTGGAGGCCCTGTCAAGCTTTGGGCAATGTTTTGCTGGGATACCCTGGGTCCAGTCATCCATGTGCCAGGCACTCTGATGTCTACCACCTACATAAACATCATTGCTGTCCAGGTACACCCTTTCATGGCAACAGCCTCCTCTGGCAGTGCCATCTTTCAGCAGGATAATGCACCATGCCACACTGCCCGGATTGTTCGAGACTGGTTTGCGGAACACAAGGAAGATTTCCAGGTATTGCCCTGGCCTCCAAATTCCCCAGACATCAATCCCGTCGAGCATATGTGGTTTGTGTTGGAACAGCAACTCTGATCTGCAGTGTCTCAACCACGGACTTTACAGGAGTTAAAGGATCTGCTGGTTATGTGTTAGTACCAGATACCATTTAGAAATCTTGTAGCATCCATGCCTTGCCAAGTATGAGCTGTTTTGGCTGCACATGGAGGGCCAACATCATATTAGGTAGGTCGTAATGCTTTGGCTCATTGGTGTATGCTGCAGTGCCAACTGTATTGTCTCACATGCACATGTCCCAATAGGTCCCCTTCAGGCAGTCAGCAGCAAAGCGCAACAGTGTTCAGTATTCTTAATTTCATCCTGACGTGACGTGATAGCTTTTCAAACTTTTCATTTCAATTATATTTTACTCCTTAAATATGGTCAAAAATATATCCGCATCTTGGCTAGAAATCACTGCCAACAACATGCTGTTTGGCAGCATGTTTTTTCTCATTTGACAAATGATTTCACTGGTTTTGAATCGCAAGTTCAGACAATTGCTGAAGAGTTTAACAGAACTGGAGAGTTTTTTGGGGGGATGACACAGCCTGTGAGGTGATTATGAATGGAGATCCGATTGTTGAATATAGCATCATGATACATCAAATTTTACTAGATGGGATTCAATGCTACAAACGCTTGTCTGCCGAGAAAAAGAAGAGAACTTCGTCAGACTTCATTATTGAAATATTGATAAAAACAATAAAGCTTTTTTCTCATCTCTCATGATGTAACTTTTCAATAATTAAAATTAAAATTTTTGCAATATTTTTTATTTCAATTCCTTTTAATTGGCTATCAAGTGCAAATTGTTTATAGACTATTTCTCTGGTACACATTCAATTAAAACCCATTATAATAATACTGCAATCAGCATGGTTTCACATAACTGAATACCAATTATCAGTGCTATGCAGGGTATTGCTGTATTGGGTTTATTTGCTGATAACATTTCTTCAAAGGTCAATTTGCATATTGTTAGTAATATGCTGTTTGGTGGCACGAGGCCTACTAAAGCCCAGTGTGCCTATTTTTATGCTACATTAAATTTTTCATATGATAAAATTGTGTTATATACTCAACTCTATCAAATAATCATATCATTTGCTTTAAGAACAAAAAATTTCACACAAACTTGCATTATCTGCAAAAGCAATTTGAAAATTGTTCTACCATATCAGCTATGGTGTAGAAGTATGTGCTTCACTGTAAAGGAAGCATAACATGATCTTACCACATGAGTAGATATATCTACATCTGATGAGCATGTGTTCAATACATATTCTGGCAAGGATTACTCTCCTCCTGCTAATTAAACCTTTGGCTCCATTTCCATAACTGTAGCTCTTATTTAAATTGTAATATCTTTGTTTCATTATATCTGCCAAATTTTCATCCATTGTTCTTTATGCTTTTTTGTATATTTATTGTCTACATACTGAAATTAATAATGAAGTGAATGTAGAATGGATACACATTTAGTAGCTTGACCTGAATATTTATTTCCACGGATACATACATATCTCAGCATCCAACAGAATGTAATTGTATTATTATTCTAATTTAGTGCAATTCACTGGGGACTAACTGATTTCAAATGGATGCATTTTGTAAAGCTGCTATCACTCAAAAAATTTGTATAAATTTTGACTTGCTCTAGTATTAGTAATGTTAAATGATGCAAGGAAGCAGACTTTTTTTTTTTTTTTTTCATTAACAAAAAAAAAAAAAAATAAAATAAAATACTAAAACAAAACAGAATATTCACACTATTCCCATTCCCACAAGGTAAGTATCCAATTTTGCATTGAATTTCGGCAAAGTCACTGCCTTTACCATGTTGGGGTGCAACTTATTCCAATGCTTTGACAACCCATTTCCCATACATAAATGTTAATGTCCTGAGATCCGATACAGTCTTCTATTATTCCCCAAGCTTTTATATTTGTGCCTCCCTGTTTCTTGCCTCACCTACAAGGATGAACTTACCTTTGCATTCATTTTACTCAACCTGTCAGAGCTTTATATATCACAATCAGATCTCACTTAGATGTCTAGTTATAAAACTTTGCAGCCCACGCTTCTAAGCAGTTCTTCATATGTGCATCGATTTGCACTCACCAGTAATCTGGCTGCCCTTCTTTGACCTCTCTCCAGACCTGAATACAGTATTCCAAATGTGGTCTAACCATTGTCTTGTACAGAGTGATAATGACATCCTTCTCATCCTGATTTATAGTACCTTAATAGCCTAAAGTTCTATAAATCATAGACAGGATACTGTGTGCCTTCCTAGCTTCCTGTTTATACTGCATGGAAAACTTCATGAGATTGAATCATAACACCTAAGTCTTTTTGTCTTGAAGCACTTAGCTCTCCTCCCCTAACTTATACATGACTCCAAGATTTCTGTTCCCAAAATGCATAATCTCATAGTTAGAAGCATTAAACTTTATGGAAAGATTATTCATATCATCTATGCCTATCTGAATTGCAAACAGCTCTGTACAATAAATACAAAAACAGCAAAGATAGAAGCAAATAACTCCCCTTTTTGAACTCAGTATATATATATATATTTGGTAATACTTAACTTTTGCAACATGGTTTCATGATGATGAAATTTGCTGCTGCTCTTCTCCTATGTTGAAAGGAGCAACTGCAGACTGGCATATACTTTGAACATGTAAGGGCATATGTATTTGTTTCCCAAAAAAAAAAAAAATATTCCATGTAAATTCCAGCACTATAAATCTTGTAATCTGATTAAAACTAGTTTCTTTTCATTTAACTTATTTATTATTTATAGTAATAAGCTAAAATAAAGTAAGTCACTATGGCTCAAATAGGTTATGGTTCAATGAAATTAAGGGTGGGGGAAGCATTTTATACAGGGTGTTTCAAAAATGGTCAATAATTTAAAGGTGAAAAGTACAAACTAAAATAGGCAAAAAAGTCCCAGTGAACATTGGGCTGCAAATGAAGTTTTCAAGATAATGCACATCTTCTGTTAAGATCTGCCACTGACTATGGGAGCACTAGTTTAGCAAAAAACTGTGAATCCTTTGCTAAGGGTGGTTTTATTAAACATAATATAATACATTTTTCATTTTTGGTTTCAACACCACAGGATTTTACAGATGTTACAAAAGCTGTTCAAAATGCTGTCCTTGCATCCGTACACAGTTTTGTAGTCTTCTCTGCATTGAGTTGCAAATCCTCTCAGGCATTCCTGGGTCATTCTGACTTGCTGAGAAGCTCCTTCAACCTGACGCTGAAATTCCTCAACTGTGTTAATGTCAGAAGTGTAACACCAAGCTTTTTACATGACACCAGATACAAAAATCCATAGGATTTAAGTCTGGTGATCTGGGAGGCCACATCACAGGCTTACCTCTACCTATCCACTGTTGACCACTGCACTGCTGGTCCTGCCCACGGAGGCGCTGGAATAGAGCGATGTTTTGCTCATTTTGGGATGGTTAATACAAGAGAATGATGCTATACAAGGATAAATATGTTCCTTAATGATTTAATTAAAAAGGCACCTGAAGAGCTGTGTCTTTCAATTGTTTTATTATAATATATTCTGTTTGGATATGCCAAGAGATTCCTTTAACTGAGATATTACAAAAGGCTGACTATATGGAAGAGAAAAACTTGTATAAAAATTTCACTTGCACTTTTCTGCTGCTTCTATTTTTTAATTAGTTGGAATGGAACATCATAGGCACTTGATGCAGAGATTTGAGCAAATTTTTTCAGCAAAAGTATTTTAAATTTCTGTAGAGAAAGATAACAATAGTACCTATCCATTAGAGAACAAAATGGGAGGAGGAGATGAATATTTGCCATTTAAAAGTTAAATTTTCCTCCAACTTAGCCTAGTATCATGTTTTTGGTGGTAGCAGAAAAAAAAAAACATATCCAAGAATCTTCCTTGAATTTTTCTTATTTTCTATGCTATAGCTTTAAGGTTCTTAAAATTTATAAGGTTAATAAAAATAGGATATTTATGGGAAATATTGTTTTACTCTTCATTTTTTGCTTTATATGCCGATGCTAGGATCTGTATAACAAACTGGTCAGTGGCATCATCTATGGATTGGTTTTTAATAAAATGACTATCAAATTCTATGGGGTTTCAGATATATGATAACTGTATATGGTAACATGATCACTAATGTGGATCATTCAAAATTATCTACTTTACATTTATAGGTAGCAAGAGATCCATGGCAGAAGTATTTCCTGGGAAAATGCACAGGTATGTATTATCCAAGATTGTCCAACTATTAATGATTCAATCAGCTGCCCTCTTTTATCCATTTGTGAAGATCCCCATACAGATGTCTGTTAAAGTCACCTATCAAATATGAAGGCTGTGCATTCATTAGAGTCCTTAAGAACATAAGTTTGATTTGGTGGAAGATGGATGAATCAAAAGATAGTGTTATTCCAGCACCACTAGAACAGCAAAAACTTCTAAGATAGTCTGTAAAGAAATTCATTTGATGGAGCTCAAGAGCACCTAGTGTGCTCTAGAACCACCTTGAGCTTAAACCATATTCCTGCCACATCTGTACAAGGTATAGTTAGGTATGTTTCTTTTGCAAAATACTCTGCATTACTTTAGGGATAAGATAATCCATTTGCTTTTTAGATGCAGATGAAAATCTATTTTCATTTTTCTTGTTTTTGGAAAGAGAGGATGTGCAGTGTCCATACTAACTTTGTATAAATCTTTAACAATGGATTTTCCCAAGCTTCTGTGCCATCGAAGTCCATCTTTGCAGAGTTTAGCTGATTCTTCCCAGTAGGTATGGTTTCCTCTCAATTTCATTTCACTATAGGCCTCTGCACAATCAGGTGAGAGGATTGGAGTGGAGTATTACAAGCCTGACTGCTATGATGTTATTTAAAATTTGGCTGAGAGATAAAGTTGTGCTCCAGCAATAAATTTGCAATATAATTCTGCAATAAATTTGAATAGCTGAATTGTGTTACTGGTTTTAATATCACCTGAAAAAAATTTGTGTATATGTGCACTTTTATGTATCTTATATTATTTATAGTTTCTTGCATCCCAATAAACCATTTTTTATGTTCAACTTTATATTTTTGTATTTTCCTTCCAAGTTTCCATAAGTGATAATTCCCTTTTGCAATTAGGGCAATGATGAGAAGTTATAAAAACAACTGTTAATGTGATTCACAGTTTGGACATCAAATAAAACCTTGTTAATTTGAAGTTGAAGGGACCAAAATACATCTGCTGTGTAAATGGGTTCAAAGTATATGAACAAGTTCAGAATATGTCAGTATTAATTCATCAAAAGAAATTTTTAGTTACTGTGCAGAAATTTTGTAATTTGTATTCAAAATAGATATCTGTGAATATAAAGTCAACAAGTTAATCTAGTCAATACAAGAAAGATAAGATTGCTATCATTATACAGTTTGATGCATACAAAATAAGTGCTGCTTGAGAGAGAGAAAAATCAACAGTTTGGGATATTATATGCTGTTTAATCTTGCAATCCAAGCAAAATAAATAAAAAGTAATACATCTCTTTTTTTTTTTTAATTTTGCCTGCAATAAACTTCATTAAGCATGAATTGCTATTAACTATGTGAAATCATGATCAGATGATACTTTAGAACGGCTGGTGGTGTTAGACAAAAAAAAAAAAAAACAGTGTCTTGAACAGCTGAAAAATATGTTTGATTATAGTTGCAAAATTTTTACTTTGGTTGCAGAATTAAATCTGTTTTTAGATCTGTAAAGAAGTCAATATTTAGATTAGACATGAAGTCATGTGAAAGGAAAGTATTACATGTAAATATATATAGTGAAACACAATGTGTAACAAAAAAAAAAATAATAATAATAATAATAAAATAAAATAAAGAAAGATTCAGGACATTAGAACAGTTCAATACAAACATGGAGGTTTTTATATGTTTTATTTTAATTTGGATGCAAAGTAGTATTGAAAATGAGAAAAATATTCCTGAAGCAGTTTGATGGTTAATCCTTTCTTCTATAAATAGAAACTTAATTTACCACACAAATATTTAACAGCACATCCATCCAGAAAATGCAAATAATTAAAAAAATTTTAATAAATCCAAGTTTTATAATAAAAATTGATTGCAACAAAAAATTTGTTTATTTGTGCTGCGCTGATCCAAGCAATTTCCAGTGGTCAATGTGACATCACGTTTTGATTCCATTTTGATCCCTTCACGTTTATTCTGCCATTCTTAACGCTTGAGGCACTCCCAAGGCACACTGCAGTGGAATTTGCAGTTGTACAAGTGCAACTTAGCATAGTAAGAAATTTCCATTGTGTTTCTAAAGTACTTTTTGTGTTTTTATATCTCTAAAATGTCATATTCTGTTAATTCATGTACAACAGGTATTTTCAGTGAACTATATCAGTACATTCTAGAACTTTAATTTTTTTAGAAATTATTAGCAATGAATAAATTTTTGGTGGAAGGAAATCAGAAGAAGCAACTTGATAACAAGCTTGGAGAAAATGCCAAAAACAAGCAACCATAAACATCACAAAAGCAGAAAATATGTTGTCGCAAATATGATTATTATTTGGCGATGGAATTTTCATATATTAGTACCCAAGATTGTCCTCTACCTTAATGTGTGGTATGCGGTTTAAAATTATCGAATGAATCATGGTGCCGAATAAAAAAAGTATAGAAAAGAAGATACAGAATTTTATAATATGGCTAAAATATCTGATAAAGCACAAGAAGCAAAAAAAAAAAATCTCACCTGATTGCAGAAAGTCCAATTTTACCAGCATGTCAAGTTATTGTGAAAAATATCTTGGGAGAGGAAAAAGAATAATGATAGCACCACTTTCGATCAGCACAATTAGCAGGTATATAAAAGAAATGTCCAACGATATTGAAGAACAAGTTGTTCAACATATTAATAATTTTGGCTGACTGTTTGCATTGCAAGTAGATGTATCTACAGATATTAGCAGGAAAGCCCGATTAATAACATTTGTCAGGTTTATCGAAAAGGACAATTATTAATCTTTTTTTTTTTTTTTTTTTTGTTGTTGTTGTAAAGAACTTACTGAAAGAACCTGCCAAGATATTTTCGAAATAATGAATAATTATTTAGAAAAGTGTGGTATATCGTGGAAGTCAATTATCAGCATGTGTAATGACAGTGCTCCCATGATGACAAGAGCACTAAGAGGATTTGTAAACTTAGTAAAATGACACATTTGAATATTATTACAACACTACTGTTTCATACGCAGAGAAGTTCTAGTAGCGAAGACAGTCGTACTCAATTTAAAACTTGTACAGTAAAGCCCAGCTATTCGCAGGTGTTATGTTCCTGAGAAATGGTGCAAATACCGAAAACGCGAATACTGAGTTATGGCGTCCATAATAATAAAAGGATTCCATTCCAAAGCATTAGCATTGGTATACGATGCAAGAAAGCAAGCTTATGCAGCATCAACCAAAAAACAGAAAAAGAAAGAAAAAAAAAAAAAACCTCCCATTTCACCCCTCCATTCGTTCCAAATGCCTGTCCACCTCAGCCTTAAATTTATTTAGGCTATCAACTTCCACAACATAAGATGGAAGTCTGTTCCACCAATCAACTACCCGGTGGCTAAAGGCAAATTTCCGAACATCAATTTTACAACTATCTTTCCTCAATTTGAAACTGTGCCCCCTCAGTCTGAGCGATTCTCAGTCGGTTCTTAGTCTGAGCGAGAGGAAGAATACCATCCATCAACATTCAGCTTGCTCAACCCATTCAAGGCCTTATCCACCTCATTCAGATCACCTCTCCAGGTGCTGCAATTTGCAGAACTTAAGCCTTTCTTGGTAAGAGCACCCCTTTGTTCCCCTCACCAATCTTGTTGCTCTTCTTTGTACTCATTCTAGCAACTCTTTTTTTTTTTTTTTTTTTTTTTAATGAAAACCCCAAACATTAAAGGTATCAAAATCTATAGTACTTAGCACCGTGCATGGGTTGAAAGAGAAGTATGGGGGGGGGGATGCCGGAAACTTTGCTCTAGAGACTAAACATGAGTTTCACCACTTCAAGCCTCCAATAAGCAAAGTGGTGGTATTGCACCAGTTGATGAGTCATCTACCACCTCGAAACTCTACATCCTTTCTAAAACGAGGCATCCAGACCTGTACACAGTAATCTGTGTGGCCTGACCACTGCCATGTACAATGGGATAATCACCTCTGTCCCTGCTAGCAAAATTCCTATATGTCATTGACACGACTCCATGACCTGGCCTGAGAGCCTGTCTGCACTGCTCAGGAACTTCATATTTCACTACACAATTACCACCAGGTCTTTTTCACTTTCCACTTCCCTGAGTGCAGTACCACACAGTTGGTATGTTCTCTTCTGTTATTGCTACCCATATACGGTACTTTGCATTTGTCAATATTAAACTTCAATAGTCACTTCTCAGCCCATTTTTCCAACTTATCTAGATCCAGCTGGAGTAACATACTGTCTTTACTGTCATCAACAACCTTGCCAACCTTTCTATTATCTGCAGCCTTGGACATTAAATCTGATTTACCTTCATGTATAAAATATATAAGAAAAACTAGCCTAAAATTTTGTCTGTGCATGTATTATATGTACCTATATAATATGACTATGTTCATAGACAATACACAGTGAAATACAAGCATAAGCTTGTATTTAATTTAATATTAAATGTAACATTTATTAGAAATTACAAATAAATCTTTCAAAAACATATCATTGCCGAGCAAAAATTAACTCTTAATCAAAGTTTGTTTCTTCATTTTTTTTTATTGAGCTCCTTTTGGATTTTCCTGTAAAGCAAGCATAATTGTTCTAGATATCATTTAAACTTGATACTTCTTTCCAAATTAGGATCCATTTTTGCATTAGTATTAGCAAAGGCACGTTATGCAAGAAAGCAAGCTTATATAGCATCAGTCAAAAAAAACCCCCTTATTTCACCAATCCACTCACTCCAAATGTTTGTCAAGTTCTGCCTTAAATCTATTTAAGCTATCAACTTCTACAATGACAGATGGAAGTTTGTTCCAGCAATCAACCACCCACTGGCTAAAGGCAAACTTCCGCACATCTATCCTATAACCATCTTTCCTCAATTTAAATTTATGCCCTCTCAGGCGATTATTCTGAGCAAGAGGAAGAATCCCATCCGCATTGAGCATGCTCAAACCATTCAAGGCTTTATACACCTCAATCAGATCACCTTGCAGGTGCCTAGTCTCCAGACACTGTAATTTGCAAAACTTAAGCCTTTCTTCGTAAGCGCAACCCTTTGTTCCTTCAGTAATCTTGTTTCCCTTCTCTGTACTCGTTCCAACAGCTCTACATCCTTCTTAAAATGAGGCCTCCAGACCTGTATACAGTATTCAAGGTGTGGCCTGACCATTGCCTTATACAAGGGGATAATCACTTCCTTGTTCCAGCTAGAAAAAATCCCGTATATCATTGACAAGACACCATGAGCTACTCTTGCAGATCGTCTGCACTGGTCAGAAAACTTCATACCTGCCTGCACAATTACCCCCAGGTCCTTTTCATTCTCTACCACTGTCAGTGTAGTACCGCAGGTTGATACATTACTCTGGGGTTACTGCTTCCCATACGTAGTACTTTACATTTGTCAATGTTAAGCTTCAGTTGCCACCTCTCAGCCCATCTGCTCAACTTTTCTAGATCCTGTTGCACAGCAGTCTACTGTCATTAGTGTCATTAACAACCCTGCCAACCTTTGTATCATCTGAAAACTTGGACATTCAGCCTGATATACTACCATCAATATCATTTATAAATGCAGAAAACAACAATAAACAAAACACTGAACCCTGAGGGACTCCACTAATAACATTAGTCCACGAAGAGCAGTGTCGGATTGATTACCACTCTGTTTTCTCCCACTCAACCATCCCCTTATCCGTAGCAGCAATTTTCCTCCAATGCCACACTGCTCCAATTTGTGTAGCAGTCTTCCATGTGCAACAGTATCAAAGGCCTTTCTAAGATCCAAATATATACGATAACAAAGTTATTCTTTGCATCCAGTTCCTTTGTGACTACATCATAGTATCCAATCAAATTGTTCAAACAAGACTTACCCTTAACAAACCCAAGCTGTGTCCGAGCTATAACTGAAGTCTTGTCTAGATGATCCTGAAATGCTTCTTAAACCAGTGCATCCATTAATTTCCCTGGAAAAAAAGTTAAACTAACAGGTCTGAAATTACCTGTCTCCTTTTGATCCTCCTTTGTGGATTGGGTTCACATTTGCCCATCCCCTGAGTCCAGGGAAGTTCTCATAATTATGGCTAAGGGTTTGCTTACTTCCTTTGCCACCTCCTTTAATATAACTGGATAGATTCCATCCACCTCAGGTGCCTTTCTTATCTTTATCTTCAACAATTTATCCTCCACTTTACTCTGTTATTACATTATCTAGCTTACTGCCAGAGTTTAATACACCTCTGGCATTCCCCTCCCTGAATAACTCCTCATGTGTGAATGTAGATGCAAAATATTCATTTAGTTTGTTAGCTACCTGAGCAGGATCATCAACAGTTGAACCATCGGTATTAAGTGGACCAATCTGATTCATCCCCTTCCTTCTAGAGTTTACATAAGTAAATAACTCTTTGCTGTTTTTCTTTGCATCCTCTGCCAAAGATTTCTCGTAAACTGCCTTCGCCTGCCTAACCCTCGTTGACAGACCAGATTATATTTATCATAGGCTTAAGTGTCACCTGTTTATATGTATCCCATGCATTTTTATTCTCTGTCACATGTCTAATTAGTTCATCTGACATTCATTTAGGCCTAAACCTTGAACAATATTTCTTAGCTGGAATGATAAGCCTAGTAGCTTCCAAGATTAATTCTTTGAATGCTTTCCATTTTGAATTTGCTGTTGGTACCATCATCAGTTAGTCCCACCATATAGAATTTAAATACTGTCTCATACCACCACAGTCACCTTTACGAAAGTAGGAACCCTTCCCTTTACCCTTGATGGTAGTGACCTCTTTGAGTAAATCCCACTTCAGCACACTGTGATCACTGGCACCTAGTGGTTCCTTTATCTGCAGTTTCTTAATGCATGAAGAATCACTACTGATAATCAGATCATGAGTATTACTCCCTCTAGTTGCCTCCCAAACATGCTGCTGTAGAAAATAATCATCCAATAAATCCACAAAAGCCTTGCTAATGTGTGAGTGACCAACCCATAAATTCCAGTCAATCTCTGGGAAATTAATATCCCCATTATAAGATACACTGATTTACTGGCCCACTATTTCTCTGCACAATTGCTCATTATACTCATCATATTCATTAGGCCTATAACACACACCTACTCTCATTTTTCCTTTCCCAGTGCTTACGTCACACCAAACAGACTCAACATTGCATTGTTCACCAACATCAATTGGATGCACTTCCTTAGATTTTATGTGTTTTTTAACTAACGGCATAACTCCTCTTCCCCTTCCTGTCCTGTTTATCCTTTCTGTACACATTGTACTCCACAAATTCCAGTTCTGCACTGCTTATGTCTGTGTGACACCACGTCTCTGATATCCCAACAATATCTGCCTTTGATGTCTTGACTAGCATTTCAAGCTCATTGAATTTATTAACTATACTCCTAGGATTGGTGTACATGCAAGTATACATGCACCTGTTTCTACTCTTAGTTATCCTAACACAGCCCATGTATTTACTTGTTCCACTATGGCTCCCAGCAGTCTTGGAAATCCCCATTGCCTTGCTTTCTAGGCTGCTGCTCAATTGCATTTCAATAGAAGCAGTGCAAGAATCACTTTCACCTCTGCCAGCGGCTACTGTTAATCTATTAGTCCGTGTATCCCCCTCAAGCTAGCAGTTTTCCAACCCACCTAACTCTGCCTCGATAGCATCAGCAAATATTCTTGCACCATTTCTATTTAAGTGTATCCCATCCCTGTAGAAGCAGTCTCTCCTGTCAACAAGCACAGACCAGGCTGAGAAAAATTCTCCCCTTGAGCCTTGCACAATCTCTCCAGGGCTGAATTGATCGACAAGGCTCTTATCATATACTCCCTCCTATCGTGTCTGGGCAGAATTGCAGACACTTTCAAATTCAACCCTAACTCACGGCTTTTTTTCAGCATTGACTTGTACTTTTTAAGTAATTCCCCCTGTCTCCTACTCTTAATATCATTAGGGCCAACGTGTACAAAAATATCACCCTTTGTGCCCTTAAAAGATGATATCTGCTCTACAACGTCATCAACCTTTTCCCCTGGCAGACATTTCCACTACCTTTTCTGAAAGCTGTATGGAGAGGCTAAATATTTACTTTAATGATTTGCTATATAATTCTGGTCTAACAACGTTGAGATCTTCCTCCTCTGGATCATTTTGGTTCTCATTTGAGCTTGTCACTAATTCATCCAACTCTTCTGTTGTAAGTTCATCTGCATGAGTCTCAATAAGTTCCTGAATGTCTGTTGCATCAATGTTTTCAAAGCCCCTGCCTTCCATTCCCTGTGCAATCGCTACAATATCGGCAACCAGTTCATTTACATTGGAGATTGTCTTAGCAAAAACCACTTCTGGCCACAATTTTCGCCAACACTTGTTAATTGTAGATGCTCTTATCTCATCAAGTGATGCCTTGATGTTGATCAGGAAATCTGCAATTTTTCCAACTTTGACTTACAGTTCAGTCCGACTCCCTTTCCATTTTTTCAATTAAGCCAGTAAAAGTTCTCCTAACATAGGACTTAAATGCAGCAATCGCACCCTGGTCTAGAGGTTGTAAAAGTAATGTGTTGTTGGGGTGGCAAAAACACAATTTTAGTGTTTGGGTGGTCAAATGCTAGACTGCTTGGATATCCTAGTACATTATCAATAAGAAGCACAACTTTGAAAGGCAAAGATTTTGAAGCTAAGTAACTTTCTACCTCTCGCACAAAGCTATTATTAAAGCACTCTCTCTAAAGGTGTAGTTGTCACCCAGGCATTTTTATTGGATTTCCAATAAACTAGATGTTCTTTATTCTTTTCCTTCAAAGTGCATGGATTCTGTGATTTATACATGAGCATCAGTTTGATCATGTGTCCACTAGCATTTTCACAAAACAAAAGAGTAAGACTATTTTTGGAAGCTTTGAATCCAGATTTTTCATTTTGTGTTAAGTATGTTCTCACTGGCGTTCTCTTCCAAAACAACAGTTTCATAAGCATTGAACATCTGTTCAGGAACATACCCTTTGTCCATAATTATTTTTTTTAATTCAGTAGGGAAACTTTCTGCAGCCATGAAATCCACTGATGCAGCCGCGCGTACAAGTTTCATGTTATGAAGGCCATACCAATTTTTAACCCCTTCAAACCAGCCTTTGCTAGCTAAAAATTTATCCTGCCAGTGATATCACCAGTTTCACTAAAGCATTGATAAAGTGTTTTGCCTCTTCATGAATGATGAGTGAACTTAATGGAATTTTATTTTGAGTTCAGGCTTCTATTCACAGATTTAAAGCTTTTCCATTTTTCATAATTTAACATCATGAGTTAGAGCAAATTTTTAAAGCAATTAGTGCGTTTGCACAGACACTAAGGTGGATTTTTTCTTCCAATTTCTTGATTGATCGTACTGTTGACTTATTGATTTTAAGTTTTGCCACTGGTGCGACACTTTCACCATTAGAAATTTGGTGTAATACTCAATTTTACTCAAGGTAATGTTCATCACCTTCTTTGATCTTTTCACAATTCCCATTATTTGTAGCCATATTTTCGTAGGGGTCAAAAAAGAACTTGTCCACAATAGTCACTTTCTTTTAACTACTAACACACTGAAAAATGGTAAATTTTTCACTTTCATAAGCATATCAATTAAAAGCAAACAAAACCCTTCCATGACAAGCACATAACATATACTGAACAAGGATTAGTGGGAAACATCTGCACTCGCGATTGTGTCACCCCTCTCTCCCGGTCACTAAGTGCTGCTTTGACCGGGCAAGATGTTTTAGCCATGCCCATATTTTTTTTATGGCAGAAAATGTTCACGGCACATAAAAAATTCACAGTTTTTAAGGTTTCATTTTATATTAAATCAGGGACGGCAAATAGTGGGGGTTTACTGTACTTGATCAAGTGGCTAAAATGATCAATTATATCAAAACCAGACCACAAAAAATACATATTTTCATAAAATTATGTGAGGAACTGGAGTGCAATCATTTTTCTTTAATAATGCATAGTTAAGTTCAGTGGCTATTGAAAGAAAATGTAAATGAAAAAGTTATGCATACGTACAAGCTGCATTAGGAAATGCTCATTTTTTTTTCATTGGAGCAATCAGAATTTTGTGACTATTTAAGTTGTGAAATTTGGTGCTGTAAATTAGCTATGTTAGCAAATTTATTCACGCAGCTAAATAAATTAAATATCAGTATGCAAGGCTCAGAGGAAAATTTACTCACATCTATTGACAAGTTGTTCTCTTTTAAAGAAAAGTTGAGTACTGTATATGGAAATATATGTAAATGAAAAAAAAAAAAAAAAAAAATTTAGAAATGTTTCCCTTGACTGCCAAAACAAATTATACTAAAATAATTAATTTAATAAGCAAAATATTAGAACTGTTAAAGGCAAAAATTGAACATTACTTCCCTTTCCAAAGAAATATTTGTGGGTAAACAACCCATTTGCAGCAAGGAACCTTCCAACATTAGAACTCAGTCTGCAAGAAGAATTAGCCGAGATCCACAGTGACCAATCGCTGGAAATTCACTTTAATAATTAGCAAATTTTAGATCAAAATTCAAAATGAATTTCCACGAATTTCAGAAAAGACAATTAGAATTTTATTGCCGTTTTCCACTTCCTACTTATGAAAAACAGGGTTTTCCGTTTTAAACGAGATTAAACAAAAAAGAGAGAGAGACTAAAGTTGATAGCAGAGGAGCTGAGAGTAAGCCTGTCCACAATAAATCCTCATAATAAAAAACTGTGTGGCCCCCTCAACAAACCAAACCATCTCACTGATTAAAATGTTATAATTGTATTTTCATTTGTTTTTATATAATTATATTAATTTTTTACATATTTACTTTTAAATTTCATGTATGTTCAAAAACTTTTTTTAAATGTCATGTAATTCATGTATGTTCAAAAAAAAAAAAAAAAAAAAAAGAGATATTAAAAGCATTTAAAACAAATAATAAGTGTATTGTTAAATATACCCAACAGAAATAACTTCCCATTTGTGAATATGAGTATAATAATGATTGTAGTGTGTAGTATGCCACAAAATTTTAGCACCTTTAAAATGTGCCATAGCAATGAAACAGTTGAGAAACGCTGCTGTAATCTAAAGTAACATCAGAGTAGTCAATGGTTCATGCAGAAGCTTTATGACTGTTGTATATAGCTGAAAAAGAGTAATAGAGTACTATGTTAAGAAGAAGTTTACTGAACAAGCAACAGTGTTAGAAGAGAGAAGTGTTGCCATTTTTTAGCATGGATTAAAAGTATAAAACAGCAAATAATATCCAAAAATATGGATACTCTCCTCTGTTTAGAAGATATGTGTAATTATACAAAATAAACAACACAATGCTTGTTTTTCCACACAGTTCATATAAATCAAGCCACATGACTATTATGCAGCAAAAACGAAACTCAATGGTTTTTATTAATACATGTGATAGGTTGCAAAAGATTTCACATGCCTCATTGTGAATTCCTTAACATATATTTTTAACCCTCCAGTGGAAAAGGTTTTTTTTTTCCCTGAAGTAAATTTATTATCATTCTTTTCAAGTTGAGTGTGTATCTTTGAACATCTGAAGATGTACAGTACCTGTGTCAGGAAATCACAAATTTTGTATCAGTGTTTTCCCCTCTTCCCCAACAGCATAAACAAATTGGATTGCATGTGCACCCACAGTGCAAGTAACATGAATTATCTATGCTTTCACAGAGTTCTTATTAGCATTAGTAAAGGCACATGATGCAAGAAATCAAGCTTATATAGCATCAGCCAAAAGAAAAAAAAAACAAAAAACACATCTAATTTCACCCATCCACTCGCTCCAAATGTTTGTCTAGTTCTGCCTTGAATCTACAGCCAGGCCTCACATAATGTGAGTTCGAAAAAATTTGAATCGCGTGTTAAGCATACTGCGCGTTGACAGGCAATAAACAAACGTTTGCCTGCTGCCCGGCCTCAGTGTGTTTCGTCAACTATCGGAAGATGTGTTACTTGTTTGTCTCCCACTAATAAAGTCAATGTAGACACGCATTTAAAAATTCTAATTCTTAAATGAGCCAGATGAAAATGTTACCGCGAAGGAGTTAACGGTAAAAGAACTAGATGATATCTTTCGTATTGCACAGAACCTCAAACCTTTTGTTTGAGATTCTCTGTGATATTTATTTCGCCACGGCCCAGAGAAGATTGTTCTCGGCTATCGATTGATGAAAAGAGAAAGTAAACACTGTTCAAATGACTCTGTTCAAATATTTCCGTAACAAATCGTTTCTTCATTGTGAATTTTATGTCAGAGATTCCCAAACTTTCTCAGTTAACGGCACTCTTAGTGTCTTATTTTTTCATGTGCACTCAGACCAAAAGACATACCTAACAGTTCCATTTATTAAGTAGTTAGGTCCAAACAACTTAATAAGAAATGTTGAAACTGAACTACCTCGAGCTAGTAGTTCGCGCTGTGTACGACAGATGTCGAGTATCGCTGTGTTTCCCTCGAAAATTTAAAATATTCCACGGCGCACAGTTTGGGAACCGCCGTTTCATGCAATAAACATTTAATTCCATAATTATTTTCTTTATCTTTTATACATTGAATACAGTTAAAATGTTATTTAAAAGGAATTTTTAAAATTCTTAATGGACATTCCTGAAGGTCAAGGCCCAATTATTTTTCCTATTGATTATTATATTCGATTAACGTGTTTCCGTTTTGCGCGATGCTTTCGCAGGACGAATTAATTACGGGTCAGCCTGTATTTAAGCTATCAACTTCTACGACAGATGGAAGTTTGTTCCGGAAATCAACCACACGCTGGTCAAAGGCAAACTTCCGCACACATATCCTACAACTGTCTTTCATCAATTTGAATTTATGTCCTCTCAGGTGATTCTTCCTCTTGCTCAGAATACTGAGCAAGAGGAAGAATCACTGCTCAGAAAACCTCATATCTCTCTGCACAATTACCTCCAGGTCCTTTTCATTCTCTACCACTGTCAGTGTAGTACCACACAGTTGATACGTTACTCTGGGGTTACTATTTCCCATATGCAGTAATTTACATTTGTCAATGTTAAACTTCAGCTGCCACCTCTCAAGCCCATCTACTCAACTTTTCTAGATCATGTTGCAGCAGCATACTGTCATTAACAACCCTGCCAACCTTCATATCATCTGCAAACTTGGACATTAAGCCTGATATACCATCATAAATATTATTAATAAATACAGAAAACAACAATGGACCCAACACCGAACCCTAAGGGACTCCACTCATAACATTAGTCCACAAAGAGCAGTGTCCATTGATTGACACTCTCTATCTTCTCCAACTCAACCATCCCTTTATCCACAGCAGCAATTTTCCTCCAATGCCACACTGCTACAGTCTTCCAGGTGCAACAGTATTAAAAGCCTTTCTAAGATCCAAATATATGACATCAAAGTTATTCTCTGCATCCAGTTCCTTTATGACCACATAATATCCAATCAAATTAGTCAGACAAGGCTTCCCCCTAACAAAACCATGCTGTGTCCGAGCTATAATTGAAGTCTTGCTTAGATGATCCTGCAGTGCTTCTTTAACCAGTGCTTCCATTAATTTCCCTGGAAATGTAAGTGAATAGAAATATAGAACTGAGAAAAGGGATGTATACTGTATAATGATGTTAAATTTTTGCAAGACAGCTAGAAAATTTTCTTAATAATGTTTGTCTGTAGGGTTTCAGCAGTCTTTATGAATTATACAAGCTATTGACAAGTTTCCAGACCCAATCCAGACTTTGAATTTCACTGTGGACTAATTTTGAATAATCAACACAATTTTTTTTTTTTTTTTTAATGGAAACCCCAAAAACGAAAATCATTAGAACCTATAGCATTTACTATGTGTATGGGTTGGAAGTTGAAAAGATTAAAGAAGATATTTGTTGATATTAAACTTGAACTTCTGTACATTCTAATTTTCAGGAAATACGTATGAAAGAGGGTTCTTCCAGAAAACGGCAGTTGAATGACAAACGAGGAAGATGAAAAGTTTGTTCTGTGAGTTTGAAGTCGGACAGTAAATGAATGTTGGCGGCATGTGTTTGGACTGTTTTGAAAGAGAAAGCGGTAATTATAGAAACCAATTCAAAAGAACAGTGCCCGTGGATGTATCTAAAGAAAAGGTATGCAGTAGAAACAGTACATCTATGAGACAGAGTGCATGCTGTCAGAGATGAGTCTAGAAGCCTGTGAGAGGTTTTGGGGGAGCACAGCACCCAGGCATGAGAACAATATTCCATGGTAAAGTGGATTTGCAATTTGTAGAGTGAATAGCAGTTTGGAAGAAAAGTAACGAAGGCAAAAGAGAAAACCAAGCTTTTTGGATGCAAAGGAAGCAATATTTGTAACATGCTTATGCCAAGACAGATTAGAAGTCAGGGTAATTCCTAAAAGAGATATATCATTTTGCCTAGAAATCGAAGTGTCACCAAAGATAAGCGTAGGAGCAGAAGAATCCTTCTTTCAAGATATCATACAAGACTGAGTTTTAGAAGGATTGAAATCAACTAAGTTGTCTTTGCCCCCAATGGAGAATTACCTGTAGATCGGCATTTAAGGATTGGTAGCAGATATTCAAGAAGTTGAAGCTGATTGAGCAGGGCAAGGTTTCTCAAAATGGAAAGTGGAATGCAATGTGCTATCATCAGCAAAACTATGGATAGGATTTCCGGTCAATGGAAGAAGGTCATTAATATACCAGAGGAAAAGTGTGGGGGAAAGAACTGAACCTTGGGGGACACCAGCATTAGTGGAGAAGTTAGAAGACAGGGAGCCATCAGAGAGAAAACTGGATAACCAATTACAAAAAACAGCTGGCAAACCATAAGATGGAAGCTTGTTTAGAAGACCGTTATGCCAAACACAATCAAAAGCCTTTGATATGTCAAGAGCAACTGCTTGTGTTTCACCAAATTTTCCATTGAATTTTTCCATAAATGGGTAACATAAGCCAGAATATCACAAGTGGATCGACACTGATGATCTTTGATCAGACAGAAGGTTTCTAGATAGTTTAAGAGTTGGCGGTTAATTGATTTCTCCATGTACTTTAGAAAGAGTAGAAGTAACTGCAATGGGATGATAACTGGATGGGAAGGATTTGTCACCCTTTTTAGGAACCTGCTGAATATGAGCAAATTTACGAGCTGAAGGAAAAACACTTTTGGAATAAGAAAGTGAAAAAAGGTGGCAAAGAAACAGGTTTAATGTTTGGGAGCGCAGGTTTTGAGAACAAGTGTAGAAATACCATCTGGATCTGGAGCTTTCTTAGCAACAAGATTCGTCAAAATTCTTCCGACATCCTTTAGACGGAAGACCACAGGAGGCATTGAATGGAGCATGTTGGGAATGATGGGAGATGGTGGGAATGGTTGGATCATTAATACACGAGTTGGAAGAGAAATAGGAACCTAGTAGGTCAGCTTTACCCTTGGCTGAAGTGACAACAGAATCATCTGGTTTTGACAGAGGTAGGAGCAGAGATGGGCAAAAGTTGCAGCCAATAGCTTTGGGAAGGGACCAGAATGCTCGGCTACCATTAAGGCAAGAAGCAAGTTTTCTACTCTTAGCCTGTTCAAAATCTAGTTTGGACTGATTAATGACTGCTTTACAATTGTTGCGAGCTCTGCTGTAGGCAGAAAAACTAGGAAGTGTTTGGGAGATTTAGATCTTTTCGCAGATGTTTGCTCTATTATTTTGACTATCCGTGGTGTATTCAATAGTAAGAAAAAGTGGGGGGGGATTGCGGTATGAAGTAATGAAATTTTTGGATATGGCATACACAGGGTAAGAATATATCCAGATCCTTGACATAACGTGGCCTCAACAATGTCCCCTGCATAACCACTACTCGGACTCCCTCCAGTCACTATCTGGCAGAGTAGAGGTAGCAAGATTATACACTACCTGATCAAGAAGCCTCCTAGAGAGTTACGAACAGGTTCGGTCTGGTGTTCTAACTAGCAGCTAGCCTGTGCACACCATTTTAGAGCTGTTCCCTCGAGATGTAAGGAAGTTTGGATCTCGCCATGGTGTTCATCATAACCTCAAAAGACATCAATCATACTGCATGATGGAAGAGATGGGGAAGGGTTGACTGGAACTTAGCTCTGTAGACTAAACATGAGTTCCACCACTTCAAGGCACCTCCGTAGCCAGGTGGGCAAGAGCTGCAGTACATAGCACACAATTCTTGATTAGATGGGGGTTCGAGCCTGTGACCACCAAATATGGAGGATGCGGAAAGGTCAGGGAATGATCACCGCATATCCTCGGTGCAATATGGCCTTAGTTGCTAATGCTCCTAAAAAAAAAAAAAAAACCCCAAATAACAAATAACCACCACTTCAAGCCTCCAATAAGCAAAGTGCTGGTATTGCACCGGTTGATGAGAGTCATCTGTCACCTAGTATTGCCTGGTAACACAGAGGGGTGGTATTTCTCCATGTGGTGTGGGCACCCCACCTTGACCTCTGCTTACATTGGTTCACACCTGGCTGGTTAACCACAGTGTGATTGCGCATGGGGATTATACCCATGATTACTAACAGTCTGGACTGTGCCGAAATTGTGTCCACTTGACTCGAGTGTCACCCAAATATCAGTCCCATCAGCGTTTTAGACTCGCAGGTAGCAAGCACAGCTTGTCTGGCATATCTGAGAGACTGCATATAAAACTATATCATTGCATATAAACAGCTGCATATAAAATTCTATATCGTTGGTCGAGGAATGATAGCTAGTTTGAAATACATCACATTTGGAGTGATCTGATATGTAATTAATGAGGGAACACTCAAATTTCTTGGATTTATAGTACCAACAATACAAATATGAAAATAAGAAAACCAGCTTTTACCATACTAGTCAATTCTGGCATATCAATGTTACACGTTGGAACCAGGTTGGCACCTCTGGGATCATAATTCTGTTTGCAAGCATGATTGCCCTTATTCAATTCCCATGCATGCTCCTCCTCCTCAGTTACATTCAACAGAACCCATTCAGAGGTGACACTGCTGAAAGTATTAAGGGTTGTATTGGGCAAGGGCTTAACAGGTGTACCCCACAACAGTAATTCCAAATGTTTGTACCACCTGGTTTCTACAAGTAGAAACCAGGTGGTACAAACCTGGTTTCTACCAGGTTTGTAAAAATCAAAGCATAGATTGTAACCTTTTCAACATTTTAAATGATCCAGCAGCATTTTCTAAACTATTGCTGCAAAATGAATGGAGAGAGTTTGCTCACAGAGTGAACAAGTTTATGACGAAGATAGGCTACTGAAATCGACATGTCCTTTTATCCTGTTCAGTTTATACCAGTTTAAGATTATTGCGCCCAAAAGGCTTAAAGGATTGTATTTTTTTTATTTTCCATGTTCACTAGTTTTGACCCCAAGGGGTGGCTTTTCCTTGGGCTACCAGCTCCACTGTGCAGGCAGAATTGCTGCCATGTGACCAAGTAAATGGATTAGTAGACAAGTTTGAATTTGATTTGGATTTTATTGGCACATTAGCAACTAAGGTAGACAAGTAGATGGATCAGTGGTGTTAATACAAACAGAAAGGTGATTTGCCTTTCCTGCTCTGTCTGCAAACTTGTGAGGCAAAGATGTAAATGTAAAATAAAGAGGAAGGTAATAATAATATAAGAACAATATTCCTTATATTAAAAAAAAAAAAAAAAAATCAATAACCATCACATTAGATATTGCTCATTCACGTGGATTACCAGGCAATTACAAGTCACAAATGCAGTTCTTTACATTTTTTTCCCAGAAAGCAACAGTAAACATGGAATGGGCTATAAGGCTTGAACTGCTATCATTGCTCAGCACAAGTCAGCATGACATCTGGAGATTATCGCCAACTGCAATACTACAAAACTGTGGTTTATAGGACTATTTGCAATTAGGATACAAAAAGAATAAAAGATCATGGTAATCTGTACACCACAGGCTGTAAAAAGTGGAAAAAACACCACAATTCATTGAAAACCACCTCTAGCGAAACAGAAAATATTAGCCAGAGAGAGAGAGTGAGTACATGATCAGAATTGGGCCTCTGTTTGACTAACCAAACTTAGTGATGGGCATAATCAAATTAGTTGATTATGAAATTTACTCCTGTGACCAAAAAAATTCAAAAAATCTGATATTATCAAAACTATAGTACTATTACTTGAGTGGTACCAGTACTCTAGTTTTGATAACATCAGATTAAATCCTTCACTTTTTTCCCCTTTCAGTTTTCTTCTTGTCAGTTTTGTAATCACCTAATTTGCATATAACTGATTATAAAAATGCCATAACCTATTTCAATTATGCCCATCGTTAATTAAACTAGACAGAAGGATGAAATGCAGATGAATGGGTCATGTCTCAGGGAAGTTTGAAAGTTATAAACAAATAACTGCTTTGACATTTATGCAGAAATTAGTTCCATAATATGCTTTTTTTCAGAATATTGTGAAGCTAGGTGAAAAGGCTTCACCACTGAAAAACAAATTAACAAACGAGATGACTGAATCCATGTTAAAACTCTCAGAAAACTGCTCAGGTCAGTCACAAAAAGTAGAAGGTCAATAACCTGTCTCAGTCATGGCTTTAGGGACAACTGCCTATGACAATTTTACTAAGCAGCAGTTTCATGAAAAGAGGGTGTTAATAAGTTAAAAATCATAGCAACAAACCATTCTAGAAAAGAGGGCTGTGAAGCCTCTGAATTAAACATTTGAGGGATACAAGTGGGTATTCCATCAGTAGTTTGCTAACAGTATTTAGTTTATCAAGTCTTCAGGCTAGCTCTCTAAAAGCCTGGATTCTAATTGATTATATTACAATCTGTGGATAGAGTGTGGTAGATGATACTCTAATATCAGCTTCCCCACAGACGTGTGTGTAGTGGCCAAATTTCAGCATAATTTGAGCCTCCTCATCTGAAGATCTGCAACAGAATGAGGTAATTCTGCATGATCATCAGATAGTGTCACTGATTATGTCAGCAACAAATATGTTATGCCAATAATTTTATTTTCAGTTGTCATTCATGTGTCATTCATGTTCAGTTGTCATTCATGTCTCATTCATACTCTTATCCTATTGCAGTATTTATGGTTTAACTAGGTTAAATCAGGTATAGCTTGATGAGAAGGTGTATACAGCTACAGTAAATGATTAAAAGTAGGAATAGTTTTGTACATTACAGCATCTCTTGTTCACACAGTACTCCTGAACTAAAGTATAAACATTCTCCCAGAGCTAGAACAGTCATTCAAACACAAATTCCAGCAGAGGGGTAACAGCTCATCCTCAACATTAATTCATTCTATTAGGCTGTCCTGACAGGCCCATATCAATGGCCTCCTTGATCCAGGTTATATATTGCAAATGGACTACCCCCAACAGATCTCGTCTTTTGCATATGCTTGTTAGTTAGTTTGTTATTTGGTTTTTAGGAGCATTAGCAACCAAGGCCATATTGCTCCGGGATATGCGGTGGTCATTCCCTTGACCTTTCCGCATCCTCCGTATTTGGTGGTGACGGGCTCGAACCCCGGTCTAATCAAGAAGCGCGTGCTACGCACTGCTGCTCCTTCCCACCTGGCTACTAAGGCGCCTTTTTGCATATGCAGTTATGCAAATAACCTGCATTGTGCATGCATTAATCTCTCCACTCTTAATGGGAATCATTTCATTCCATACTACTGTATAATCAAAAATAAATAAAAAGGCTTCCTACCTCACTTGAAGATTAGAATTATTTATTTAATGGAAGACTTTGCATATAGTTTGGCACAAAATATGAATTAGTGGAGACAAAAACAACAGCACAGAGAAAGCAGTATGGTTGCTATTATCACAACATAGTTACCTCTAATTAAAATGTGAATTGCATTTTTAGCAATTTACACAAAGCAATTTAGAATTGTTGCCAAATGTAACATAGCCAATTTTGCAGAAATGTGCTTATTCATCTTTATAAGTTTATAGTTAATGTTGTTTGCTAAATCAGAATTCCATTAACTTTGGAACAGGATGCAATATACATCAATAACTTACAATAAGGTGTGTTTATTTATTGTTTTTATTATGTTTTAAAGTAAAACAAATGGTTTATCATTCAGAAAAATAAATATATTTAGTAAGTGAAAAAAAAAAACTGATCTATGTTATAGAGATACTTGAGTTTGTGTCATGCTGAAGTACCATATTAATATCAAAACAAGTTTTTTTTTTCTTTTGTAGGAGCAATGCTGATTTACAGTGAAATTCATCACTGCCAAATAAAGTGTTATTTAAATTAAGAGTGTGAAATTTAAAATAATTAGCAATATTTTGGAATATATATATTTTAAAAAAAATTAAACATGCAGAGAAATGCACAGGAAATGAATTTGTGTAATAGCAATTATAGCGGGGAGAAAAGTACAGGTGGTAAGTTTACTTATTTGTGAAAATAAACAATATAACAAAAAATATATACAAAATAATACTTTAAGGAATGAACTGTCTAACACTAAAAAGATTTCTTGACTTGTTTCAACAACGTTTAATTTGCCAACAAAAGTAACAGGTTCTGAATACTACAGCCAGCTTAGGTACAAACATCCAACACTGATATGATACACGTCCATGACGAACAGTCCTAAGACGGTGCAGTTGAAGGTTTCCAAGGCCCATAAAAATATTTACACCAACTTACACATTTTATATCTTCCGTGATGAAGATCATATACTAGCAGTCTGTTGAGTTGGGGGGGAAAAGAGGATGGGGGAGAGCTTTCAAGAAACTTCTTCCTCGAGATATTTTGTACAATGAAGTTAAATGCTGAATGAAGAGTTAAATGCTGAAAAGAAACATGAAATAAAAAATGAAAGCAATGAAACATTGGTCATTCACTGCTTTAAAGATTTAATATTTCCATTCGGCGTTTTTCTTTCTTTTTTTTTTTTTCCTTCTTTTTTAGCTTTTTAAAAAAATTTTTTGCTGCCGCCTTTTCTTTTGTTAATGTTATGTGAAATCAAAAAATGACAATGAAGTTTGCACATATTACAATGTCTGTAGGATAATCAAGAGTACCCCTGCAGCAAACCAAGGCACTGAGCACCGGCCAGAAGTAAAGTAGATACCCAAGTCTCTGTTGAGCTGTGAAATGGCAGTGTCAGCAAAAAAAGACCGACCTTGCACAGCACACTTCTTGCTAGAGACAGAGCATGTGAGCACCAGGTAAAGGTTATTTAAAAAAAAAATAATAATAAATCACAGTTGAATAACAGCCTTGAGTGGGGGTTGTGAGCATTAATACTGCTGAAATGTCTGCAGATGGTGGCTAGTTTTTGTATTCCCCCATATGTGAATCAGGCTTTCAGCCACTAAAATGTGGAATGCAAAAGGCAACTGTGCACAACCCCTTTAACTCTTTGGCAATTTTTCATGCAGTCTTTGAATAAAAGTCCTAATCCTCACTAATCCTCATCAGACAATGGCTCATACTGTGAGGAGAGAAGAGGCGGCGGTTGATTATTTCTAGAAAGTGGTGATGGAGAATTTCTTGCAGAACTGGTTGCACTAACAGCTGGAGACTGAAGATGTGAAGTAGATACAGAAACACTATTATTTGTGGCTGAAGGGTTATGTGTGGTTGGTGCAGCTAAAGACCTCATAGTAAGAGCGGAGTAAGGATAAGCATAAGTGGTACTAATGCCAGAGAATGCTGTGTAAGGTAAATGTTGACTGCTAGATACTGGTTGAGGTAATGAACCAGCAGATGAATAAGCAGTACTATTGCTGCTACTAACATTACTACTGGACACAGATGCATTATAAGATGAATAATGTCCAGACCCTGGTGAAGTAGTAGATGTCGCTCCCATTCCTAATGGAGTTGAAGTGGCACTTCGCTGTCCCTGGGATGATGTTACAGGACTGTTATGGCTGGGTTCAGGTAAACAGTTTCCAGAACTAGTTACAGGACTGTTACTATTTATGTGTTCCATGACATCAATATTTTTTGTAGCTGCACTTTCTTGTGTTGGGGGTGACACAGCTTCTAGGGTTGTTGATGATGCAGTGCTAATATTGGAAGAGTCACCAATACCCATGTTTGCCGAAGCTGGAGTGCTAGTAGAACACGCACTTTCTGTGATGTTCCTATCATGACCAGAAACATCCCACTGATTTTCAGAGACAGCATCACCGTGTGCCTTGTATTTAAGAGAGTCAGGCTCTTGGTGACTTGACTGAGGAAAAGATTCTGATTGTGAGGGTGTAATGTTTCCTGCATGGGATTTGGGACCTGAGGAATGGCTATCCGGTAGTGTCCCACTTTGACTACTGGAGGTTAAATGTGGTGCTTCTTGTTGACCTGACAATGTTGGACTGTGAAGAGAAATAGAACTCTCAGGAAGAAGTACAGGAGCTCTATCTGTAGAACTTTCAGGAATGTAAGGGCAGTCTGAACGTGATTTTTTTCTTGTCAATCCTTCTTCTCTAATGGCCATATCAGAACTGCTTGGAGAGACAGAACGTGAGCTTGAGCGGGACTGAGTTAGCTGACCCTCTCTCCAGTCTGAAGTTATGATGTGTCCATCCACAGTACGCTTATGTGATCGAGAGGTATCTCCTGGAGTACTGTTCCTACTAGGAACTCTTTCTACAGCTGAGGATGGACGTGGAGGGATAGGACTGTAATTGGCAGTGGCTGGACTGTAACGCTGACTTGCTTGGGCAGGAATAGTATTTCCTGTACTTCTTGGGCGTTCACATATTGATTCTACCTCCAAATTTTGGGACTGTTGGTACCTGAAGGTTCGAACCTGTTCCTTATCTTCACTATGATTTGATCCAGCATGCCGTGGATCAGAAACATCAGGGTTATCTTCAGTTGCCGTTCTCATTACTTCTACTATCCTATTTTTCACATAATCTAAAGGAGATAACCCCATTTGCTGTTGATGAGGTGGTCTTACTGCAATAGGTTGTCCGATTAATGAGCTTGAGTTAGTTTGATAAGGAGGTGCTGATGACTGGCCAATTTCAGCATATTCCTGTGGATATATATGCCTAGCAGCTAATAACCCAGTAATGCTTGGATTGTTAACCCAAGATGATGCTTGGTGCCCTGGAACAGAATTTGTAACCTGTCCAGTAGAAGAAGGTCTATTGTTATTTTCCATGGAGGGACTGTCTGCTACAGGATGAGATGGTGGAGAAATTGGTTCTACAGCATATGGAGTAACAGGTGATGATCTACATGACATTTGAACAGAAGGAGATGAAGTTTGGGCAACTCTAATAATCTGGCGTTCCTCTTGATTAATAACAGATTCTGGATGTGCTGATAATGACCTCTGATGAGATATATCACTTGTACCTGGGGAGTGTTGCTGTTCCCTTTCTCTATCCTGCTGTAAGGCCCTTCGAAGTTTCCAGCTATGTGTATGATAAACACACATACTCCCAGGACAATTCTGGGGACTGTGATCAGGAGCACCTTCAACTGTTCCAGTTATAATACCTTCTGCTGGAAGTGCTGCAGCAATACCTTCTAACTGTCTGCCGGTTGTGGCTGCGTGGGGGAGGGGTATAGAAGAAACATATGGCACTGTTCTATTGAGAGGAACAGTTGGGGATGCACTTGCTGTAGGGCCCATACGGCTATGGCTATACAATGGTTGTGAGGTGGTAAGCTCATTTGGGCTACTGTAGTCTTTTGAAATGATAGCTGCTATATGTTCTCCCAAGGTGAAATTTTTGTCTGTTGTGTATTGTAATGGAACACCAGAAGACACATTTTGTGTGACACCCTGAGCAACAGGTGGTGAACGACCACAACTGCTGGGCCTTTCTGTCCAGTTCTGACTATATCTATCAATTTCTGGTTCATCATCGATAGTAACTACTTCTGCTTTAGAATTACACTTAATACCAGTCTGTCGATGTTGCTGAATTTTGTTATCATTATGTTCATAACCGGTTTGATACTGATTAAATAAATCTAAAGAGGAATTCTTTGCGCCACCTGGAGAATCAGTATTCTGGTTGATTTGACGAGTAATAATAGCATCGATGAGATTTGCAGCAGTAAAACCACGGTGAGAAGTATTTGATCGTGGAGTATCCTTTTGAAATGACTGAGAAAATATTTTGGAAGCTTCATTGTCTAATTCAGATTGTTGTGGATGAGTTACAAAAGCTGAGGACACAGGTAACCTCCCTTGATGATCAATTTGCATCTTACCTCTATCTTCATCTTTCTTATTAAAACATCTATCTCGAGGTACAGTCAGGTTAGGCTGTCTCATCTGTCTCTCAAATTGTTCTCTTGAAAATGGTTCTCTCATATTTGACAACCTAAGTGTGGTAGGAGGTTGTTCAGCAACTATATGTTGCCGATCATGAGATACAAGTTCTCTTCCTTGTTCATAATGGGAAAGAGTAATAGGTCCAGTAGTGAAACGATGTGCATCTTGTGGTACAGTAAGTAGCTGTTGATCAACATTTGTGGTTTCAGCAGATGAACGCCCATGTTCTTGATGACTAACGTGTGATCTGTGGCCAGAATCTGTGTAAGATCGCGGCCTTTGATGCATATCAAGAAGAGTTTTTTCTAGTCCTTCAACTACCTGTCGTTCACGTGGTGATTTGGTCTCTTGCCTTACATGAGGGCTTGCTGCCAGCGGAGAACTTTTTCCATCTTTCGGTATAACAAGACTAGGCTGAGCAACAGCAGCATTTACTAAAGTGTTGAAAGCATCGTGTCCAGAAGGAGGTGCTGTTGCCACAGAATAAACACTAGAATGGGTGTGGCGAGGAGATGGCGTTGATTTTCTTACAGATGCAGGACTAATAACCTCAGGCCTCATATCAGATGAACGTGGAGAAGCAGACTGTGGGGCTTGAATAACAGATGGCTTACCTGTACCCCATGTAATGCTGCGATGGATTACATTTTGCCTACTTGATGGCTGTCCTTGAGTTATTCCTGGGCTGTGTTTTCCAGGGTGATGTTGCCATGATGTATTTGATGACTCTGGTGGACTCTGTGGTCTTTCTACATGTCCTGAGGTTCTATGTGGTGGGAAGCGTGGATCACCCATTGAAGGATAGACTGAAGGCCCTTGTCCAGGAAAAGGTCCAGATGTAACTGGTGGGTAATGAATTGGAGGATACATTGGATGGAGATGCTGGTCAGGGGTTCCAACAGGAGCTGAATGAGGGCTAGAATCAGATGCTCTGGGAGAAACTTTAACTTCTTTTTCACTAGAATTACTCCCTCGTCTCATCTGCATTTGTTTAGATGTATTGAAATCAATCATTATTTGTTTAGAACTCAATTGAGATTCATTGGTATAAGGAGCTCTAGTTGGTGCAGGAGGTGTATTAGGGTAGCCAGTAAAAGGAGGAACGTATGGATAAGGTTGTCCAGAAGGTGCAACATGCCTGTAGTATTCTAACGCTGTTGGATCATAAACAGCAGGAACTCCTTGTCTTGACATACCATCAGCACCTGTTGACACAGCTACTCCATGAGAAGTAGCTACTGCTTCTGATCGACCACTAACAGGAACTCCTCGTTTGTTGTTTACATCATGTGGCACTGGGGTACCAAGAGTGATAGATCCTCCATCCTTGGTATGAGGTGGAGGAGGTAACTGTCTGAGAAATCCTTCATAACGTGCAGCAGCTAAATTTGTTGAGGACACAGAAGATGGCTGCTGACTTACAGGAGTTCCTTGTGTTATGGACCCTGATGGTGGATGAGACACAAGTCTTTCTTTGTAAGGAAGTTTTGGTGATAACTGAGAAGACTTGGTAGTAATAAGAGGTGGTGGTGGGGGAACACCTGATTTTGGCATAGACTTGGGATGTACTTGTAACGGTGGAGTTGTTGTCGGAGCTGCAGGAGGCTGTGCTATTAAGTGAGGAGGTTGTGAATGAGGCCTGTCAGAAGGCGTTTGAGTATACGGTGTTTTGTTACATGGTTCACTGGAGCGAGGATAATATATATCATGATGAGAATCACCCATATAGTGTGGTGATAAGGCTGGAGGAGGCTGAGTAGATCTGTACTGATTGCAATGAGCTGGAGGTGGAGCACCATAATAATGACCATGGCCAGTGGTATTGGTTTCAGAAGGCGGCCTAGCAGGTACAGGTACTCTCTCTCTTTTAACATAATCTCTCATTGGGCTAGTATCACGAGACTTATCTTTCTTGCTTAAATCTTGTACTTCACAATCAGCACTCACTTCAACATGTTGACTATGCTGTGTTTCAGGTCGAGGTTGATGACGAGATGACCCATGTGCAGTAGGTGGTGTTGGAGTTTTAGAAGACATTTCCACTGCTTCCTTTTTGACTTCAATAGGCACAACATCTGGTGTATCTTGACTTATACCAGGAGGCAATGATGTAGGAACAGGGCTGCTATTCCTGCCTGGCTTCACTGGCCACTGCAGACTCATTTCTATTGCTTGATAGATTAAATCTCTAACACAGGTTGGTTCTTCTTTTGCTGGTTTTGCAGATTGCTGTGGGGCTGCAGATAGATATAACTGAGATGTTATTTCTGAATGAGTAGCTCCAACACTGGGATCCTGAAGCAAAGTTTTTACTAATGGAATTTTAGAATTTCCAACAAGACTTCTTTCAATTAAGTCCCTAGATTGAGCTGACTGCACAAAATTTTGCCCTAATACATCTGTTCTATTATCCATTACTGAATTTTTGGGCTGATGAAGGGTTTCCACACTCTCGGGATCATTCTGACTTTGTCCTTCATCTGCACTAACAGTGGCACTACTATCATAATCATGTACTCCTTTAGGACTTTGATCCAACAGTGAGGGTAATGCCATTCTATCAACATGAGGTTGGATTCTAGGCTTGCAATGTACATCCTGATGTCCATCTTCTTTACCTGAAACTTAAATTAACAGACATAATTAAAATATGATTTAATTTTTAAAAAAATATATAGAAAGAACAATATAAATAGGAACAAGAAATGATAAGATAATAATAATACAGCACATCCAGTACAGACAATAACTAGATTTTTAATAACTAAGTAATTCGTTAGTTATTAAAAATCTAGTTATTGTCTCTACTGGATGTGCTGTATTATTATTATTATTATCTTAAACCATGGAATCTGGTATTAAAGGCCCATTTTCATTTATAAGAAATGATAAAGTATTCATATTAAACTGTAAAGTTAAAGAATGCCATGAACTAGCACAACATTTCAAAAAGTCATATTCTCTCAGCTGACACATAAGCACCTGTATCTCTGAGTTCTACATATTTGCATCTACACTCTCAATCTAGTAGGAAGCTAACCTCTGAATGCCTAGGCTATCCAAGTTACTCCAGCCCGTGGGGAGGTTCTCACGGACTGGAGATATGCAAATGTATCCCCAATTCACAAAGGGGGATTGAAGGGTGACACGAGTAATTACAGACCAGTTAGTTTAACTTCTGTTCCGGGTAAAATAATGGAGTCACTGGTTAAAGATGCATTGCAGGATCATCTAGACAAGACTGCAGCAATAATTCAGACACAGCATGGGTTTGTTAAGGGAAAGTCTTGTCTGACAAATTTGATAGGATATTATGATGTGGTTACAAAGGAACTGGATGCAAAAAATAATTTTGATATCATATATTTGGATTTCAGGAAAGCTTTTGACACTGTTACCCATGGAAGACTATTGTACAAATTGGAACAGAATGGTATTAAGGGTAAGTTGCTACAATGGATAAAAAGATGGTTAAGTGGGAGAAGACAAGAGGGTGGTGATCAATGGGTGCTGCTCTTCGTGGACTAATGTTATTAGTGGAGTCCCACAGGGTTCGGTGTTGGGTCCACTGTTGTTTTGTATATTTATCAATGATATTGATGAAGGTATATCAGGCTTAATGTCGAAGTTTGCAGATGATACAAAGGTTGGCAGGGTTGTTAATGACAGTAATGGCAGTGTGCTACTGCAACAGGATCTAGATAATTTGGGCAGATGGGCTAAGAAGTGGCAACTGAAGTTTAACCTTGAGAAATGAAAAGTACTGCATATGGGTAGAAGTAACCCGAGAGAAAAGTACCAACTGTGTGGTACTACATTTAAGGTGGTAGAAAATGAAAAAGACCTGGGAGTAATTGTGCAGTCAGATATGAAGTTTTCTGAGCAATGCAGACAGTCTGCCAGGGCAGGTCATGGGATTTTGTCAATGATATATAGGAATTTTGCTAGCAGGGAAAAGGAGGTGATTGTCCGTCTGTATAAGGCAATGGTCAGGCCACGCCTTGAGTACTGCGTACAGGTCTGGAGGCCTCATTTTAGGAAGGATGTCGATTTGCTTGAGCGTGTAGAGAGAAGGGCAACAAGATTGGTGAGAGGAATGAAGGTATCCTCTTACCAAGACAGGCTTACGTTCTGCAAATTGCAGTGGCTAGAGACTAGGCACCTGTGCGGTGATCTGATTGAGGTGTATAAGGCCTTGAATGGGTTGAGCACGCTGAATTCCGATGGGATCCTTCCACTTGTTCAGATTACGAACCTAAGGGGGCATAAATTCGTATTAAGAAAAGACAGATGTGCGGAAATTTGCCTTCAGCCGGCGGGTGGTTAACTGCTGGAACAAACTTCCATCTGTCGTTGTGGAAGTTGATAGGTTGAATAAATTTAAGGAGGAACTGGACAGGCATTTGGAGGGAATGGTGTGATTTTTTTTTTTTTTTTTTTGGCTGATGCTGCATAAGCTTATACACTTGCTTTCTTGCATCACATGCCACTACTACTACTACTCTTGCCTGGCCATCAGAACCATATATGATTACTAAAATGCTCTCACTAATTTGTAAATTTAATAAATACACTAGTAGACTTAATTCTGGAGCCTTTAAAATATTGTAAATTTAACTTATAATCAATGATTGCTGCTTCATTTTGAATTCAAAGTTATTTTATTTTTAAAGAAAAATATCATAGTAGTTGTAATTTAATAAATTTTTATTAAAATAACTTAAGAAAGAAGACTGGAACACAAATTATTTTTATTAAAAATAAATAATACAGGGATTACCTTGGTCTTTTTATAGGAAAGCTTCTTTTCCAACTCTCCTAGTCCATCACGTAAAGAATTCAAATAGAATTATAAAATTAATAAAAATTCATTTTTTTAATGTGTTCCATACTGACCGCTTGCCTGCAATTCAATAAATTGGAATCACCGTTGAGGCCCCAAGCCGACCCCTAAAACTGTGATGCAACTATCAACATAGGGAAACACTATGTCAACATTAACAAATAAGTTAAAACCAATATGAATACATGAAGACAGATATTTTCTTCCTTAAGTTGAACAAATACTTTTCGATGTCTCATTTTCACAGAACAGAATAGCAATAAAATTGTGCCGATGTGTTTGTATTTAAAAGAAAATGTAATTCTCATCACCCATGCACTTATAGGACCAATCATCTGATATTAAAAAAGGTCTATGAATGTTAATCGAGTTTTCGCAGAGTTTCATTTTAAAGGTTTCTGCAATAAGTAACTTACTATAATTAGGTCGGACATTAATTATTTCAGCTTCATTAAAAAGGAAAGAATGTTCTTCATTTACAGCACGAAATGCCAGCTCTGAGGCATTTGTTCTTAACACGCATACTGAAGCCTCATGTTGTTTCATGCGAAAATCTAACACCCCCCCCCCCCAAACGAGTGGATCCGACGTAAGTCAAATCAAGTCTTTGCAAGAAATGCTATAAACAAGATTTGTTGAAAGGAAGAATTAATCGTACGTTTCCTTAATAATGTATACAATTTATTTGTGGGTTTAGCTATCACTTTCATATCCGTGCCCTTACATAAATAACTCAGTTTATTATACCAGTTTTCAACATATGGGATTGTAATAAAATGCTTTTTTTGTTTAAATATTAGTTTTCTGATTATTACTGGTTATCTTTTCCTGGGCAATCAATTTAACTTTGTTAATAAAGTTAATTGGGTAACCTCTATTGAGGAATCTTTTTGTTAGTTCCTTGATTTATAATCGTAATGCATTCAGTGTGGTTGAATATTTAAAAGCATTTAAGAACTGATTAAGCATGACCAATTTTTTTGTATGTATATGGGTGATAGCTATTATAATGTAATAACATGCCCATATTAGTCAGTTTCCTGTAGATACTGAAATCTAGTTTTTCCCGAACCCTCTGTAATGTAAAATTAAGAAAATTTATAGATTTTGTTTCTTCCTTCTCGATTTCTAACGTAAATTTTAATCTAGTATGAATATTATTAAGGACTTGTAAAATAGAATTTATAGTAGTATGATTTGTTATGACAAGAACATCATCTAAATATCTTCTGTAATATGAGATTTGGGGTATAAATGGATTCAGATATGTTCTCTATTTTATCCAGATATAATTCTATGAGTCCACTAATACTAAGGCCCATTGGTAAGCCAAAGATCTGTCTGTATATTTTATTTTGAAATAAAATGTAATTGGCAGTAACTAATAACTTAGTAAGTTCAAAAATCTTATCTTTGGGGAGCCTAGTTTTCATAATATTAATATTGTTGTCATTAAGTAGGACCCAAATGATATCTAGTGAGTATGGGACATAAACATTAGTGTATAAAGATGTTAAATCTAGAGAATATAATTTGGAGTCTTCTTTAATTTTGTGATAATTCAAATCTCATAAAAAGCAAGTCATAATTTTTTATTAAAAAAAAAAAATTACAACCCTCTTTTTATGAGATTAAAGGTTGTTATTTTAGGGGTCAAGTTGGGGCCTCAACAGTGATTCTGATTTATTGAATCACGAGCAAGCTGTCAGTATGGAACACATTAAAAAAATGAATTTTTATTAATTTTATTATTCTATTTGAATTCTTTATGTGGTGGACTAGGAGAGTTGGAAAAGAGGCCTTCCTATAAAGAGACAAAAGTAATCCTTGTATTATTTATTATAGTTTGTAAAAAAAAAAAAAATACAGGAAATATTGAGCATATAATAGCTCTTATCAAAACTAATAATAAATATGGACAATCATAAAATCTCTTAATGTGTAAAGCTTTATTTACCATACGTGCTGACCTACGGTGATCTCTATTTTTTGACCACAAAACTCGTGCTTTATCATAAGTTAACTAATGATAAAGTCAACCCTCCTTTTTTTGCAGTCATCTTCTGTATTTCGTGCAGCGGTGTATTAAAAATTTGCACTAATTATGAGGGGTTTCCGAAAAGTAAGGTAACACATTTTTTCTCTTGATTATGTTTAATAATACGAAGTTGAAATTACACACCAAGAAATAAGTGAACATGCATTACTTTTCCGCAAAGTCTTCAGTTTTATTGATGCACTTATCCCTAAGATGGATCAGTTTATCAATACCAGTACTGAAGAAGTCCATGCCCACACGCAGTAACCAACATCGCACCGCCTGATGAACTTCCTTATCTGTGGTGAAATGCTTGCCTGAAAAGTGTTTTTTCAGAGGGCCGAACAAATGGAAGTCTGAAGGTGCCAAGTCTGGGCTGTAGGGGGGGGATGTGACAGAGCATTCTATCAGTGTTCAAGAACAATGCCCTTAATGCACGAAATGTTGTCTTCTGTCTTGCTCGATAAAGGCCTGCCCACCCGATGTCAATCTTCAATGTTAAAAGGGCCCGCTTTAAATTCATTGCACCAAAAATACACCTACTTCTTTGTCATCACCTCCTGAAAAAGGCCTCTGAGGTGGGGAAAATTCATATTTTAGCATTAAATCAGCTCACACACCAACCATAAGATTAAGTATTTACTGTAACTAAAATATTTACATATTAATATAAAATAAATATTTACAAAAACTGCTATTATATTAAATTAAATTATATACATGTAAAAAACATTAAAACTGTGATAAAATCCTTGAGATAAAATACACTAAAATAAACCGGATTAAAAGCGATAAAAAACTATAAAAATCTCTGGAGCTTTCGGAAGCATCGGCTTCCTTCCTCAGCAGTAACAAAACTTCCTGCAGCACGTCCATATATAACAGGCTCACGGTACCTATACACGTGGTGCAGTTGGCGCATGGTCTGAACTGGAAGCGGAAATAGCTCGGGAACGTGTTAAGCAAAACCGTTCATCCGTACTTAGGATGATAGTTTCAAACAGAGAATGCATACCTCTGTCCCTATTCATAATATTGTGGTCGGATGAACAGATTATGAATAGGGACAGAAGCATGCGTATGCATCCTCTGTTTGAAACTATCATCCTAAGTATGGATGAACGGTTTTGCTTAACACGTTCCCGAGCTATTTCCGCTTCCAGTTCGGACCATGCGCCGACTGCACCACGTGTATAGGTACCGTGAGCCTGTTATATATGGACGTGCTGCAGGAAGTTTTGTTACTGCTGAGGAAGGAAGCCGATGCTTCCGAAAGCTCCAGAGATTTTTATTGTTTTTTTATCGCTTTTAATCCGGTTCATTTTAGTGTATTTTATCTCAAGGATTTTATCACAGTTTTAATGTTTTTTACATGTATATAATTTAATTTAATATAATAGCAGTTTTTGTAAATATTTATTTTATGTTAATATGTAAATATTTTAGTTACAGTAAATACTTATTCTTATGGTTGGTGTGTGAGCTGATTTAATGCTAAAAAATTTGTCATCACCTTTTCGCCATACACAGTAACCAGTTCACAGTGAATGTCACTTGGTGAAGACCCTTTTGCTTGCAAAAAAAGCAAATAACTTCACGAACACCTGTTCTAGACCACACTCGCATGGTAGCCGCCATTTTACAACTGGAATCTGCTGTGAGGCGACAGTACCACTGCACTACACTGGCAGTCTCTTTGAACGTTATTAAAGGGTCTATCTGTCCACTGGGGTTCATCTCATTCCCTTTCACCATTATTAAGAAAAAAAAAAAAATGTGTTACCTTACTTTTCGAAAACCCCCTCGTACAACTGTTTGTTTTTTTGATTCTATTATTTCTGCTCTTTCAAAAGTTTACATTGCGACATTTTATTTATTGGTACAGTACACTGTGATTGATTGATTGTTGCTATTTGGAGCATTAGCAACTAAGGCCATATTGCTCGGTGCGGTCATTCCCTGACCTTTCCGAATGCTCCGTATTTGGTGGTGATGGGCTCGAACCCTGGTCTAATCAAGAAGCGTGTGCTACGCACTGCTGCTCCTTCCCACCTGGCTACGGATGTGCCGACAGTACACTGTAAAGAAATGGGCAAGTCTATACTTCCTTATGGTTTGGTTGGTTGGTTTTTAGGAGCATTAGCAACTAAGGCCATATTGCTCCGGAATATGCGGTGGTCATTCCTTGACCTTTCCGCATCCTCCGTATTTGGTGGTGACGGGCTCGAACCCCGGTCTAATCAAGAAGTGTGTGCTACGCACTGCTGCTCCTTCCCACCTGGCTACGGAGGCGCCGACTTCCTCATGTAGAAGATCATATAACAATGTCCTCTGCAATTGTATATGGTTTTCCTTTTTTTTGCTATATTAAAAGAAATATTGTAGGAGGCTGTTAATCCTTGTTTATTGTCGGCTTCGGCAGGTGCTTTCATAAATGATTTTATAGTTGGTCGATGTGTGTATTTCTCTTTCAGTTCTTTAAAAAAGTCAAGATCTTTATCTTTCTTATCGGGATGGAGTCTTTGAAGATGATCTTTCATTTTTGCTGGTTTCGTTGCATCGTTACTAAAAGTTTTGTCACAAAGAAGACACATAGGCCTCGTTTCGTTTGTTAATGAAGCAATAAACTCAAGTTTCAAATATTCTAGCAAATATTGTCTGCATTTCTTTTTAGAATCTGAAGCTGCCATTGTGGTTACTGGGGTTGTAACAAAATAATTAAAATTGAAGTCAGTAAACAAAAGTAATAAGTCTAAATAATATACCTACTCACGTATTTCTATAGGATGTACAAAACTACTAGTCCTGCTCAACTCTTCAACATAGAGAAGTTCAGTTCATGAATGAATAACGATTGAATTTTAACATGTATGTTGATGAATTTTAGAACCTTAACGCTCACTTGTATGTCGAAGCGCAAAAATGAGACTGGGATTGAATACGTGTAAGTATAAGTAAATAAGCAACCACGCATGTGTTGCAATCTCGCATTGGCCGGGCGGGAACCACCAATATTCGTTTATTGGTAAATACGTCATTTTGGCCTACTTGATTGGCCTCCGTAACTATTTTCATGACCTTGCTCCATCTTACAGGTCTTATTCATGTCACTGTTCCCATGATTCACTCTTAATTGCGTTGTCATTCAGGATGGAGGTAATCCAAGTTAACCGAATTAAATATTGCCCGTACAATGACATCTTATATTTTTCTATCAACCCCTAGGGGTCGATATCGACCACTTTGGCGACCACTGCTCTAAAAGGTAATTTTTATAATGCAAATTGCACTACACTTTAATCATTTTCATGTGTTCCATTATAAGAATCAATTTTGAACACTTTCGTGATATTTTTCTAAAGCAGATTTCTGGAGGTCACGACCATAAAACAATAAAAACAATTTGCGCTTTCCAGTTTATTGGGCTTTTCTGTTAGCGAAATCTATTTAATCTATAAATGGCTAGTAAACTAATCTATAAATGGCTAGTAAACTCTATCGCAAACGCAATCTTATTGCATTTGCGATAATACCAATAACTGGAATCGTGTGGTTTTTTATGTTATTATCGTGAAATGTGTTTCCCCTTCACTGAAATCTTGAATCATATAAAAAACATAAATAAATTTTCAGAATCTTCTCTTCATTCCTATTTACTTATTACAATAGGTGAAGGGAAAGGGCCCAATGGAAAGTGCAAGTGCTGGCAGTGCTAGGAAACAAAACAAAATTTATTCAGAAATGAATATGATTAATTAAGAAGTACAAAGCAGGACAGACAAAGTTTGTCATCTATTGCACAGAATTAGGTCTTGCTGCTTCAACAATAAATACTATTTTAAGGGACAGCGAGCGTATAAAGGAACATGTTAAAGGATCAACGCATTTAAGATTAACAGCATTCAGGTGCTATATTGAAGATGGAAAAGCTATTAATAATATGGATGGAAAATGAGATTCAGAAGCAAGTGCCTCTGAGTCCAATGGCCATTCAAGCAAAAGCAAAAAGTATTTATGAATATCCTGGAAAAGGCCTCTGAGGTTGGGTAAATTCATGTCTTTGATGATAAATAAGCTCATACACGAACCATTAATTGAAATAACTCTTTACTGTGACTAGAATTTACAAATTAAAATAACATATTTACAATAAAATTTAATGTATAAAAAATAAAACTGCTATGATACACTATGTAAGAATTAAAACTAATAAAATCATTATAATAAAATTACCTAAAATAAACTGGATTAAAAGCGATAAAACCTATAGCTTTCGGAAGCATCAGCTTCCTTCCTCAACAGTAATGAATCTTCTGGCAACACTTCCTTATATACAACAGGCTCATGGTATTTCTCCACGTGGTTCCATTGGCGAGTGGTCAGAACTGCAAGTGGAAATAGCTCGGGAGTGTGAAAAGCAAAACCGTTTATCCGTACTTAGGACAATAGTTTCAAATAGGGGATGCAAACGCATACCCCTGTCCCTAATTCATGGTATTGTCGGATGAACAGATTCGCAGGCTCTCGAGCTGCCATTTACGATCCCAGAATCCATGTGCTCGATCTACAATAACCGCATCCTTTTTTATTTTTTTTATACATTAAATTTTATTGTAAATATGTTATTTCAATTAATGGTTGGTGTATGAGCTTATTTATCGTCAAAATATTTATGAAGATATTAAAATAAGTACGGCGAACCCCAAGCCAAGTTCATGGCAAGCAATGGGTGGTTTAATAGGTTCAAGCATCGCACTGGTTTCTAAAATATTAAAGTATGCGGTGAAGTTGCCAGTGCTGATTCTGCAAGCTGCAGAGAAATTTTGTGATGCGTTGGAAAATACCCCTTCTAAATCTCCACAGTCCTCAACTTCTGCAGTGGTGTGCTTATCAGCTGGGGAGTTAATTCTGGCAACGATGCTTAAAAGGTAAAACTTGCTGACGTTATGCCTGTCTCCTCTCTTTTTGAAATTTTATAATTTTGTACACTTTTGTAATTTTTCCTGCGCACGAGTTAAAAAAATTGAATAAATAATTCTATTTACAAGTTTGCTGAATATTTCTTTTTTGCTTCGATCAAATTCAGCGCGCATAGTTGTGAGTGCTGCTTAAGCATTTAGGGAAATTCCGATATGTAAAATTCAAGTTACGTAGAGTTCTGCAGAACACAACCCTTACATAAGTCGGTGAGTGGCTATATATATATATATATATATATATATATATATATATATATATATAAAAAATTGCAAATATACTGGTACTGAAAAAGGTAATCACCTTTTGTACTAGGATCAAGTCACTGAATGATAACAGCAATTTACATTCAAGAATTATAGATTGGTATTTTTTTATTATTATTTTTATTATCATGTCTTTCTAACTCTAAGCACATGCTTTTAATTCAAAGTTAGGATTTTATACTCTGCATATACAATAATTCTTAAAATTTAGATAATTTTTTACTGCTTTAGAGGTTGACTTATATGTTGGAATATATGATACATTAATATTTTGTTGGGAAGTTGCCTTTAAAGGAGTTTCAATCCACCTTGGCACAGAATCTAATAAATACTGTAGTTATTCAGGTGTAATCATCCTGACCTAACTCTGAATGATCTCAGAAGCAACTTTCAGCCTAGATTATAATCTGATTTATATTATGGTCTTTTCAGTTTTTTCATAGGTTTTGACTGTAAAGCAACATGCACCATCTGGCTGAAAGATGTACTCGCCTTTTGTACTAGGATCAAGTCACTGAACGACAACAGCAATTTACATTCAAGAATCACAGATTGTTATTTTTTTTATTATTGTTATTATTATTTTTTTTTTAAATTTAATTTACTGGTAATAACATGTCAACTGACACAATTCTTTAAAATGCATCCCCACACCATAATACTAACAGGATGTTTCAATGTTGCAGTTGTGTATTCTGGTAATAAGTCTTTGCCAAGTTGTTGATACACACATTTTATTTCATCACTCCAAACCACAATGGCATTTGAGCATGCCAGGGTGGAATTGGTTCCTTGTTGATAGGGCAGCATTGTTTATGGTTATGTTAAGCTTTCCGAGTAGCTCTTGGACATGAATACCAAAGGGGTGGTTAGTAGTCTAACGGGTATTATAAATATTTTCCCATCATGGCTCAAAAATGGCTGTCCACATGGGATGGTGTGGCAGCAATTTTAGTTTGAAAGTGTACTGTAGAGAACTGTTTCCTATGAAACGATAACAGTGACTCATATGCTTCGACACAGACTTTGGATTGGAGATGTTTGAAATGCTCCAATGGCAATATGAATCAGCTGATGGTGGATGGGGTCCAACCATCAGAGTATGCCAAGTCTAGCAGATGCATATAACTGAGACCCATAATCTAATTTAGATTGCACAAATGCGTGACAGAGGTGCAATAAAGTGAATCGGTCAGCACTCCAAAAGTTAAATGAGACTGCACATAGGATATTCAAGTCTCTCATGCACTGCACATGTAGTTGACAGACATGCTGAAGAAAGGTCAAATTTCTATCGAATGTGAGCCAAAAATCTAGTCTCAGGGTAACACAATACTGGAAAAGCATTTTACCGTAGTCTCAGTTCAGGTTCAGGGTGAAGATTGCATGCAGCAAGCAAAAATGTATGCAAATGGTCTTTTACAGGGAGAACCTGAAGCCATTATTCACTGCACATGAGCTCAGGTGGTCAACAGCATGTTGCAGCTGTCTCTCCATTACCCTCATGTTGAGGGATTGAGAGAGAATATATTAAAATCATCAACATAGAAGGCACAGTTTACAGTTGGAGGAAGTTGTTCTGTGATGGCAAAAAGCATAACACTTAAAACTGATCCTTGTGGTACTCCCTCCTCTTGGCTAAAAGGCCGAGGGAGGGTAGATCCAACACGAACCTGGAAGGAACGATGGTATAAAAAGTTTTTGATAAAAGCTGGGAGAGTTAGTTATTGTTATTTGTTATTTGGTTTTTAGGAGCATTAGCAACTAAGGCCATATTGCTCCGGGATATGCGGTGGTCATTCCTTGACCTTTCCGCATACTCCGTATTTGGTGGTGACGGGCTCGAACCCCGGTCTAATCAAGAAGCATGTGCTACGCACTGCTGCTCCTTCCCACCTGGCTACGGAGGCGCCCAAGGCTGGGAGATGACCTCTAAAGCTGATGCTAGGAAGGTCTTTTAAAATTCCAAATCTCCAAGTTGTCATACGCTTTTTCCATATTGAAGAACACAGACACCAGGTGTTTTTGTTTTTAAAAGGCATCTTCGGATGTTTCAAGCAGAAACATCATGCAGTGTGGCTTCCGAAGGAAGCCACACTGCACTCTGGAGAGGAGCCCATTTGCCTCCAAATACCATATTAGGCAGGCATTGACCATGCTCTCCAGGATTTTTCACAGACAGCAATAGGACGGTAGTTTGTTGGGATTTTTGGATCTTTTCCTGGCTTAGGAAAGGTAAGCACAATTGCTTTATGCCAGAAATCCGGAAACTGCTCTTCTAGAAAGATCCTGTCGTATAGAAATTGCAAATGGTCCATGGCGTTTGCCGAAGGGTATTTGATCATTTCATAATGGATGAGATCTGGTCCAGCAGCACTTGCATTGACAAGAGTTAGAGCTGTTTTTAACTTCTATAGTGGTAAATAGGGGAAACCCTGGAGCCCGCCAAAAAAAAAAAAAAAAAATAAAAAAAATAATAATAAAAAATAAATACTTGAACTTCTATAGTGAAGGGCCCATTATAAGGATGAGAATACTTACATTTGAAGTTAATTGGCTGCTTTTCATGTTTGCTTTTCCTTAAAAAAGATGATAGCAAAGATGATGTTGAAGAGGTGGTAGCAAAAGTCTTCCCAAGAACTGTTGCAGTTAGGTCTGCATGACATATCCATTATGGGGTCCGAAAAATTCACCGCCAGTTTATCGCGTTTTACCGTCTAGAAGCAATGAGATGCGTTTGGTCAAATCATAAAAAGTTATTTTTATGATTTGACCAAATGCATTGATTTGACCAAACGCAAATGCCTGTATCCATTTTCTATTTAAGTTTCTGCCTTAAGCTATGATTAGCATATTTTTGGAATTCTATGAACTGTGAGGGAATAGTACGGAAATAATTAAAAAAAAAAAAAACCACATGTATGGAAATATGTAATTTAATAGGTAGTTATGTATTTTAATAGTTACATGTATCACAAAAATAGTCAAAAAATCCATTATTTGAACAATATAACAATTGGTTAATTTTAAACTAAACTAATTATAACATTAGGTATGTCATAGTATACTGCAAAAATTCAAAATGAATGTTTATGCAATCTTCAGAATCAGTCACGTTGGGATAATTAATTACTAAGAAACTGTAATATTTACAACACAGTATGTAAATTATTAATAAGAAATATTATGCACTATACCTCTTAGATAATCAACAATATCACCCCATTCATCATATGCACTAACAAGCCTTTTAATTTGTTCATCCCCCGGGTGACAAGTAAATCAAACAGACTCTTAACGAAAACCCAACCATAAGGCGAATTGCTACCACTTCTAAGTTAGTGGAAAGCAGTACAGGTTGGAATGGAGTCAATCCCCAGTTCTATCCATACACACGATAGTAGTATTATTAAAGGAAGGGTTTTCATTAGCCTTGAAATGTTACTTGCAAGCAAATGCAAATTGGCTCATGCTTATGCAAGAGGGACCTTGATGTCATCAGTATTGTGCTGAAATCAACAGCAATTCCACTGTAGGAATTTAGCCATTATTTTAGCTCGGTGGGTCCATCAGGTGACTTCCAAAGTGCTGAGGGCTTACTTTTGTCAGCCCTATCTGTCTTGTCTTGGATTTATCTCTTTTGTGGAAGTATGGATGCTGTCCTGTATCCATTTTCTATTCTGCAAAGAGTTCCAAGACTGAATCATCTGGTACCTTCTCCTCAACGTCCATATTTTCTTGGGCACTAGAGGATACCTCAAGCTTCTTATTCTCTACTTTTGTTACTGGTGGAGCATTAAGAGGTGCCGATATGGGAGTGGCAGCTGATTGACCTTTCTGTGCAGGTTTTTTTTTTGAGCTTAAGAGGTAACGTGCAATGGGAGTGAATGACTCTTTTGGTGGTATAGTCATTTCTGTTTGGGTTCCAATGGAACATCTCCTTGCTACCTTTTGGGCATAGGTGGGTTTGTTTATATTTGTAGGTTTCATCACTTTTCTTTCCTCCTGATAAGATACGTTCAGCTCTGCCTTAAGTCATTGAATTTCTTTTTCTTCTTTCCACCTCTGGCATGCTCATGAGTAAGCTGAGTGTTCTCCTTGGCAGTCGGTTTTGTAGCTGAACATGATGTTGTTTCATGTTCCTTTGCAGCACATTGAGCACATTCAAGGGATCCATGACATGCCAATTTGCGAGCCATATTTCTAGCACTTAAAACACCTTAGAGGTTTTGGGACATATGGACAATTAATAGTCAGCTTTGATTTCATTAGGAGACATTGGTAAATTAAATGTTTCTGGCTGATGAGAATGATGTTTCTGGTTGGAACAAGTTTCCATCCCTACACATGAATATTCATTTCACAGCTGTCAGCCCTGTGGTTTTAATTCAGAACAGATTTTCACTTCAGACACTTTCAGGAGACCCCATTCAACGATGACACCACGGGATGAGTTCAGTGTCTTGTGGAGGTAAATGTAATAGGCATCCCCCCCCCCCATAGATGTAGCTTGGAGGAGCTGTTCCGAATGTTTGTCACTTCTGGTCTATACAAGTATGTCACCTGAACGAAGCCATTTGACAGATTTAAGAGACTCTGCCAACCCTTTTGGATAAAGAAGGGCAATACTTTTCTTAAGGGCTTCTCACTAGTGCAGTTTTTTTTTTTTTTTTTTTTTTAGGAGCATTAGCAACTAAGGCGATATTGCTCTAGGCATATGCAGTGGTCATTCTCTGACCTTTCCACATCTTCCGTATTTGGTGGTCATGGGCTCGAACCCCGGTCTAATCAAGAAGCGTGTGCTACGCACTGCTGCTCCTGCCCACCTGGCTATGGAGGCGCCTCACTAGTGGAGTGAATTATCAGGTAACACAGTGTTGGGCCTGATATAACTTTGATTTTCTGTCTTTTAGCAGACATGACATTATCTGTGTTAATGGTCAAATTTTCAGATAGGGACCAAGTTGAGCTCCAGAAGAAATAGGTTTATTCACGAGTTTTTTTTGTTTTTGTTCAGTGCTGGGCTTTCAAGATGCTATACCCACACTGCCACCAGCCTGAATCCTGTCCCTCAGACCATGAAGGTAGAGGTATGGCATTGACACGGTTGACCCTCACAAGCGAACCCACTAGCGGATTGATCCTGCCCGAGCTATCCAGGGCCACCCATCTTGTCGAAGCAGGGGCCAAAGTTGTGTGTGTTAAAGCTGGTCCTACCCCTCAACCATTAGGATCCCCTTTTCTGAATTTCCACGAGTTGCAGCACATGGCAAACTTGCTGGATTCCTACGATGCTAGCCTGTGAGCATTAGATCCCAGTGATGCTAATCCAGAAGCCCAGCAACATCACTGGGAGGTCTGATCACTATGTACAAGTGTCCATGTCGAGGGGGCCTATAGTGTCCAGATGTACAAATGTCTCCCCTATTCACAAAGGAGGGACTAAAGGGTGAAGTGAATTCTGTTCCAGGGGAAAACAGCGTGAATGGTTAGAGAAGTTATGCAGGATGGTCTCAACTGGAATACAGTTATATGGAAATTGCAGAATGGATTACTTAAGAGAATTTGTCTGACCAACCTGCTTAGCTGCTATAATGCAACAACAGAGAAATTGGAATGCACATATAATTCTGACATTGTATAATTAGACTTCAGTAAAGCTTTTGATAGTGTTCTAAATAAAAGACTGCTGTACAGATTGCAGCAGCATGGCATTTGGAGCAAGTTATTGCAATGGATAAAGAAGCGGGCAAGAAGGTAGCATAGAGTAGTTATTAATGGATCCTGCTCTTCTTGGATTAATGTTATTAGTGGAGTCCCTCTGAGTTCAGTGCTCGGCCCCTTGCTGTTTTCAATATTTATTAACAATACTGATAAAGGCATACCAAGCTCAATGTCTATATTTGCAGTTGACACAAAGGCTGGCAGATTGGTTAATGACAGAGATTAAGGTGTATGTACTACTGCAACAAGACCTGAAAAATTAGGCACATGGACTGAGAAGTGGCAATTAAAGTTTAACATTAATAAATGTAAGGTACTAACTACAATTAGGCAGAAGTACTCCAAAATAACATACCAATTAGATGTTACCACATCCAATTTGGTGAAAAACAAAAAAGGAGCTAATGGTAATCGCATATAACAACATGAAGTTCTTCAAGCAGTGCAGGCAGGCTGCTAGGATAGCTGATTAGGCTCTATCAATGATATACAGGATAGCTGATTAGGCTCTATCAATGATATACGGGAATTCTTCTAGCAGTAAGAGGGAGGTGATAATCCCACTGTATAAGGCAATAGTTTTAACACATCTTGAACCCTGCAGAGAAGTTTGGAAGCTTCATTTTAGGAAATGATGTGTATCTGTTGGAACAAGTGCAAAGAGCAACAAGATTAGTCAAGGGGTACAAAAGGATACTCTTACCAAGGCTTGAGTTCTGTAAACTGCAGCATCTGGAAATTAGGCACATGTAAGGAGTCCTGATTGAAGTATTTAAGGTTTTAAATGGATCAAGTAAACTAAATGCTGATAGCATCCTCACTCTTTCTCAGATAACACCACATAAGGGAAAAACTTGAACTAAATAATGGTGGTTGTATGATAGGTGTGTGAAAATTTGCTTTCAGCCAGAGAGTAACTGTTTGTTAGAACAAACTTCCGTCTATTGTCATGGAAGTGGCCGACACTAATAATTCAGTCAGATCCTCACTGGTCATTCAGCATCATGGATTTCCAGCACCTTCACAATGTTACTTATGTCCACTTTCTGGAAGCCAATCTAACTTGCCAACACAACAATCCATAACTGAATTCAAGGACACTAGCAAATTTTTGAACATTGTGAACTCACTCCAGCCACATATTCCTCCACACACTATTCCCTCTAGTTCGAGTGACATTCTCCATTGATAATGTGATGTTGTCTACAGATTTCTTAATATTGTAGTCTATTCTGAAACTCACGAGTTGGCAGTTGGTCTTCACCATCTATACGAGTGATGAGTTGTTGCATGGGCTGCTGGGAATAATAGCTTTGAATGTATCAACCCTTGGTCTATTGGTAGCAGTACTTCCAAGTGCTTGCAGGAAAAAGGTTGTATTTATCGAAATTAAAATGAATTATGTTGTCATACAGGTCTTTCATGTTAACAAAATGTCTAGGCACAATGAAAAAGACAAGCAAAGCTCTATTTTTGAAATTTTGTTCCTTGTAATATTCTTGAAAAAGGAAGAGAGGAAGCAAGTTTTTAAATTTCGAATTTCAATATTATATCAAAACAAGATGCCTTTAGGATAATCTTTTCTGTTGAAGGTGCAGTCCTCTCATCCACCATTGCACTGCCCTTAATACAATATGATGTAAATCAGAAGTTGTCGTTATGTAAAAATATGCAATTTTAAGGACACTAATACCTACAACAAAAAAGGACATTGAATGGAAATTAAAGATATACCAAATTTGTTTGGTGTTTATAAAATCTCTCCCTTTAAAGTTCGGGCATTGCAACTGTAATAATTATCATCGCTTACCTTCTTCTAACATTTTTCCAGCTGGACTTGGAGCACTAGCAGTGTCACTACTGCATCGTTCTCCACAATTATCTTCCTCACAGCTTGACGTAGTTTCACCACTTTCTTCTTCATCTGTAACTGTAGGAGGGGGTTTCTCTTCTTGCTGTTGCTCTTCTTTCCCTTCTTGACTCTAAAAAAATGATTTTAATACATGAGAGGTTTCAAAATTAACCAATAACACAGGTTGAAGTAGTCCTTCCATATTAAAATATTTAGTTTCATGCAACTGCTTCACTGTTTACTTATTTTTTCTTGTTTCAATATATAAGCAATTTAAAACATTTTAGTTAATAATTTTATATGTGAAATGGACATTAAGTTGGTTCTTTGTGGCATACTGTTATTTTTTGGAAGTTTACAGTGTAATTTTCACATGGACTATTTTTGACATTTTTCAGTATGGTAATTGGAACCCCCCCCCCCAACACACTCACGTTGATACCAAATTTGTGTCCTCTTAGTTCATTTTTGACAGTCATGAATACCGTGAATACATTTTTTGCAGTCATAAATTTACATTATGCAATGCAAATTTAATGTAAAGTTTTGTTTATAAAAATATGATAAGGTAGAAAGAAGCTTAAGAAAATATGATTAGGTAAAGCCTTTGGCTCCTGATTTAATTTTATTGTAATACTTTATGCAATTTAGAGAGATCTTCAAGTACCGTATTAATAGACTAGTAAAGGATAGCGAATGCTTGTAATACTGCTTAATTATACCTAAAATATATTAATGTAATTATTTTACAATTTATTAAACTATATTTTATCTTTTATAAATATTTCTGTTATAATTTTAGAGCTGAATTAACTAAACATGGCAAATTCTTTATTGTCCTGGATTTTAGGCTTTAAAATTTTTGTTTCTTGTGGCTGTAAGCATCTGGTCATCCTGCTTAAGCTTGACTTGCCAGGACCTTACTGGGTTTCAGACACAATATCTATTTCAACTTTATTATAGTGGTGCCTGCTAGCAGGTAGCCAACTACAGGTGACCCCCGCTTAACGCTGATAGTTTGTTCGGGGAAAACAGAGCGCTAAGTGAATCCGCGCTAAGCGAGCGCCATATTCCCATAAGGTAACATATGTATTTGTGAGTTGCGGTCTATTCCATAGGATATTTTCTAATCAATAATAAATGGTAGTGAAAATATGCACCAATGTCGATTAAAAATATTTAATATTCAAAATTTTGTACATATAAAATATTCTACATTATATACACATATGAGGTAATTAACTAACGAAAATCATGAATTTATTAATTCGATGGCCTTGTGCTCTCGAGTTTTCGTATCTTTGGACTGAAAAATGTGTCAATTTTGGGTTGTGCTTTGGCCCTCTTCCTCTCATTGTACAACATCATGTAGGGATTCATTTCTTTCTTCAAATTTCTTATTACCATGGCACTTCGTTCCATGTCAGGGTTGTTCTCCCGGAAATAATCACACATTTTTTCGAAGTGTTCAAAAGCTTCACTAAGTCCTTTTGCAGTCAGCGACTTCATCGGTTCTTTATCTATAGTATCGTGATCATCATCTCCCTCAATAGCAAGCTCTTGTTCTTTTATAATTTCCATTAGTTCTTCATTAGAGAGGCCATCCCTGTCGTTGTCGATCATCTCTTGTACGATGTCTTCGTTAATTTTGTGTAATCCTGCTTCTTTTCTGAGCTCAACAATTTGTGTTTTAACATTTTCAACGGAATCATCAGGTTCCTGGGAATGCTTTATGCAATTTTTCAAAACTTTCCTCCACACTCCATTCATGGTTTTCTGAGTCACTTCATCCCAGGCACTTGAAATGTTGTAGATGGCGGTTTTAATGTTATAGGATTTCCAAAACTCCTTTAAGCTCGGTACATTTTCAGTGTTGATGGCTTTAATAGCTTGGGAAAAGGTGTTCCTTATGTAGTACACTTTAAATGTTGCAATTACTCCTTGGTCTATTTGTTGGATCAGAGACGTAGTGTTTGGAGGCATGTAAAAAACTTTTATGTGATTGTTCAAGTCTTCTAAGCTCTCTTTGCTTGGGTGTCCTGGCGCATTGTCCATGATTAGAATAACTTTATAACCAATGTTATTTTTTGCACAATATTTTTCCACTGCAGGACAGAAGAACTCAGTATACCAATCAATGAAAAGCGGCCTGGTTACCCAAGCTTTTTTATTAGCCTTCCACATTACAGGTAGGTTTGATTTAGCTAAACCTTTAAGAGGCCTTGGATTTTCGGAATGGTAAACTAAAAGGGGTTTTAATTTAAAATCCCCCGCAGCATTACCACCCTACAACAAAGTTAACCGATCCTTCGCCGTTTTGAAGCCTGGCATGTTTTTTTCTTCTTTCGATATGAAACTTCTTTTAGGCATTCGTTTCCAAAAAAGACCTGTTTCATCTATGTTAAAAACTTGTTGAGCAGTATAACATCCCTCTTCAATAATTTTAACAAATTCTTTTTTGAAAGTTTCGGCTCCTTGTTGATCTGCACTTGCAGCTTCTCCCTGTATTGCTACGTTGTGCAGGTTATAGTGCTTTCTAAATCTATCAAACCAGCCCTTACTAGCGTTAAATAGTTCCACATTTTTTTCGGGGTGAGCTTCCTTTAAATCTTCATATAGGCTCTTCGCTTTTTCTTTAATAATAATTGAACTTAAAGGAATTCTACGTTGAATGTTGTCTTCAATAAAATCATGTAGAAGTTTCTCCATTTCAATCATAATAGCCGGCCTAGCCCTGGTCAACTTAGTTGCCTGCAGGGGAACGGCTGTTTTTCCAGCTGCTAAAATTGATTATTTTTTATGATTGTTCTTACAGTTGAACCTGCCAGTCCTAAATTATTGCACACATCCACTTGTCTTTGACCGGAATCAATTCTCTTCAAAACGTCTAATTTAATTTTCAAACTCTATTTTTTTTTTTACCTTTCCAATCTTTGCACCGTGTCCAGACATTGTTGCTTTTTCATTCTTATCCGCCATAACTCTCTGCAAATGTAACTGCGTTGCACTGATTGTGATACGATGTTCAAGTACAGTAAACTGTCTGTATGTCTAACACTGTATGCACTGAATGATATCTAGAATTTCTCTGGCAAGTGTGCTGAAGACGGTGACAAATGTTTTATTTATCTGAAAAGTTCGATTTTACCGTGCAGTAAAATCAAATGGTTGTTTATTGCAGGAAAAGTACTGTAAATCAATTAAGGTGTGACTCATGGAGAATGTTTATGGAATTTCCAAAACAGTAAAACAAACAAATTTTATGTACTTCGGGTAACCACAAGGTCAGAGGAGTTCAGAAGACAAGAGAATACTGTACAAGAAACAGCACCGCATTTAGCACTCATGGGATTGATTGTGTGAAAAACATTTCGCAAGTTATAGTTCCCACAGTAAAACAAAAGAAGAGATAGGGAGTAAATCTATTTTTAGTATCTTTCTATTACAGGTCAGAACAGAAAATGCAGACTTCGTAACAACATATGACACTGGATGGAAAATTTTTTCAACTTGAGTACTAAAAAAGAATTTCTCCCTTGAAACTATCCACACCAAGAAAATAAAGAGCATATTGAAAGTTTCAATTTTGTACATAGAGTAGAAATTATAAAAATAATTACTGTAGTTAATTTCATGGTGGCTATTTTCTCCTTTGGCCAAAAAAAAAAAAAAAAAAAAGGCTCAAAACAGACTGGACTGAAGACTGATTTGCCAAAAATTCAATCTGTATGCTAGTAAAATAGCGTTACAGTGAGTTTTGACAGCGTTATAGTCAGATATGGGTTATAATGTAAGAACAGCGTTATAGTGAATCAGCGTAAAGCGAACCGCATTATAACGGGGGCCTGCTGTATATGAATACTGAATGAATTTGGATGGGCTACCAATATGAGACTAAACTGACCAAACTGGATAAATTATGCCAAAAACCTACCACTATGGCAGGACAAAGCAAATGAGACTTATACTGGCCAAGATGTCACCCAGACTAACAAGGTCAGCACTGTGCTTGTCAGGATACAGAGCTGTATATGCTAATAGAACTATCAAAATTGGCGCCTCCGTATCCAGGTGGGAAGGAGCAGCAGTGCGTAGCACACGCTTCTTGATTAGACCGGGGTTCGAGCCCGTCACCGCCAAATACGGAGGATGCGGAAAGGTCAGGGAATGACCACCGCATATCCCGGAGCAATATGGCCTTAGTCGCTAATGCTCCTAAAAAACCAAATAACAACAACAACAACTATCAAGATAGTACTGGCAATGTTAGAAGTTTAAGTGACAAAGCAGTGAAATCAGCAGAACAAGGCCGATATCACAACACAACTATAAGTACTGGGCTAACATAATGAGCATTCCCCCCTTGGATTGATACTGGGACTACTGTTGTGTTTGATTTTCTTAAATGACAATGATGAATGGATTACATCTAATGATGTCAAAATTTGCAGATATTAAGATCAGTAGAGTAATTAATGATCAGCACCAAAGCAGAGGTCAGAATGACTCAAACTTCATGGTGGTCAGAAAATTAGCAGCTGTTTTAATGCAGCAAAATGCAAGGTTATAGCAACTCCAACATAACTCATACACTAGGCAAGGTTGAATTATAAAAAGTAGACGATGAAAGATATTTCGGAGTCATAATATGGGCAGACAATGTTCTTTGTGCAGTGGAGACAGGTGACAAGGAGGGCTCGTACTGTCATATCAATAATTTATTGAACATTTCCTTAAAGAGTGGGGAGGTCATAATCTACTGAAAAAGAAAACAGTATGGCAGGACATGACAGTACAAAATAAGCCACTTAAACATATTCATCAGGAGTAAAATGAGAAATTAGAAAAAAAGCCTATTTAGCTCCTCAATTTTTTTTTTTAGCTATTTTAATCTACATAGCAATGAACTGGATGAGAAATAAAGAAATTTATCAAAAATAAAAATATTTGAAATAAGAGTTGGGAAGAGAAAGGACTGTAAGATGATATGGGCATGTAAAAAGAATGGGAGTAGGGAGATTAGTAAATCAATATTTGAAGCAAACATGGATAGTAACAGGCTTACAGGCAGACCAAGAGGAATACAGATCAGGGAATAGGGGAATGAAGAAAATAATGAATGAAAGGCTAGTAAAAGCCTATTAAAAAAGATGAATTTGCACCATCAAAGTGACATGTACACCCACCAAGTATAACAGATTTGAATGATAAATAAATTTTAGTCCTTGTTCTGATATTATTTATAAATAATAATAATAAATAAATAAATATACAATTAAAATAATTTGGTCTGTATTTCTTGAAAGGAATCAGAATTTCATATTTAAGTTGTAATTACAATATTAGAGTAAACTACACATTTCTATAAATTATGGACAAACATTTTTTTTCCCATAATTTCTTTTATTCAACCCACTTATAGTGAAAAATTTTAGAATTAGAACTGCATCATCAATAATAAAAAAAATGTTACAGAAATTTATTTTGTAATATATGATTACCTCTCTGTATTCTTGAACAATTTCTTCTAAGCCAAGTTTTTTCTTATAGTTAAAGTAAAAATTTCTGCACTGTTCTTTGGTTTTTGAGTTAACCATATTTGAAATTGCAACCCAGTTTGTTCCATGTTTACGAAGGCCCTGTTTAGCTACTTCCATTTCTTCTTCAGTCCATCTTGAAGTTTCAGCAGGCTCTAAAAGAAAATAAATAACAATATTTAAAATTGCATAAAATTTGCCACTGTGAAAATATGTCATATAAGCCTAATCTGGATAAGTTTCCTTCAGAATGCCATTTCTATTCAAATACTCCCCATATTGTATTCTCAATCATCGCTTCCATGATTTTCCCTACAACTGAAGTCAAACTGACTGGCCTATTAGTTATTTACTTCATCCTTGGAACAGCCTTTATGGGTCGGTGATATGTTTGCATTCCTCTAATGCAAAGGAATTGTTCCTGAATCCAATGAAGCCCTCATAATTTAATCCAATTCATTCAATGCACCCTCTCATTACCTCCCTCAAAATTACTGGGTATATATCCCATCAACAGCCCCAGGAGCCTTACTTGCCTATAAGGTTAAATGTTTTTATATAATAAACAATCTTTTGTAATTTCAACATTGCTAATTTTGCACTACTCTCAACTTCACTCATACACTTTCTACTCCCAGAAGCCACAAACAGAGTCTTCATCTCCAGAGGGTGATGTGAAGTACCTGTTTTATTCATCAGCTGGGTTATCCACACCCATTATAGTAAGGGTCTAATCTGATTCATTCTTTTCTTTGTATTCATATGTGAAAAATTCTGTCCCTATTTTTTGCTCTCTTAGCAAGTGATTATGCTCATAATCAATCCTTCACTAGAATAACTATATTAATATTTCTATAGTGTTTTATTATTAATATTTCTATATTAATATTTCTATATAATAATTCTATACAGTGGGACAAACTGATGATGTTACCAACAGCAAATTCAAAATGGGAAGCATTCAAAGAACTTATCTTGGAAGCTACTAGGCTTTACATACCAACTAAGAAATATTGTTCAAGGTTTAGGCCAAAATGGATGTCAGATGAACTAATGAGGCATATGGCAGAGAAGAAAAATGCATGGGATACTTACAAATTAACACATGACACAGAAGCCTATGATAGATACAAGTTGATATGCAACCAAGTTACAAAGGAGGTTAGGCAGGCGAAGGCAGATTACGAGAAATCCTTGGCAAGGGATGCAAAGAAAAACAGCAAAGAGTTCTTTACTTATGTAAACTCTAGAAGGAAGGGGATGAATCAGATTGGTCCACTTGATATTGATGGGTCAACTGTTGATGATCCTGCTCAGGTAGCTAACAAACTAAATGAATATTTTGCATCGACATTCACACATGAGGAGTTATTCAGCAAGGGGAATGCCAGAGGTGTATTCAACTCTAGCAGTAAGCTACAGAATCTTAAAATAACTGGGAGTAAAGTGGAGGAGAAACTGTTGAAGATAAACACAAGAAAGGCACCTGCGGTGGATGGGATCTATCCAGTTATATTAAAGGAGGCAGCAAAGGAAGTAAGCAAACCCTTAGCCATAATTATGAGAGCTTCCTTGAACTCAGGGGAGGTACCCATAGACTGGAAATGTGCAAATGTGACCCCAATTCACAATGGAGGATCAAAGGCTGACACAAGTAATTATAGACCTGTGAGCTTAACTTCTGTTCCAGGAAAATTAATGGAGGCACTGGTTAAAGAAGCACTGCAGGATCATTTAGACAAGACTTCAGTTATAGCTCGGACACAGCATGGTTTTTTAAGGGGAAGTCTTGCCTGACCAACTTGATTGGATACTATGATGCAGTCACAAAAGAACTGGATGCAGGGAATAACTTTGATATTATATACTTGGATCTTAGAAAGGCTTTTGATACTGTTGCACATGGAAGACTGCTACACAAATTGGAGCAGTGTGACATTGGAGGCAAATTGCTGCTATGGATAAAGGGGTGGTTGAGGGGGAGAAGACAGAGAGTGGTAATCAATGGACACTGCTCATCGTGGACTAATGTTATTAGTGGAGTCCCTCAGGGCTCAGTGTTGGGTCCATTATTGTTTTCTGTATTTATAAATGATATTGATGATGGTATATCAAGCTTAATGTCCAAGTTTGCAGACGATACAAAGGTTGGCAGGGTTGTCAAGGACACTACTGACACTATGCTGCTGCAACAGGATCTGGAAAAGTTGAGCAGATGGGCTGAGAGGTGGCAAATGAAGTTTAACATTGACAAATGTAAAGTACTACACATGGGAAACAGCAACCCCAGAGCAACATATCAACTCTGTGGTACTACACTGACAGTGGTAGAGAATGAAAGGGACTTGGGGGTGGTTGTGCAGGCAGATATGAAGTTCTCTGAGCAGTGCAGATGGGCTGCAAGAGTAGCTCATGGAGTATTGTCAATGATATACAGGAATTTTTCCAGCAGGGATAAGGAGGTGATTATTCCATTGTATAAGGCAATGGTCAGGCCACACCTAGAGTACTGTATACAGGTCTGGAGGCCTCATTTCAAGAAGGATGTAGAGCTGCTGGAACGAGTACAGAGAAGGGCAACAAGATTAGTGAATGGAACAAAGGGGTGCTCTTACGAAGAAAGGCTTAAGTTTTGCAAATTACAGTGTCTGGAGACTAGGCACCAGCGAGGTGATCTGATAGAGGTGTATAAAGCCTTGAATGGTTTAAGCATGCTCAATGCTGATGGGATTCTTCCTCTAGCTCAGAAAATCACCTGAGAGGGCATAAATTCAAATTGAGGAAAGACAGATGTAGGATAGACATGCGGAAATTTGCCTTTAGCCAGCGGGTGGTTGGTTGGTGGAACAGACTTCCATCCCTTGTGGTGGAGGTTGATAGCCTAAATAAGTTTAAGGCTCAGCTGGACAGGTATTTTGAACGAACAGAGGGGTGAAGTGGAAGTGGGGTTTTTTTTTTTTTTTTTTTTTGGCTGATGCTGCATAAGCTTGCTTTCTTGCATCAAATGCCTCTACTAATGCTAATGCCTCTTTCTATTATACTATTACAGTTCAAGAAACTTATTCTCTATTTCTGAGTGACATGAAGTTTTTATTAGCTTTATTATTTTTCATTATATCAGTGTTAGTTCTAGTCAGTAAAATGAGTTAAAATTCATTTTACTGATACCACGCTTGACATCCCTATAGCCATAGTTAAGATTATGTGCTTGTATGGTATCCATTATCATGACACAGCCCTTGAAACTAAGTATGTTTACTATCCTAGCATAAGCTTCCCATTCATTAAAACACTGCTGCCCTCAGGCACATCCTCCCAATATCAGAAGCCTCTTTTGGCTTCTGAAAGATAATACAAAAACTCTTGGAGTATGTGCAAGCATTACTCTAATGACATCAGCTAAACGTGAATATGTATTAACAACCACCCAACTCCGACTAGTAGTTTCCCTGACCCCTTAAAGTGTCAACAGTAATGGCAAAGATGCTTGGCACCACCTTTCTTTAAATCTCTTCTACTGCTTCATAATAGGTTTATTCTACCCACTACTACTGCGGCTACACTGATAAAAGCTGCCATTCCAAATGACTTACAGAGGCCTTGTCCTCTGTAAGCCATTTGGAATGGCAGCCACTTGGCCTCCGTAGCCAGGTGGGCAGGAGTGGCAAGGCGTAGCACACGCTTCTTGATTAGACCGGGGTTCAAGCCTGTGACCACCAAATACGGAGGATGCGGAAAGGTCAGGGAATGACCACCGCAAATCCCCGGAGCAATATGGCCTTAGTTGTTAATGCTCCTAAAAAAACCAAATAACAACAACAACAACAACAGAGGCCTTCAGACAGATCTGAGTTAATCCACTTGGGGGAGATTGAGTCAAGCTTTTAAGATATTGCCTTCAAATTTAATTTACTCAATCCACATAAAGCCTTAACATTTCAAGATCCCATTGCAGGTACCTAGTTTCCAGATGCTGAAATTTGCAGAACTGAAATCTTTCTTGGTAAGGGTACCAGTTTGTGTGCCTGACTAATCTTGTCTCTCTTCTCAACATTTGTTCAAACTGATCCACATGCTTCCTAAAATAAGGCTTACAAACCTGTATGTAATACTCAAGACAACCATTGCCTTATACAGTAGGACAATCACCTCCTTGTCCCTGCTGTAAAAATTCTGGTTATCAATTGAGAGAATACAAGCTGTCCTAGCTGCCTGTCTACACTGCTCGGAGAACTTCATTTGGACTCTACCTCCAGGTCCTTTTAAACTTCCTTGAATGCAGTATATACCATTCACAATTGGTATGTTATTCTGGGATTATTTCTTCCTGTAAACAGCACCTTGCATTTTTCGATTTTGAACCGCAATTGCTACTTCTCAGTCCATTTGCTTAATATTTTCTAGGTTTTGTTGTGACATTAGACCCTGATTTCTGTCATTAACAGCCCTGCAAAACTGTACCAATTGCAAACTTCAACATTAACCTTGATATGCCTTCATCAATACCATTAATAAATACAGAAAACAACAATGGGCCCAACACTGAACCCTGGGGAAATTCCACTAATAACACTAAGTCTAAAAGAACAATGTCCATTAATAACAACTCTGTGCCCTCTGCCATGCAACTATCCCTTTATTCATAGCAGTAATTTGCCCCTAATACTATACTGCTCCAATCTGTATAGATGTCTACATGGAATAGTATCACCTTGCAGTGGCCAGTCAGATTAGTTAGACAAAATCTTCCCTTAACGAATCAGTGTTGTGATTATCATATAACTGCATACCTGTCAAGACGATTATTTTCCCTAGAATTGCAGTCGAACTGGCAGTCTATAATCACTCACTTTGCCCTCTGATCACCACCCCGGTGAACAGGAGAGACATTTGCACATTTCCAACTACTTTCCCTGAATGCAAGGATGTTCACATAATTATGGCCAATGGTTTTCTTACTTGTTTTGCTGCTTCTTTTAATAGAACTGGATAGATTCTATCAGCCCCAGGTGCCTTATTTAGTTTTATCCTCAATAATTTCACTTCTACTTTCCTCACAGTTATCACAAAATCATTTAGCTCTTGGTTATTATAAATTGGTGTATATATATATATATATATATATATATAGTATTCCAAATCCCCAAAACTTCTTTATGTATGTCTGAATTTAGATGCACAATATTTAATCAATTTCCCAGCAATCTGAACACTATTCATATATATACTTCCCATGCATTTTTATTCTCTGTCACTGGTCTCACTAGTTCATCTGTCATCCATTTAGGTTTAAACCGTGAATAATATATCTTAGTTGGTAATAAAAGCTTCTACAATTATTTCCCCGAATGCTTCCCATTTAGAAGTTACAGATAGCCCCCACTGAAAAGAATTTAGAAGCTGGCTAATACCACTATAGTTGCCTTATGAAAGCACAATTCTTCCCCTTTACCCTCAACAGTAGTTACATCTTTTAAGTAAATCCCCCATCAATATACTGTGATCACTGCCACCTAGTGGTTCTTTTACCTGCATATTCTCAATCCATTATAATGTAATTAAGAACATTTTCAGCATGTCCTTATATGTATCCCTGTCCCTATAGTTAAGTAAACAAAGCAAATAATACAAAACCCAGTTCACTAAATTTTATAATTACGTGCATAATATGCATTAATACTTATTATTAATTTAGAAGAAACATTCTGAAAGGCTGTTTTAGCTGAAAGGAGGATCAGTATTAAAAGTTTTCTAGATTCTGATTTATAAAATTTCGTGGTATTCACATATATTTTCCTTTTTTAACGTTACCAATTATGTGATCAATATAAAAAATGTGATGCATAATAAAAAATACCCAACATACATACTCATTATATAAATTTAAATACTATAACTACATTTCATGAAAGTTAAATAATTATTGTCTTTCATTTTGCACATCGCATATGGTGATAAAATAACACTTCACTGTATTAAAGGAAATTGTTTTAATTGTATTGGCTACTCTTTCGAGATCATCTTCAGTAGATATTATGCAGAGAACTAAGGCAAAGTACCTGTGAAGTATCATATATAAAGAAAATAATACTCCAATTTGAAGCATTATCTTCATTTTATAATGATCAAAAACACAGAAGATATTAAAATCTATAGTATTCAGCACCACATAGGGGCTGAAGGTTGAGAGGGCAGAAGGCACGAAGCGTGATCAGAAAGTTCAGAGACTGTCTTTTTATCTTGAATTTCAGCATCATAGCAAATTCTGACTTGTCACATGTTCTGTGCCTCATCTAGACATAGTAAATGCAAATAACCTGTTTAACTGCAGTTAGTTTGACTTAATGTGTGCCGAAGAGGTGTTTTATTTAATCACATATTTGGTAATGAAAGTTGCTAGTCAAATTGGTATTTCTTATGGGAAATGTCAATCAACTATAACACAATATTCCAAAATGTGGTAAGTTTCAATCAAGTTTGTGCCTCGCATTGTCACTGATGATCACAGAGAACAGTGTGTTTTTGCATGTCAAGATCTTCTTCAACATGCTGTTGCCAACCTACTTTATTTCTTCCATCATTTACAAAATATGGGTGTGTGACTACAACCCAGAAACAAATGCTAAGACACTGTTTTCTTCAAGGCCCAAAAAAAGGCAAGACAATCTCAATTAAATAAAGATCATGTGTATTATATTTTTTGACTCACAGCACATTCATTGTTCATTATGAATTTGTCCTGCATTGGTCAAACAATGAAGCGGGAATAATGCAAAACAGTTCTAAGGCAACTGCATGATGCTGATTGGATAAATCACTCAGAAAAGTGGGCTTCAGGGAATTGGAACCTGAATCATGACAATACTACTGCACATTCGATAGTTTCTGTGCAAGGATTCCTTGCAAAACACTCCATCACTGTTGTCCTCCATCCACAATACTCACTGGATTTAGTTTCCTGTTATCTACCTCCAAGCTTAAGGCCCTATTGAAAGGTTCCTGGCATTGAAACAAACTAGTTCCAAAATAAGTCACAGCAGCACTTTGAATTTTTATGGATATTGGGTTTGCCTAATGGTGATGTTATCTATTTAAAAGTGATTGATATTTGCTACTTTAGGGTGACTAAATAGACAAATGTAATTGTTTCACAGATTTGCAATGAGGGAGTTAGTCAATGTCATACAGACACTATTAGCAATTCCAAACAACTCTGTAAGGAATGCTTTTAGAAGTTGAAGAAACATTGAACAGCCTCCACCATTTTATTAGTTCAATCATTATTAACCAAATATTAGCTCAATCCTCTGAACTGCTTGAATCTGTGGACACTGTTGTTGCTTCATGGAGTCAACCTAAAGTAACTAATCTCACCTTTCACTGAAGTAATATTAATCCCATAGACAGTCAATTGAAAAATACAGCAGAGATGTGTTATTGATGAAGCTATTTAAAATTTTGAATTTGACCTTCATTGAGGTAGCATGCCTCCTTTCTTAGTATACTTTAATACTGGGCTCACAAATGCCACCTAACATGATGTAAATTAAATTCCCAATCACAATTTTTTTCTGAATCTACTGCTTGGCTGCTTGTTTAGGTTTGATGTCTATTCACTGCCTAGCATAAGGTTGCTAATAGGGCCACCTGCTGTCTGACATTGGAACCAACTAGTTGCAAAATCAACTAGCAGTGTTTTGAATTTTTTATGGATATTGGGTTTGCCTAATAGTGATGTTATCTATTTAAAAGTGATTGATATTTGCTAGATATCAATATTTGTAACCCCAGAGAAATGTACCAACTGTGTGGTACTACACTTAAGGTGGTAGAAAACCCCTAGCATTGTCGCTGTTGTGGGTATTATTGCATCAGGCAATCATGTAACCAATCACTGTAACCTGCAATAAAGATATATTAAAATGAAAAAGACCTGGGAGTAATTGTGCAGTCAGATATGAAATTTTCTGAGCAATGCAGACAGGTTGCCAGGGCAGGTCATGGGGTTTTGTCAATGATATATAGGAATTTTGCTAGCAGGGAAAAGGTCTGGAGGCCTTATTTTAGGAAGGATGTAGATTTGCTTGAGCGTGTACAGAGAAGGGCAACAAGATTGGTGAGGGGAATGAATGAAGGGATCCTCTTACCAAGAGAGGCTTAAGTTCTGCAAATTGCAGTGGCTGGAGACTAGGCACCTGCATGGTGATCTGATTGAGGTGTATAAGGTCTTGAATGGGTTGAGCATGCTGAATTCTGATGGGATCCTTCCACTTGTTCAGATTACGAACCTAAGGGGGCACAAATTCAAATTAAGAAAGGACAGATGTAGAATAGATGTGCGAAAATTTGCCTTTAGCCAGCGGGTGGTTAATTGCTGGAACAAACTTCCATCTGTCGTTGTGGAAGTTGATAGGGTGAATAAATTTTTCATCCTTTCATGAGGGAATGGTGTGATTTTTTTTTTTTTTTTTTTTTTTTTTGGCTGATGCCGCATAAGCTTGCAGCAAGAAACAAACTTTCTTGGTTTTTTTTTTTTTTTTTTTTTTGGTAGTTGTTGGCGCATAGGTTTCTGTGGCCATAATGCACCTCCCGAGGTTTTTGCAGTACTTTGATCCAAGCCCGAGGCGGGAATCGAACCCGCGACCTTTGGGTTGCTAGGCAGGTATTTTACCCACCCGGCTGGCCCAGTCGGCCAACTTTCTTATGATGCATCACTTGCTTTCTTGCATCACATGCCACTACTACTACTACTGCTACTATAGAGTGACTAAATGGACAAATGTAACTGTTTCTAAATAGCTTAATTCTGAATGCATCACCTGGATGCATTACTGGAGGAACAACAGCATCTACAGACAGTCAATTGAAAAATATAATGCAGAGAAGCATTATTGACAAGTCCATTTCAAATTCTGCATTTAACCTGTGTTGAGGTAACATACCCTTTCACAGTATACTGTAAGAAAATAGAGCTGCAATTTACAACAGAAATTACTTAAAATTATATTAGTATTATCATTAACAGTGGCAATACAGTAGTATTAGCATTAACAGTGATGCAAGAAAACAAGCTTACACGTCGAGAGAGAGAGAGAGAGAGAGAGACCTCCCATTTCACCTATTCATTCCCTCCAATAGTCTGTCTAGTTCTTCCTTGAATTTATTTAAACTATCAACTTTCACAACAACAGATGGAAGGTTGTTCCAGCAATCAAACCACCTGCTGGTTAAACTTCTGCACATCTATTCTGGAATCATCCTTCCTCAATTTGAATTTATGACCCCTCATGGGTATAGTCTGAGCAAGAGGAAGAATTTCATCAGCATTGAGCTTGCTCAATCTATTCAAAGCCTTAAACATTTCAGTCAGATCGCATTGCAGGTACCTAGTTGCCAAATGCTGCAATTTGCAGAACTGAAGCCTTTCTCGTTAAGAGCACCCCTTTTCCACATATAATTAATATATTAACACAATGTGCCACTTTTCCTGCTGCCAAAAATAGTTACCATCCAATTCTACCTTGAACTTTACCAACCTCTTTACCCTGGCCACCTTTGAGAATACAAGTTCAGACATGCTACATTAGGTGGGTTTCAAATTAATGTTTACAACAATGGCTACTGCATAGAATGTGTGTACACATGCACCCATGCCTTAACCATGTAATTTTTCCATTATATGAGCCATATTCTGCCCAATATTAAATAACACGAACTGATGACAAAACAGAAAGTTCTCCCCCCCCCACTTAATTTTGGGAATTGTTTCTGCATGGTCTATAATGTGTACACACCAAATACTACATCATGCAACCAGTTTACAACTCTACATGTGTTTGAATAGGCTGAGTTTAATTTCAGTCAACAAATCACATTACCAACCTGTCATCCACATCATCAATTTTTTTTCTTTCAATGTATACAATTCCTTCCATTGCATGAAATACTGTATTGGAACAGAGTGCAATGTTTTTTTAGCAGCTGATAATTGATTATTTATGTAAATAATAAATTATCAGCTGCTAAAAAATTGATGATGTTGATGACAAGCAGGTAGTGTGACTTGTTTACTGAAATTGAAATCAGACTATTCAAACACATGTAAAGATGTAACTGGTTACATGAATTTATACTAAGATCTGACAATTCTGCGCATTACAATATATTCTCGTTAATTCGATATTGCATTATTATTCAATGAAATTTGAGGTCTGAATTAGGTACACATGACTTGCAAACACTACTTGTCTAATTCAAAGTGACTGCTGAAACCAACTACAACAAACATTATGACAAAATAAAATGAATATATATCTCTGTTCTTCTCAAAGACCTCTGTGTGGAATCACTGAGAATTCACATAATTGTAACTTGTGTTACAGGTGCACATGTAATCTATTTTTTTTTACACTGCTGAAACAAAAAATATACTGACTGCTAACAGTACAAAACATATGATTTCCTAATACAGGTGCTGCGCATCTTGAAGTTACCACATGTGTGTGTGCGCTCAATTTTAGAATGATAATGAATGCACCACCTCAGAGAAAAAATGCTTTAATTATACTTCTTCTTAAGGAATGTGAAATCTCAAAAAATTTCTCATGTGTAACAAAAAGATCACCAAGTTTAATTTTTTATAGCATGAGTCATGCAGCTAAATTTATGAACTGTAAATTAAAACAAGCACTCTGTTGCTTATTATGTATAATTCTACATTCCTTCGAGAGAGAGAGAGAGAGAGAGAGAGAGAGAGAGAGAATCTATATTTTGAGATATTATTTGCTGTTTAATACTTGTAATCCATGCAAAAAGAGTGACATTTCTCTTTTAGCACTTCACTAAGTTAAGTAATAGCACTAAAACTACTTTTGCTACCTATTGTAGAGCTGTGTAACCTAGTCGTAGTGTGTTTCCATGAATTGGTGACCAGTTTGATGTTACTTTAGAGTGAGAGAGTATTCGGTGTGTGTGCATACAACTACAAAAATGTGCATTTGATTGCAGATCAATTTCTGGGCAATTATGATATATAATAATTTGGACTTAACAAATTACAGCCATGTAGGTGTGATCCCCTACAGGTGCAAGAACATGAACTACTGCCAACTCCATCCATATGCTTCACCATCAGTGACCTTAATGCCCCCTCCCCATCTGTGGCTTACTGTACAAATCCTGCAGGTAGAGCTGGTTCACCTTTTGCATAGTTATGTGTCATGAAACACAATAGTAAGACATACATATTCAAGGCTTTATTTGCAGACCACGTCAGCAATGTCAAAGTGATGTATCAAATTTTTGCCAACAGGATATCTAGGTTTTAAGTTTTCATTTCACTGTGTGGGGGTACCCCACATAGAGAAACAAAAGTTAAAAATCAAGGTATCCTCTTAATTTCAATCAGAACTGCTTTTTCCTCATATGTTATGGGCATGTTTCATGGCAGATCTTTGCAACCCACGGCAATAGTAAAGTGATTTTTACCAATGATAAGAGTGACTTTAGCTTTTAATTTTTTTTCCCCTCTATGCGGAGTATTCCCTGTGATGTTGGGAAAAAATTTAAGCAATACATTAGCCCGACATTCCAGCTGGAGATGATTTTCATTCAAGAAGTCAGTTGTGCTTTTCCATAGTTGATATGACTGCACTGTCAAAATAATATAATTTTTTTTTTTTTTTTTTGTTATTCATTATTTTGGCACATAGCTACCAGTAATATTTTTGTTTCACCTTCTCTATGTTTAACCTTCTCTTCTATGGTTAAACTTTTCTATAAATGGAAACCTACTCGAAATTTTGCAACTGTAATCAAAAATATGTTTTCTCCTGTTCACAGACACTGGATATTTTCCCAGCTGTTCTAAAGCGATATCAAGCTGATCATGTAGTAATCGGCAAAAGCAGTTTGGGCTTAGGTGAAAAGTTAAACCATAAATTACACCATAAATAAGAGAAATCTGTTTTTCATGGATTGCAAATATTAAATAGCAAACAATATCTCAAGATATGAATATTCCCTTGGAAGGCATGACAATTATACACAATAAACACAATTTTTCACTATTTTAATGCATTAATGTACTGCTTGTATACATCAAACTATATGACAAGTAATGGTGGCAAAAAAAAAAGAAATTTGGCAATCTTATTATCATTTGTGAGAAATTTAATGAATTTCTCTACAACATAATTATCTTTCTCATGGTGACTAAAATGACACATTAATCATCTAATCCAAAAATTCTGAACAGTGTTAATAACAGTATCTGATTAAAATTTATTGATTAATTAATACTCAGGTAATTTGAACCCATTTAAAGCAAAATGAACATATTTTGGTTCCTTAAACTTCTAATTAAACACGTTTTACTGTAATCATGTTGCATGAATTAAATTATTTAATTAGCAGCACTGATAATACATGTCTAAGTTTTGCTGTTGAGTTCATACTAAATATTAATAGCAAGGGTGGCACCAAATCTTACCTTCTGAGACAGGATTTGTATCCAGTTTACGAGCAATGCGGTTAAAACATGCAGAACAACACTTTGTAACTTCAGAGGGTATTTCTAAACAATAATAATTATAATTATGACCTATTGGTATCTTTATGCATTTTCTCTTGTAAAATAATAAAAAATATATGAACAAAGAATACAAAATCAACATACAAGGTGTGGCTAAAAAGAAATATGAAATATTTTTTTAAATACAATAATTTCAACGTTTATCCCCTTCAAAGTACTCTCCAGCTGCACCCACGCAGTACTCCATTCACAATTTCCAGGATCTAAAACAGCAATGGAAGCCCTTGGAAGATACTGCCTTTAATTGCTGCAATGTGTTCTTCTGAATGTCTGCTAAGTCATTAAATCATTTTCCTCTGAGGTGGATTTTAATTTTCAGGAACAGAAAAAAGTCACACAGTGCCAGATCTGGAAAAATATAAGGTGGATGCTCCAATATTGTGAATATTGTGTTAGTGTATAACTGTTTTGTGATTAGTTGAATGCTCATCCGATTGTGTTAGTGTGTAACTGTTTTGTGATTAGTTGAATGCTCATCCGATAGTCCTGGTGCACAATCCCTCTAATTTTTTCAACATTTTTACCTGTCACCAAAGTTGGTAGTCTTCTTGTTGTTGTGGGCATCTTCCTGTCCCAGACTTGCCTGATAGCCCCAGTAAGTGTCTCTGGTAATGAAGTTGTCCCTGGCACACCTCCTTGCAGCCAAGGTTGGGAGTCGGGGGCAGGGGACCAGGTGTCCCCTGGCTATGAAGTCGCCAGGTGCTGGCACTAAACACTCAACATAACACCACACATATACCTACATACACACACTTGCTGGCTTTGCCTTTTTTTTTTGCCTTTTCAGATGCTATAGCGGTATATAGGGGAAACCCTGGAGACCACAATTAAAACAAATACACCTTGACTGTGTCCCTCTCTGAACCATTTGTGTCATTCATACACACAGGGCAGACTTGTGGTTTTATTGCCATACACTTTCTGTAACATCTCCAATATTTCTGCATCATTTTTACTGAGTTTCACTAAAAATTTAATAACAATTCTGTGCTCTAAATTACGATCACTCATTTTACTGCCGAAGGGTTAAACAGCGATTCACTTAAAGAGCCACAATCAAAGATTAACTGATGATTGCAATGAAACAAAAACCGATCTGTAGAGGAAAAAACAAGATATGGCATTATATGAATGTTGTTGACATGAAAAGTAGTAAGGCACTGGAAAGCAATGATTCTCATTTCATTTTAGCCACACCTTGTATATAAACTTACACACTAAAATATTTTAAAATATTTTATGCAATCTTATACATATATTGAAAAAATATATTAAAAATTATTTTTTAAAAAATATATTTATATTTAAAAAAATTTGTGATAAAGCAAAATTAACACTAAAGTTGCAATTTTCCATTATTATTAAATTCCTTTTGATGCCATAACAGCTTTGAATGGTTACTTTTAAAATGTTTTAATCATAAAAAAAAAAAAAAAAAAAAAAAAAAAGTTTACAGTATACAGGCAGTTCCCGCTTTATGAGTTCCTGGGTTTAAGAGTTTTTTTTTTCCCCCCAAGTATCAACAAAATCGAATATATGAACATTAATTGCAAAAAATGAATGTTAAACATTTATAAATACCGCATTTCAAACCACGCACCTAGCTATACAGTACAGTGCACCTCTCTTTACGATATTAATCCATTCCAGATACACCATCTTATTGTGAAAATATTGTAATGTGAACCCAACCCAATAACACATTGTTTTTTAGTTATTCATGCCAAAACCTCGGGGAAGTTGAAATTTTTGCAATATAACTAGTCTCTCTAAAAGGTCATTTATATAATGGAAATTGTATTAGTTACCAATTCAAATCATTAAAATGCACTACAGTTTCATCTTTATCATATGTTCCATTATAACAATCAATTTTGAACGGCTTTGTGATATTTTTCTAAAGCACATTTCTGGAGGTCACGACCATAAAACAACAAAAACAATTTGCACTTTCCAGTTTATTTGGCTTTTCTATTAGTGCAATCAATTATAAACAGGTAGTAAACTTGATGTTACTGCATGTGCAAAAATACTGATAGCTGGAATTGTGTGGGTTTTTATGATGAAAAGTGTTTCCCCTTCACTGCAGTCTTCAATCACATAAAAAACAAATTTTCAGAATCTTTTCTTCATTCTTTTTTTTTTTTTAAAGCTTCATAAACTTGTTACTCTGTGCAAATCGTGTTAGTTGCCATCTCACTGGCGCTTATCACGTTTGTTAGTTGCAATTTGTGTGTGAAAAATGCTTATGCATGCTATTGTGAAATTTATAAAGAAAAGAGAAGAGAATAGATTATCTTGGAAATAAATGCCTCTTAAAGCATTTCTGAAGAAGACAACTCCTTGTGCAACAAACCAACAATGAGTGCTGACCCAACGAGTGTGCATTTAGTCGATGACAACGAAGAATAAACATTCTTTAACATTTGTAAATCATAAATAATTTCTTTAAATTATTTAAAGACTTATTTCATTGATTTTACAGGCTATGGTTTCATTTCTTTGGATCAATCAATCATTGCTTAAATATAAACTAATTAGTTAACAATTTCATTGTTGAGAACGTAACCGCTGTTTTTAACATTATGTCTATGGGAAATAAATTCCCACTTTACGAGCGCTCGCTAGGAATGAATTAACTCAGACTCTGGAACTACCTGTACTCAAAACTAAAAGCAATGCCATCCAAAATACAATTCTCTACTTAATATCATATGCATCAAAAGGCATTCCATAATTTGAACATAGCATTTTTAGTCTACAAATACTTTATTATTTATTCCAAATTAAAATGATCAGTGATCAATTAGATGAATAATTTTTTGTTCTACATAAACTCACCTCAGATGATGACACTTTAAATCATGTAAGCAATACTATCTAGTTATCTGGAATACACTATTTCAGAAGAATTTAATTTTAAAATTGCACTGCAATTCATGTGGTTATTTGTGAAATTTATAACAATATCAGAACTTTGGTAAAAATAACAAGGAAAAGTAGAAATGTACACATGACAACTTTTCAATATGTATTACACCTTAGTGCAAAGATGAAATGTTGAAAAACTGACCTCTGCTATTACCAGAGCACAATTTTTGAACATGAGTATGATTGGTTCTAATCTTTAAAGTAGGCCTGGGCAAACTTTTTGGTTGAAAGGCCACATTAGGAATTCAAAAAGAAGGCAGGCCGCACATAAAATACTATTTTTAGATATATATTATTTGTTATCATGAAGAAGAAATATAACATAAAATTATTCTCTAACAACCAAGAATTTAATGAGATGAAAGGAACTGTTTTCCATCTTTTACCATTTTTTTAATTTCAGGTGTTAATTTTGTAGTTGAGATTCTTAAAACCGCTTGTAAATGTTCATCAGTGATGCTTGATCGTAAAGAATTTTTATTTAGATTCATGATGGAAAATGTTTGTTCACATATGTTGGTTGATCCAAAAATAACCAACATTTTTCAGGCAAAATCTTTTTTAAGTTCGTCGAATTTGTCCGAATTAAGAGTATTGTAAAATTTATAGATTTCCTAACGACGGTGCAATTCCCTTAAATCAGTATCACACTGCAGATCTATAATCTGAAGCTGTAGTTCACTCGGTTTCACTATCAATTTCTATTGAAAATGGGTCGCACACTCAATTTTTCGAAAATGTCTCAATTTTTTGGAAGTCGCCAGATCTTTGTGAAACGTCGTCATTCAAGCGCTGATAATTTCACAATATTTTTCAAATTTATTTTCTGGACTCTTCAGCAACTTCATGCTTGGAAAGTGGTCTACCTTGTTAATCAATAAATGTCGAAAGAACAACTGGAGTTTTAATTTAAATCCATTCAAACTTTTTACCATATCATGGGCGTATAAATTTTTCCCTTGTAACATGGTGTTGAAAGTATTTAAGTGTGTCACGATGTCCAGGATAAACACAAAATCACAAATCCAGTTATTATCAGTTAATTCGGAAAAGTCCATAATATTTTTTAGTTTTAAAAATAGAATGATGTCATCTTTAAGATCCCATACTCGCCGAAGAACTTTTCCTAAGCTAAGCCATTGAATTCAGCTATGATAAGGAATATCTGTATACTCGGATTCAATATCTTGAAGAAAATTAATGAATTGTCTGTGTTTCAGGCCCCTCAATCGTATTAAATTTACTAGTTTAATAATACAAGATGTGACATGTTCAACTTTTAACACATTTTTAAATAATACTTGTTGATGTATAATACAATGAATTGTAATTAAATTATAATCAGGATAATTTTCACAAATTTTATCCTGAATTTTCTTTGATCACGTTTGGTCTTTAAGAGATTCCATTGAAAGAAGCTCTTCAATAATTTCAAAATTAGAGGTACATCCATGTATGAAAATTAATAACTGCGCAGTATTCTTTTGGTCGTTACTTTCGTCGAGAGATATCGAGTACCATGTTATGGATTCTAATACTGATAATAATTGCTCATTCAAATTTGTATTGATACATTCAATTCTTCTTACTACGGTTCGCCGAGATAAACTTATATTCTCAAATTTGTGTTTAATGTCAGGACATATAATTCCACAAGCTTCAGTCATACATTCTTTAATATAGTCTCCATTAGAAAAAGGCTTGTTGCTTTTTGCAATTATATGAGAAATAACAAAACTTGCCTCTATAGTAGCTTCTTGTTCCTTAGTTACCTTTTTGTTGTCTAGATAAATTTTGAATCAATCCATCAGCAGTTTTCTTTCTGGCTTCCAGAGTTAAATTGGCACCATATTCAGAATGTTTAGTAGTGAAATGTCTTTTTAATATTCGACACTCTCCCGGCAGACGAGACAAATAGGCTTGTTATTTATGTTAGCAAAAAAATATTTTGTGTTCCACTCTTCATTGAAGACATGATGCTCTTGTTGAATTTTTCATTTTTTATTCATTTTTAAAAGGGTGTAAATATTATTTTTATCGCTACTGGCACCAAGAGGATAACTGAAGCTAGTGCAAAAAAACTAACTGCGGGATGACCGTCAGAGAAAACAGATTGGAACTGCAACCGGTCAGCAGTCCTATCCTATTACTCCGCCACCGCAGCAAAGCCGTTGTCATCATCACCGGTTGTCTGTTACCGTAGTTTCGCGCAGTTAGTTTATAATTGCAAATTATACTGTTATAAAATCGCCCGTTGGCTCGCTCCGGTTCGCGCACAATTTCAAATTCTATCTCAATTTGAACAATTCAGTGATAATAAAACAATTTACAAGTCGACAAATTCTATAATATATTACATATACAAATTTATTTTTCAAAAAGGCATAAAATAAGTAAACTTTTTTCGAAAATACAATTAAAGCTCGCGGGCCGCACAAAAATGTATGGAGGGCCTCATGCGGCCCGCGGGCCATGGTTGCCCCGGGCCTGCTTTAAAGGAAAGAAATTACATACATTGCTAGAAATCAGGAGGCAAGTTCTGAAACATTCACTACTAATTGCAAATCTGATCCCTAATATAAAGCTTGATGTTCAATAACTAATGTTACTAGACAAAATCCTGGTGTTTATTAATAAATAATGCTATTGCCCTGAATACTTGAAAAACTCTGAAACTTTTTTCATTTCAAGATAATAATCATAGCATCTTTCTACAGTAAAATTGTGACCTTGCTCTAGTTATACAAAATTAAATAGGCTAAAAAAGATTTATATGCCACTCTTACTTCTAAAAATCCAAGTTCCATACTTGCCTATAATTATAATTTTCTATTTACACCTATTCTGTGGCAATGCATAAGGTCAAACCAGTGAAGCGTAAAAGCACTACACCAGCACACTTGTGGCTGTCCAATTAGTATGTACAAATATGTTTCTGGATTAAGGGTACATGATTTATGAACGAGACCAAATGATAAGTCCTAAGAAGCACATAATTTGAACACTTAATAGATTCAGAAGGTGGTTAGCAACTGTAGGATAGTTATCATTCCTCTCCCTACACAGTTTAAATATGTATGTTTATCTAACTGTTATGCAATTTTTCCTTTCAGGGAACAAATGGACACCCATGGTAAATGAGACTGCCATACCCTATTTATGATCAGAAATATACTGCATTTTTACTAAAAATTTCTGGAGGAAGAGTTATCCTTAACCCTTTAGGTACTGCACTTGATTATAGTCAAGTGCAGTACTATCACTAATAACCTGTGCTCAACTATACACAACCTTTAAATTCAATGACCTGTGTGCTGTGGTTGTGAATAGGTGAGCAAATAAAACTTTACAGATAGGTGCTGTTATCTGTTGACTTTCAAATAAGCCATCAACTATAAATACTGGATTTTAGAAACCAAAGGTTTGTTTATAAGCTCTGAACATATTATGTGGCTCCAAAGTGTTACTGCAGAACAATGTATAAACAACTGATGACAGTGATTCAGGGAAGTTATAGGTTTCTTTCCTGCTAAAATGTTTTATAATGTGACATAATTGAAAATATATTAAAATCATAAATTCTGATATCGAAGATTCTGAAAATGTTTCTTTTGGCGAAATGGAGGTTAGCAGGGACCAGGAACACCAACACACTGAGTCCAAGTTCTGATTCTGATGGAGAAATCAGGTGGCCTATAAAAAGCAGAGGATAATAGTAATAAAAAAAAAAAAAAAAAAAAAAAAAAATGAAATGGCATAGGGACAACATAACTTTGACTGAAGCAATTCAGGAATTAGGGAAACTTTTCTGATGAATGCAGTAATCTGAAAGAAGTTGACTTATTTTGGAAAATGTTTACAGAAGTCAAAATTTTTTGAAGAGATAAACACTTATGCCATTAGTGTAACTAATATTTCACTCCAGTTAGGACAATGGAAAAAAACTTTTGTTTCAGAAATGCACTGTTTTATTGCTTAGCTTATGGTGCCTAATAATTGGCATTTGAAATCTTCAGCTTTTCCTGAGATTATAGCAAAAGATCTTTAAAATTCTGAAACATATTTTTTCAAAACAAATATTTCTGAAGTTAACAGAATACATTCTGCACATATGTCATATAAAATCTATGTTTGTAGCAGTTTTCTTACATTTTCAGAAAATGTCAAGTTTTTGCAAAAAAAAACCAATTTGGGCCATTGGCATAGCAGCTTTGAAAATGACTTAGAAATTAAAGGGTGAACTGGAGTTTTGTAAATTGCATGGGTGTTCCATAATATTTAGTCTTGCCTTCACAGAGGTGTAGCTAAATTTCTCAAAAGTTTAAACTCTTCAAAAGTCCTCCAATAGAACCCTTTGCTTATTATATTGAGCTGATATGTTTATTCATACATGGGTCTGCTCTGCTTATCTCTAGGAACTACAAGGATGTAGACTTTCAAAGGGTGCAGAGAAAAGCAAAAAGATTAGGTGTGAGGTGCATAAAATGATATTCTTACCGAGAAAGACTGGGGTTTTGTAAATCGTAACATCTAAAACCTAAGCATTTGCATATAGACATAACTGAAGTGTTTAAGGCTTAAAAAGGTTCAATACAATAAATGCTGATGGCACATTTTCTCTTTCTCGGGGACACAAAATTAAATTTTAAAAGCATGGTTGCAAAATTACTCTAGGTTTTTGGCCAGAGTAAAATTCATTGTTAGAATGAAGTTTCACCTAGCGTTGCAGAAGTGGGTAGTAATAATAAATTTACAAAACTGAACACAAATTATTAGAAGGGATGAGGCAATGGAGTGGTTTCCCCCCTTATGATACTGTATAAGCTTGCTTCCTTGAATCATTTTTCCAATACTAATTAAATAATTTAATTAGTAAGCAAAATATCATTATCAGTAATGTCAAGACACAGCCATAGTACTAACCTTTAGCATAATGATAAAATAATGTTAGTCATTTTATGTAATAGGATTTTAAACCACCAAATACTTTCTATGGTTTTATGCTTTTACTTTTTTGAACTCATAAATATATGTGATATAATAAAACCTAAAATAACAGCAAAAAGCTTTATTAATAAAGTACTGAGATGCATTTAAGCATTATAACTTCACTTTAGCTGAGATTAGAAAATAAATACAATAATCAATGAGGTGTTTTAATTCCTGAAGGATTACCCTAAACATGTATATCACACATTTTCATTGGGGATAGGATTAAATGTTACTTTTCAGTTATTCAAGAGCATTATTTGCCTATATGCACAGTATAGTGTCCTAATACAATAACGTGTAGAAAACACAACAACGGATGTATCTGCTTCTCTTGTTATTCTAGGAATCAGAGTAATAATTCCTTATCAGTAATACCACATAATTAATCCTTTATGGTCTGATGTTAAAAGTTGATACCAACTCAGAAAACTCAACTCTGGCAGTAAAGCTAGAGAATCTTGTAATAACTGAGAGTAAAGTGGAGGAGAAATTGTTGAAGATAAATACAAGAAAGGCACCTGGGGTGGATGGAATCTATCTAGTTATATTAAAGGAGGCAGCAAAGGAAGTAAGCAAACCCTTAGCCATAATTATGAGAGCTTCCCTGGACTCAGGGATGGTACCCATGGACTGGAGATGTGCAAATGTGACCCAATCCACAAACAAGGATCAAAGGGAGAAAGGTAATTACAGACCCGTCAGTTTAACTTCTGTTCCAGGGAAATTAATGGAGGCACTGGTTAAAGAAGCATTGCAGGATCATCAAGACAAGACTTCAGTTATAGCTCAGACACAGCATGGGTTTGTCAAGGGGAAGTCTCGTCTGACCAATTTGATTGGATACCATGATGTAGACACAAAGACACTGGATGCAAAGAATAACTTTAATATCATATATTTGGATCTTAGAAAGGCCTTTGATACTGTTGCACATGGAAGACTGCTGAACAAATTGGAGCAGTGTGGCATTGGAGGAAAATTGCTGCTATGGATAAAGGGATAGTTGAGTGGGAGAAAACAGAGAGTGGTAATCAATGGACACTGCTCTTCATAGACTAATGTTATTAGTGGAGTCCTTCAGGGTTCAATGTTGGGTACACTGTTGTTTTCTGTATTTATAAATGATACTGATGATGGTATATCAGGCTTAATGTCCAAGTTTGAAGACAATACGAAGGTTGGCAGGGTTGTTAATGACAGTACGCTGCTGCAACAGGAGCTAGAAAAGTTGAGCAGATGGGCTGAGAGGTGGCAAATGAAGCTTAACAGTGACACATGTAAAGTACTACATATGGGAAACAGTAACCCCTGAGTAACATATCAACTCTGTGGTACTACACTGACAATGGTAGAGAATGAAAAGGACCTGGGGGTAATTGTGCAGGCAGATATGAAGTTTTCTGAACAGTGCAGATGGTCTGCAAGAGTAGCTCATGGTGTCTTGTCAATGATATACAGGAATTTTTCTAGCAGGGATAAGGAGGTGATTATCCCCTTGTATAAGGCAATAGTCTGGCCACACTTGAGTACTGTATACAGGTCTGGAGGCCTCATTTTAAAAAGGATGTAGAGCTGTTGGAACAAGATTAGTGAATGGAACAAAGGGTTGCTCTTATGAAGAAAGGCTTAAGTTTTGCAAATTACAGTGTCTGGAGACTAAGCACCTGCGAGGTGATCTGATAGAGGTGTATAAAGCCTCTGGTTTGAGCATGATCAATGCTGACGGAATTCTTCCTCTTGCTCAGAATAATTACCTGAGAGGGCATAAATTCATACAGAGGAAAGACGGCTGTAGGATAGATGTGCGGAAATTTGCCTTTAGCCAGTGGGTGGTTGATTGGTGGAGCAAACTTCCATCTGTCGTTGTAGAAGTTGATAGCTTAAATAGATTCAAGGCAGAACTTGACAAACAACTGAAGCGAGTGGATGGGTGAAATAAGGGTTTTTTTTTTTTTTGGCTGATGCTATATAAGCTTGCTTTCTTGCATCATGTGCTAATGCTAATGTAAATTTATATACATTTTTCATGTAGGCTCTGTGGACAACAGACATGTGTTTTTAAAGGATGCTTCAAATAACATGCTCATTAAGGAATGAATTGTCTGGAAATATTTCAGTGTGAGCTGTCTTCTTTTATCTGGAAACCAAGTGATTGCAGTAACAGTTTATAAATGATGGCAGTACAAAAAAAAAAAAAAAAAAATCTGAAGGAATTGCAGGAGAAAACTGTATAATGGTAGCACTGGTTGTCTAATTTGGGCTTGCAGCAAAAGCTAAAACAATAATATCTGAAATTTAGATCCATCAACTGACATCAAATCAAGTGACAACATAAAGAGATGTAAAGAGTATTAACGCTTCAAAAAGGTAACAAAACAAGGTTCTCCCCCCCCCCCCCCGAAGTATTAATTAGATTTTCGATAAATTTATTCTAATGATGGGTCCAGCCAAATCAGTCAAAATAAGAACAAATTAATATTTAAAAGCATTTATAAACAGTTTTCATTTTAACAAAACTTCAAAAAGAAACTCACTCTGCAGAGTTCACCACTATGAAAATTGCCCACCCTGTAAGCCCATGCACATTTGTAAAACACACACACCAGGTTAAACTGCCAAATAATTTTTAGATTTTTAAAAATGAGAAACCTTACTTACGAAGTTCAATAATAATTGGATCCTTTATTTCTGGTGGAAGCTCTGCCCATTTACCAGGAAGTGGTCGAAGTCTTTTTACCTTTCGCTTTGGAGTTTTACATGATGGAATAGGGCATCTGGAAAATATAAAATTATATTAATTTAAAAATAAATAAATAAAACAAACAAGAAACATAAATAAATAATAATAATAATAAAATATTGACTTTGTGCATATCTCCACACTTTTTAAGTACATATTTAAAAAGCCCCAAGCACAACTACCAACCTTTGGCTTTCAGAAAGCAGGAGATTTAGTAATTTTCAGAAAAAAAAGCAAAAAAAAAAAAAAAAAAAAAAAATTTAAGGGAAAAAAGTAGATTTTTTAAAAGCCATAAATTGACTTCAAAATCAAATTTCACTGATAAGATAGACATTTTATATTAAGGTACAGCCATAGGATTATTTAACAGTACAGTATGCTTTCAAATATTACTGAAACCAGAATTTTTTTCTATCTGTGGATTGTCTGCTAGACAACATTAATTAATTATCATTAATTTGTGGAAGTACTGTTGCAGATTTTGCACTCCTTGACAATGTAGAATCAATGTTTCATTCATAATAATTGCTATCTTGTTTAGATTTCGATGCTAAAGGCATTTCCAAAGTTTTGTCAAGAGAAGTTCTGAACTGATCTGAACTAATTCTGCTCTGATCTTACACTCAGGACTGCTATGAGGAATTGTTAAAATGACAAACACAATCAAGATAATCTTGGTATATTTCAAGTTTCCTTCTGCACTTGTCATTCCCCAACCAAGGCCCAATGTCCACAGTGAAATGAACAGAACTCATATTGCAAAACATCTATTCTTCATCAGTTTTTTTTTTTTTTTTTATCTTCAAGGATACTCTGAAACATTGAAAACACTTGTCCACAAAAAAATTTAAAATGATGAATCATTAACTGATGATATTTGTCTTCTCTGTATTTATTAACTTGTGCATGATGTAGTCACATACAGGAATGAAGTACTTCTCACTGAACAAAACAGAATCCTCTCCTCTTGTTTTAAAAACTCTCCATAACATCAGGTACAATTGATTACAATTAAGTCAGAATGATCCTTCTGATTAAGTCTGCTTTGGTAATCAACTTTCAAACTGGGAGCAGAAGATTTAACTGTTGGCTTAATGTTACATATCACATTCTTCAACAAAATCAAGGAGTAATGACTTCGGTAAATGGATGTGTAGCATGTCTGATTGAAGGACTACATTAATGTTTAAATGCTGGCATAACATTCAAAAGAAGGAATTCTTCATTATTCATTCAAACCAGAAAAAAGGAACATGCACAACCTTTCTACATATGTGATAACTTGCCTAGAGTTATCAGCTTGGACTGTTTTTGTGTAGACATGCCAGAAGTTCTTTTCCTTACGGAGTTCATCAACTCATCTCTTTTCAAATTTTTTTTTTTGGATCACTAGATGGATTTGGACATAGTGGCTTATTATTTTTGTTAAAAAAGGTCACCACAATGGGATATATCAATGGGAGAAGGAGTTGCTTGCTTAAGTCTAATTAACTTAGCCACAGTAAAGCCCATAAAATGTTTTCCTCTCTTAACAGAATTCAAATCCACGCCTATTTCATATTCTTTGGAAAGAGCAATCATAACCACTGTTCTATTCATATATAAGACATAATATTTAAAGATTTATAGTTATTTTTCTTTATTATTTCTTTATCACTTGTTATTTGGTTAGGAGCATTAGCAACTAAGGCCATATTGCTCCGGGATATGTGGTGGTCATTCCCTGACCTTTCCGCATCCTCCGTATTTGGTGGTGATGGGATCGAACCCCGGTCTAATCAAGAAGCGTGTGCTACGCACTGCTGCTCCTTTCCACCTGGCTACAGAGGCACCGAATTCTTTATCACTGATGTGGAACAAAATATATTTTCACCCATGTAGTGTTTTCTCTATCTTCAGAGACCAAATTAGTAAAACTATGTACATATGTGTGAAAATACATCTCAAACTCTTGTAACTCAGGGAAACCAGTTTATCCAAGCAAATAAATACAGAAAGTGGCAAAGACATAAGAGATTAGTTTGAAAATTGTTAATTGCAATAACTTGAAATTATTATATTCAATTCCTTAAAATTATAAACCTGATTTCGATTTCATTCAGTATTCAACTTTGAGAAATGGCCAAATGTTATTTTCATACTAAAACATATTCCAACTAAAACTGTATGCATACATGTATTTTTTTTTTATTATTTTTTTTAAATTCAATGATTACATACCTCCTTCTGACAGATTTGAATCTACATGATGAACACACTCTCATATCTGATGTAATTTCATTATCTTTAATCCCAAACACCAGGCAGTTTGACTTTGTTAGAGGCCTAGATTGACTAAAATTGTCAAGCTCCATTTTACATACAGCACATGGCTGGGGTGGTCCATTCTCTTCTATATATACAGAAATATATAAAATCAAAAATGTTACTTAAGATGCAAGAAAAACCATTAAGGTAATACGATTTCATATATATAAGTTACAAAAAAGACATACAAATTACAAACCACAACCTTTAAAAATTTTTCAGTTAATGCAATTTGAAGAAATACTTTGACTAAAAATAGCAGATATATATATATGAAATTATGTAGAAGAATATGGAATTTGAGGAATATAAATAGAAAAAGAGTACCAGATAAATATAAATAATATAAATAGAAAAAAGATTAATGCCATCAAAATAATGATTGAACATTACATCAGTCTATATTATTTTTTAAAACTTAATACCAACTGGATAAATGGAGAATTTGCATACCACTGGAGAAATTTAATAAGAATTCAGAATATAAGTATTAGGGGTGAAAACTATACCCATAAGGCCAAAGGGCCAAGTATTTAGGTAACCTAAGTTAGACTTCATTGTTGTACCCTATAAATAAACACACAGATTATAATAAAATAGTAAAATTAAAATGGAGATGTAGCTAATTAATGAAAATTGGATACATTGAATGGAACGTTAACTAGGGCTAGCTCCACTCAATATATCCCATCACTAATTGGCTGTGGCTATCTGTTTCTGTTTGCCATTTGCCAGTTTGTCTAGGTTCAAATATACTGAGAATATAATTTCAATATAGTTTAATTACTTTAATATATATTAACTTTAGCAGAAAACTGGCAGAAAAACCGCTAGCCAAACATATAGCTGTGAAAATTAATAATAAAAATAATGGAAATGAATCAAGAATAATAAAAGTAAGTACTAACTATTAATTAGTGCAATTTATTTATGTAGTGAAAAGGAAAGGCTTATGCCAAAATTAAGGTGAATAGGAGGAGGAATAAGGATAGCAATAGACCTCAATCTCCCTCAAATTGCTCTAATAGATTTTGAGGTATAAAAATTTAGTTAGCAAGCTGAAAGCAAAAGCACAGAAACAGCATATTATATAGATACTTGGGATTTACTGGAAGTGTAACTGCCTGACCTTTTAGTAAGGATCCTGGTATTACAGTATGTATTGATATTTGATGTAAATTAGCAGAAATTTTAGAATACCTGATGTTTCATAAATCCAATAATGAATAGAAAAATTACCTGAAGTTCTATGAAAAAGATAAAAATAATATAAAATAATATAAAATAAAATAATTAATAGAAATACCTGATATAATAGAAGTTTTATGAATAAGATAAAAATATAATAAAAGTTTTTTGGGAAATTATAAGAATAAATCAGCATTTACTGAAATAGCAGATAAAACAGAAAATCAAAATTAGTTTTCTGTAAAGATATTAAATAAATAGAAATATAAATTAAATAAATAGAAAATAAACAATACCTTCTTGCTATGGACAACATTTATCAATAATTATCAACATCATCAAAATTTATCAATAATTAGCTACATCATTTTACTAGTTTATTATAATCTGTGTGTTTATTTATAGGGTAGAACAATGAAGTCCAACTTAGGTTACCTAAATACTTGGCCCTTTGGCCTCATGGGTAGTTTTCACCCCTAATACTTATATTCTAAATTCTTATTAAATTTCTCCAGTTGTATGCAAATTCTCCAATTTACCAGTTGGTATTAAGTTTTAAAAAATATATATATACTAGTAACCTTTATTAAGCAGTAAACAAATACATATCCTACAAATTATACAATTACATTTACATTTTCACACATTAAAGCAAAACTTTTTTTTCTGTTGACAATGCTTATAGTATCGTTAATAATACATAAAAATTATCGATAATAATATATAAAAATTATGCATGCTCACATATAACAATAATACACAAACAAAAATTATTAGCCATGCAGCAATCTTTTTTGTTTTGAAAGATTTTGTAACCTAGTGGTTGTACATGGTGATTTTTACATTGTAACCTTATGAAGCATATAACAGTACCATTTTCATAAAATAAGAGTAATTATTTCTTAAAATCTAAACAAACAAAAAATAAAAGTTATGTATTGTATGCATCACGTTACATTTTAAGCACATTTTATTATCAAATAATGCAATACCACAGGGTTAAAAACTCCTATACTGCAGTTTGAAAAACACTTAAGAAGTGTTTATCAAACTGCACCACATGATATCTAGTGAAAGGTAGGATTTGTGTAGTAGCAATTCACACAGGGGAAAATGAGTTAACTTTATGCACTTGTCAACATAAAATTTGGCAGAAATGCCCCTAGGAATATTCTAACTAAGACCTGGAATTTTGAGAACTGGAAATACGGAATAAGATTGTATCTATAATTTGCACCTTCCCAGTAACAGAACACAGGATAACAGTTGTGTCAATTCAACTTTTCCTTCTTGAGTAATGCATGAACATTTTTGAAAGTCTATCAAAAATATACTTTCATTTATATATGCATTTGAATTTGTCTATTATGATCATCCTTGGGACTAGAAATTACTGGTAACTTTATACATGTGGTCATTAGACAGAAATTTAGCCACATTGGCATTTTATTTTCACTACAAAAGCATCTAAGCTTTGTTTAAACAGGTTTTTCTGTAACTATCTATTTATTAAATGCAATTTTCTGCATTTCAGGTTTCAGTTAGGGATACCAGCCTTGTCTGCACACTATGAAAATATTTTTTACTGCAAAAACTCTTGAGCTTCTTTAACATATAAAATGCTTGAATGCTTGTTACTTTATGGTTTGTAACACTGGCTATATTTTCACAAACTGTTGTTCCTGGTTGTCTTGCAGCATTTCTTTGTTCAAAACATTTAATACTTTTTGTACTGTATCTTCTTCATGGAGGCTTTCAAATAATGGAATGTTAACACTGATCATTTTGCTGGAAGTGGTGCATACTGCAAGCAGTAGTGATTCTAACAAAGAATTAATGTTTACATGTAACAATGCTTCACCACTTTACCTTTCTCTCTGGTACAGATCAATCTTTAAGTATTAAATTGGTTTTGGTGAATAATCTGGTTATTATTTCCTAGCTAAATTTATCCATACATCCACAATGCTTAGTTTCTGAAAACAAAGTTACATACTGGAAGTTAATCCTGTTGTAGAGGGTCTTAAATTATTTATTTATTATTATTAATAATATCCCGAAACAGTTGAAAAACCAAAGTTGCAGACAACAGTAAATATTTTAAAGTCACATCTGAAGGTTATGAATGATGGTAACTGCTCACTAGCAGCACTCGGAGCTAATAAAAAAGCATCTTATTAAAACATCATTAGAAATGGTGTTATTTTATTTATATTTTAATGAAAATCAAATTCATTTCACCTAAATTTTCTTTGAAAGAGTTCACTTTATCTTGTAATATCTTATTTGATTTACCACACAATGAGCTGTCCATGGTCCTGGTTAGCATGCAGAGCCACATGCAAGATGATTACAGATTCAAGCTCATACTGCTGCTATGAAAAATGCATGGCCTATTGCGAATGGTAACACCAAAAATCTGACTACACTTAATTTAATGCAGTCACAATGACTTCAGCCACCTTAAGAATAAAAGGAAATTTAAAGGGGGGGGGGGGTACGTAAAGCTCTTAGCCTGAATACAAAGGGTTAATTGAGGAACCTGGTAACATTACTTTTCACAACAGTCCCCTTCGGAATCAATACACTTTTGCCACCACTGTGATGTGTTGATTCTAGCTGCAAAGAAAGTTTTCTCTTGGGCCTCCAGGAATGCATTCACTGCAGTAATGACTTTCAGTGGGAAAATGGATGTCAGCCAGGTATTTTTTCAAATTAGGAAAAAAGTGGAAGTCTGATAGTGCTAAATCTGGTGAATATATGGGATGAGCCAAGATTTCAAAGCCACTCATGCAGTGCAGCCATGACAATGACAGACTTGTGAGCTGATGTATCATTCTGATGGAACAAGACTCCTTTTCTGAGTTTACCCTCGGCACATCTTTGATTTTTTTTCATGCAAATACTTCACAAGGTCTGTGTAATATGCCCCCGTGACTCTCTGTCCTTTCTGAAGGTAATCCACTAGCAACACTCCACCAGCATCCCAATAATAGGCATCTGCTTATATGCCTATTACTCATATTTTCTTCAAATCTGTTTAGCTAATCTCCCTTTTTCCATTCTTTCTACTTGTCCATACCACTTTAGGTTGGCTTCAGTTTTACAAATACTTTTGAATATTTGTTACCAATGTTTTTTCTTATTTCCTCATTTTTAATATGATCTTGCTGCTACTTACATCTGTTAGTTCCATTTATTTTTCAAAAAACTCATTTGGAAACAGATTTTGGATAAAGTGCCATCGAACTATCTAACAGTTTCTGACCAATAACCAAATGTCTGTGCCCCCCAAATCTCTAGATTCTAGCTCCTTATGTTGCATTCACATTACACATGAAGTCATGCAATCCTGAGGTGGTATCATTGTACGCAACAAGTTGTGTTTTAGAATAGCTCAAGGTCGTTCGTTCCCCACCTAGTGAATGACCTTGAGTTGGAAACTGTCTTTTGTCTGTAGCAGGCTGTTTGTTATGGAAATGGAGGAAGAAATGGAATTGGCAATGAACAGTTTATCATTTTAACAATGGTGATTGCATGATTCAACAGTTAAATGTTCCTTAAAAAAAGGATAATAAATTTGTTTCTTCTCCTTGTATACAATTAAGTAATTGTGTTTCTGTATCCATGGTTTGTGTGATCATAAACAAACTAGTTTAAATGATTACCAATGGCAAGCAATCCATTGAATAAATTTTTTCCAGCATGTCAATTACATATAACTGTTGTGATCAACAACAAAGCAGCCAGTGCAAACTGTATTGTGTATGTTATATCTTCATCTAATCATTACAGTGGCAAGTTTGTTTATGTAATGTCATGAGAGAAAAATTTACCTGAAATTGCATACAGTGGGACTGTATGCTTTATGACTTGTGTTTACAGATGAAAATTGAAGCTCAACGTAAAGAGATTTACTAATGTCTTTGAAATTTAGCAAATATCACAGGAGTTACTTAGCACCTATTGACAGATTATGAGATTATCTGAGTCGTGCTAATGTTACCTCATTTTTCAGACAAAGAGATTGTTTCGCAACTCACATGAGACTTGTTTTTCATTAGGCATATGTATAAACTTTACAAATCAAGACACTTTTATTGTTATCATAGATAGCAATATGTAGTGTTGCTAAAGTCACTAATCTACATCATTTCATACCAGACAAATTTTAATCCTTTGTTTGACTTACTGTGCTGGTCACTTGCAGTGTCACTGTCACTTTTCTCTCCTGTACTTTCTTCCTCACTTTTCTTATCACATTCTTTTCTGAAAAGCAAAAAAAAATAAAAAATAAAAATAAATAAATAAAAATAATAAACATATGATTAATTTTTTATGCATATTTTATTTTTAAGACTGCAAATTTAATTTTTCAAATAAACTAAACAATTAAAACCTAAATCTGCAACAAAATTGAAAATTATGTAATCCTTACTTATATATTAAGCCATTACAGTAATGATGTAGCGACCAACAACAAAGCAGCCCGTGTGTTATTATGCCTACAATGTTAGCAAAATAATTAAGAATGGATAAAGAGAGAATTTATTGAATTTTAACCATCAATCTTGAAATTAAGATGGTCTGTGCAGATATTGTTGCAAAAAAAATTAGTTAGTTCATGAGATGTGAGAACAAGCTGATATCAACCTTTTACACAAAATATGTGAACAGAACCAAACTTTCTGAATAACATCATTAGAGAAAACAAAACATGGATATTTCAGTATGATCCTGAGAAGAAAGGAGAACAAGTAAAAGATGGCAAGTTCTTCAACAGTGTATTTGCTTTGAAAAAAGCAAAGCGAGCAAATATAAATTCAAAACTATGCCCACTCAGAATTCATTATCCAAGGAGAAACTGAATCAAGTATTTTATCTTCACAATCTAAAACATAAAGAAAGAAACAGCGAAAACTGTGATAAGATATGGGGAGGAAGATGTTGCTGCACAAAAATGCACAGGCTCACATGCATGATCAGTAAGATGATTTCTGATGGAATATAGATCCTTTTGAGGAATAATCCTCACTATTTCCGACTTCCCTGATCTGATTCCACCTGACTTTTTTTTTTGTTTTTTTCCCTATTCCCAAATATCAAAACTACACTGAAAGAGATACATTTTGGGAGCTTAGTGAAGTCCAGCAGTATATACTGAGGTAACTAAAATCAATACCAATGAATATTCTTCATAGCAGAAGAGAGTGGCTTTGGGTATAGTTGCCCAAAGGCATTTTGTCACACAGAAAAATGTATATATTTTGAGTCATATTCACTGATGCCTGATGATAACAAATCTTATAGCACAGCTTGTCATTTTTGACTAGAACATAGCCAGTAAATTTAATGTTACTACAGAAATAGTTGCAAGAAGAACGCAAGAACAACCATGCATCTGATGGTAGAGATGGGAAATAAAGGAAAAATTATCTTATTTATTTGAAGATGGAAAGAGTTGAAAGTACATCTGCCATGTGTAATGAGAAAAATGGTCTCATTGGGGTGATAAAATCAACACATGGTTTCACATGGGTTGTTTTCATTTCATTTAATTTTTGAGAGTGCACCAACCGCTAAGAGAATTTATGTGCAAAAACAATTGATTTCAAATAATTGTTAGGAGAGCTGCTTTTCGCAAATACATTTTATGAAATACCTTGAATCACCATCGGTTCAAAGAACAACTGTAAGATATGACAGTACAGTCTAATGCCAGTCTACTGGATGGGCAAAAGGCAAGCCTAACAGTGTGCTGGACAAAACAAAGGTGTTCTTGGAAATTAAGAAGAAATCTATTTCAGTAAGTGATGCCAAGTAGTTTAAGTAAATATTACTTCTTTTTTTTTTAAGATATCACATTATTGCTCTTTCTGAATTAGCACGCATACTGCAAAAGATATTTTCAACTTACATAAATGGCTTATAAATGCCGTACAACTGTTTTCTTAATATGAATGACTGTTTCTTGACTGAGTTTGTTTCTTAATATGCCCCTTAGGTTCTAAAAAGATCTGCATTAATGAAAGTCTTTTAGTCATTCAGGGTGATGATTCAGTATGGATGTTGAGAAGACTAAAAGGACTAAAGCTCTTGTTTTAAATTACAAAGATTGTTGTTGATAGCAGAATATTAAAATATAAAATTGCCATTTTAAAATAAACTAATAATCCCCCTCCTCTTTACTAAGAACTTTAGTTGACAAAAAACTTTTCTTTGAAATATTACTATTAAAAAAGGAAACAAACCTTAAATTATTGGGTATATGTGGCTGCTTCTCTTCTTCTACTAAAGAAATTCCAGAGTTAGAATTCAAGGTAGATGTACAAATTGTAGTTGTGCTTGTTGTTACAGGCGAACTTGGGCTACTAGGGACAGCTGAATTACTACTTGCTATAGTCACAACAGCAACTGTAGTTGTGGTAGTTACTGTTGTTGTTGTCATAGTAACAGTAGAAGAAGTGGAAGCAGAAGTAGAACTAGCAGTAGTAGTTGCTGTTACCTTTGCTTCTTCTTGTTGTTGGCGAGTAGAAATTACAGCCTAAATTTGAAATAAAAATAAAAATAAGTGAATAAAAACTGAATTATGAATGAAGTCAGTTTTCCCAAAAAGTATTACCTTGGTGAAACAAATTGATTAATCACATTTAATTTAAAAATGAAAAATGTCTTAGTCAAAATTCTACCACATATATGAGTTAGACTGAAAAGATTCCAATGTACATAAACTGATGATGAAAATGCAACTTCTGAATTTCATCCCTTTTCTTATTTTGTAAATCGTGTCATAAGTTAATATATCGCATATCATAAAACAGTAACATTATAACTTATTGGTTACTAGTATACAAAATAAACATTCGTATAAGTCTTGATGTTCAAAAAGAGGAACTTTCAGAATAGGCTGCTGATCAAAAATTTAGAGAAACCATAGAAATCATGAGGTAGTCGCAGAGAAACCCACTGTACAAAAATAATAGCATATCATGGAAAGATGGATGTAAAACTATTTACTTATTTAAACTTTTAACATAGGATGTTATGATGATAATTGTTTATGCAACAAAGCAGTTAAGACTATGAAGAATCAGCATGTCAGTAAATTGCACATATTCTACGGCCAACCATTTGCAAGTTTTGTTGGATTAAAAGCCATCTCATGATAAAATATTATTATAATGACTAAATTATGCATGGAAGCATGCAAACATTTGCATCTATCAAAGCACATTCATACACTCCCTGATGCAAAAAAAAAAAAAATAAATAAATAAATGGCTATCCAATTTTGCTTTTAAATTCAAATGTTCTACTTCTACCAACTTTTATTTCAATTACAGTGGTTAACAAAGTAAAACTCCACTCTTTCCATCAAAGATGTAAATGTACTTTTTCATGCTAGTTTTGTGTGATGATTTCAAATATACTCCTGATTTTTTTTTCTAATATATGTACTTTTCATAATATAACTGCTGAAAATATCAGTACTAGTTATTAATGTGATTTCATTCCAAAACACGACTGTTTACAATTACACTTTTACAGTTTAAACCCAATGTTTTACATTTTTAAACTAAATTTATGCCTATTATACACATAATAAAATAATACATATACAGTACATTATTGTAAAAATATACATTCACTGGCCAAAATATTAGAAACCTTTAGGATCATTCCATATCAAGTGGCCTAGGGGTCCCTGCTCGACCATCTTCAATTTTTTTGAAACTTGGTGAGGACGTTTAACCAGGTTTCAAATGAAGCTGTGCAAAATTTCAGTTCAAAATATAGTATGCTTGAGGCACCAGCACCATTTTGTGGAAGTCACTTGTGTTATGCAGAATAAATCACAAAAAATTTTCAAAGTTTTAAGTTGTTACTGTTGCACAACAGTGAGAGGTAGTGCTCTGAAACTTGGTATACCTAGTTAACTTTTGGCACAGAATGCAAAACTTTTGGTGTCCAGGCTCAAAAACCTTCAAATTTTTTTACAAAAACTGGCACCAAAAATTTGTAACAATGTCGCAACAAATTTAAGCAAGACTTTTGAAAGTCGTAACTTTGAAATAAAAACTTTTGGTACCTTCTTCAGACATTCCACTTACCAACTGCATGAATTCAGCCTAACTAAATATCAGCTCTTATACTTGTTTTCTGGCTGAGATATTTTCCTTCAAAGATTGACTCAAAATTTGAAAGTCAAATTTGATCTTAATGGGAAAATATCTTAATGTGGGACACCTTCAATTCTCTCATTTTTGCCAACCACCGGAAAGAGCAGAGTTTCAGCTACAAAGATCATGGGTCTTTGCACTTAAGCCCTTAAAAATTAAGCTTAAACATCAAGTAGTTTTATGTGCCGTAATGTTATTCTGTGAGATCTTTTTTGTTGCAGAACACATCCTTAATCTTGCCTAATGTGTAGAATAATCTAGAAAAAGAGTATATTCTAGAATTCTGGAATATTCTATTATTATTATTAGCCATATGGTGCAAGGAAGCCTGAGGCTTATGCTGCACCAGCCAAAAAAAAAAAAAAAAAAAAAAATTTCTGAGTTAACCTGAGTGAGTGAGAAGTAGTAGTAGTGGCATGTGATGCAAGAAAGCAAATGTGAGCGTATGCAGCATCAGCCAAAAAAAAAACACACCATTCCCTCCAAATGCCTGTCCAGTTCCTCCTTAAATTTATTCAACCTATCAACTTCCACAACGACAAATGGAAGTTTGTTCCAGCAATTAACCACCCGCTGGCTAAAGGTAAATTTTCACACATCTAATCTACATCTATCTTTTCTTAATTTGAATTTATGCCCCCTTAGGTTCGTAATCTGAACAAGTGGAAGGATCCCATCAGAATTCAGAGTGCTGAACCTATTCAAGGCCTTATACACCTCAATCAGATCACCACGCAGGTGCCTAGTCTCCAGCCTAGAAGTAGAAGGAAATCACCAAGAAAGAGAATGATGATATCCAGCTCATGACCCTAGCTGTGCCAAGCCCATACTCAACAGATGTGTGTCCCTGGGGTACTAAGAATAAACAAATACTGTACGCAAACTTTGTTAGAAATAATTTATACTGTCAGATAAAAAGTTTGGGAACAGTATTTGTTTTACTATGCTCCTGGTACCAGATGTGTGGCTATAAATAACTATTGCATAACAGTCCTCTTCTACAATGTGAAGCAAAATTCATACACCATATTGTATATTTTCAGTTTTATTTCATTATTATAAACATAATTATTCAGAGGTTGCAAAAATATTGAGTGTTCTCCTTCCTAAATGCAACTACAAACCTATCTTCTCACCTTGTTTGAATCGTGGTAACCATAATTAGAAACACATTCAGCACTTGGGAAAATGAAGTTAGACTCTAAGCAAATTGCTATTGCAAAATAACTGAAGGTCTACCATAATTTAAAAAAAAAATTGTTCTATAAGACATTTGGGAATGACCAGTACTGTTACTGTTGGGCCAAAATCTAATTCTATTGAATTGTTGCTTATTGGAAATCAATTAAATCAACACCTACAATTTTCGTTGTGAAAATTCCCAATTCTCTGTAGTGTCACATACAACACTTATCTCCAGGGATATATCAAAGACTTAAGCACATGAATGTAAAAATACACCTCAATTACATTTAAAGGATCCAGTAATACTACCATTTTGTTGCTGTTGACAGCACCTGGATGTAGTTGCTTGTGGGCTTCTGTGGTAACAGCTTAAATGTTCCTCTATGTAATTTTAAAATTTGGAACAAATATTGGCCATTTTATTACTTATGAAGTTAGTGCTAGAATGACCCACCCACCCCATTATGACAATCAGAATGTCACCAGGTATGCTTAAACAAACCATAAGCTGTTCTAGAGTACACCAATACTGTCCAAACAACATCAGATACAGCATCAAATAAACTAATTTTTCTCTTAGGGAATGATAATTTTAATATAAAATTAGTTTGACCTTTGTAACATTTAAATTTTTACCCAGATATGAAGGCCTCAAGTAGCTGCATGAGGTTAATGTTGTCACTGATCTGCAGTTGTTTAATATTTACACAAAGCAACCGAAGCCATGAGGCATCAGTATATAGAGTCGATAAACTATGCTGTTGGGCTACATGTTTTGGTGGATAGAAAATCCAATTTTCTAGAAGATGCAACTATGCAGACATCTCCTAAGATGCAAGACAAACTCACCACCAAAGAATGGTGGTGAATTCTAGAAGAATGTCCAAGAATTATAGAATATTCTAGAATTCCAAAAAAAAAAAAAAAAAGCTGATGAACATTCTAGAACTCTGGAATATTCTAGTTTGTTTGTTATTTGGTTTTTAGGAGCATTAGCAACTAAGGCCATATTGCTCCGGGGATATGCGGTGGTAATCCCTGACCTTTCTGCATCCTCCATATTTGGTGATCACTGGCTCAAACCCCAGTCTAATCAAGAAGCGTGTGCTACGCACTGCTGCTCCTGCTCACCTGGGAATATTCTAGAATCATACAAAAAAGTATAAATAGCTGATATTTGAACCATGCTGTTATTAATGTGTTTTATCTTCATGATGAACAGTTTGTTTATTTTGTTCCACTATTTTTTATTGTTTGACAGTAATAAAGTTAAGTTTTCATTGCTTGCAGAAACATCCACTTATTAGTCAGCATGAAAGCCATGGAATAAGATTTTGCTGGAGATAAGCTGGACTCATGCACCATCAGTCATATGGATAATTCTAAATGTCACGTGCTATCCTATACATGCAAAACTGAGTTTAAATTATTTAAAGAATTTGAAGAACAGCTGATAGGTCGACGTTGTGGATTAAAACTGGGTGAAGAAGACAATTTGTCTACATGATGAAGCTTTGCTTTTAACAAAATTTGAATTTTTGCAGTGTTCATGCTGCAATCCTTTCCAGAAGAAAAATCATATGGTGAAAAAAAGTTTACAACCAATTGATTTGTCAATGACAGACTGCCTGAAAAACCTAACAAAGGTAGACATAAAACCAGGCCAGAAGATGTGCCCATCATACTGAAAAGAGTTTAACACCCAAAAAGCAGCAACAGGAACATCAACTTCATCTGGATCTGACCATGATGACAAAATGCATGTGACTGAAAGCTTGAACAAGTTTGATGGCTATTGGTATTTCTCCTCTGAAATTTCAGCGAATGGCTAAGAGAGACTCATAAGGCTATGCCAAAAGGAAGGCAAGTCAAGTACAAGATGTAATTGCCAGTAAAATTGCATCTATTGGTGGCTTAAATCCAAATGACATCATGGAGCCAAGTGCAATTCATCAATGTGGAAATTGCTTAGATTACAATAAGCTGCTGAAAGAAAAGTTGATGGTATCAAGTCATTCAGAAATACTTCAAATATTAACACTAGTTCCAGTTAGCTGGTCTATAAAGAAACCAATGGAAGAGTTTAGTGTCTCAGAAAGAATGTTCAAGAAAGCTAGAAAACTTAAAGCAGAAGAAGGAATCGTGGCCAGAGCTGGAAAAAAGCTTTCTGAGCAAGTAAAGCAAAAGGTGATGGAATTTTTTTAAGATGATGAATTTAGTTGGATATGCCCTGAAAAGAAAGATTACATTTACATTAGAAATGCAGATGGAATAAAAATGAAAATGCAAAAGCGACTACAACTCATCAACTTGAAGGAAATGTTTATAACTTATCGAGATAGATATGGATCTGACATTGGATTTTCTAAATTTTGTGAACTTCTGTTCAAATGTGACACACCAGGAACATATTCATAGCTAAGAAATAAGAAGACAAAACATTTTTGAAAAGAGAAGTAAAAAAAAAAAAAAAAAAAATTAAGTTAAGTTCATAATCTAAGCTAAGTTAAGTGTATAAACAAGAAATTTTGAATAGGAAAGAATAAAAGTAAATATAAGAGATGTTTGTGAGTGTAGTATGTTGTTTATGTCAGGTCACTTTGCCATCAGAAAGCAGTTGAACTCTTCAACTGCAATCTGATGCCCGTCCCTGACACGTGGAGCCAGACCTGGTTCTGTCTTTAAAAGCTGAAGCGCCAAAGCACAATTAAACACTCAACAGAGAGAGTGCTAGACTGTTGAGTGCCAGCTGTCCAGCCTTGGGCTGCCCAAACCCAAGAACTGAACAAGAGCCGAACAAAAAAAAAAAAAAAAAAAAAACCACTTAAGTGGTCCATGCCCAGGAGCCCCAGACCCGACCAAAAGCTTCCAGGTCTGAAGCTCCCAAGCCCTGATGCAATCAATGAAGATTCTAGTTGTAGACAGCCAATTCAATGTCCGTGAGGTTTCGTATGATAGATCTTTTAGGGAACACAGCATTTGCATACTTTTGTAAGGCCTGAAAGTTGTTAACTCCTTGCACCAATCCATGTACGTTATCTTCATTAAAATTAGCTATCTGTTTTCCCAAAAGACACCGTTCAGCATTATAATAAGGACAAGAGAACAAAATATGCTGCCAAGTCTCTGCCGCTCCACAAGAACACCATGGATCTGGCTCCAACCCTCGAGAATACAGTTTATCTCTGATCGACCCATGACCTGTTAGCAAAAAACTGGTATACATAGACGGACAGAACCACGACAACACCGGTTTAGTAATGGCAAAATCTGCCACAGGAATGATCTTCCTGGTTATCTCTCCCACCTCTGAAGAACTCCACCGTGCTCTCCATATTCCGACCAACCCAGTCCAAATTCGAAGTTTCTCCTCCTTAACTGTAGCTGTAAGATTCAATGACATCCCTAGATATTGTGCAGGAATACCTTTCTGCATCGCATACATCATTCCTCTATAGACCACATATAAATCCAGAGGTAACAATCCAGCAATCACCTGAAGTGCCACCGTAGACACAGTCCGTGGTGCATACAAATAAGTCAGTATCATAGAACGTTGCAATGACATTAACTTACGTTGGATAATGTCTCCTAGTTCCACTAGGAGACTAGCCAGGCTACATTGCATCATTTGTCATTTATTGCAAGGATGCTGAACTTCAGAATATAAGTTTCTGCATAATCTGTGACTGCCTTCGACATGACACAATTGCAGTGCATGTTTTTCTAACCAACTTAACTGAATATTTGAAGTTTCATGACAGAAATCAGACACATTTACTACTTCAGTGATGGTTCTGCAGCTCAATACAAGAATTTCAAGAATTTTATTAACTTGTGTCATCATCAGAAGGATTTTGATATCAGTGCTTAATGGAATTTCTTTGGCACTAGCCATGGCAAGTCACCATGTGATGGAATTGGTGGAACAATAAAACGATTGGCAGCATGTGCAAGTCTCCAACGCCCAACTGAAAACCAAATCCTGACACCAAGAAACATGTTTGAATTTTGTGACAAGCATGTGACTGGAATAAAATTCTGTTTTGTTTCTAAAGAGGAAATTGAGCAAGTAAGGCCATTTCAAGAGAAAAGATTCATAGACGGTCATACTACTGCTGGAACAAGAGAAAATCATCACTTCATTCCTACTGATGTAAGACAGATTCTTGTTTGCAGAGTGTCATTCTTCTACAAATGACACACCATATCATTTGTAGCTCATGTAGATCAGACTAGTGAAACCAATATTCAATATGTGCCAATTGTTAATTTACAATCTGGCCAATACATTGCCTGTATTTATGACAATAATTGGTGGATTGAAAATATTTATGAAATTTCATTTGAAGAACATGAAGTATTGGTAAATTTCATGCATCCTCATGGAGCAGCTCACTCATTTCACTGGACTGCTAGACAAGATGTCTGCTGGATTCGTGAACAGCAAATTATTGCCAATCTACCAGATCCAAAAACAACAACAATGGGATGACAATATAGCTTGCCTGAAGTAGTAATATCAACCACCAATGAAAAATTCCAGTCCATTACGAAGCAGTGATTCAATATCTTCACACTCATTTGCTTATTTCAAATTGTATTGTGTTTTAAATAAATTTTGTTGCGGTTATAACTTCAAGCTTAGAAACCAATAGAACATCATCTTTATGCTTGGAATCCTGAATGAATACCACATTTCAGGCTTGGGAAATAGCACTAAAGAAACCCATGCAATTTATTTTCTTGCCATTTGTACCCCATTGTAAAAAATACAGATCTTTTTGTGCATGGGCAATATATGCTTTCTCCTTAAACAAAAGGGCAGAGTAACTGCAGAAAATTTCACTCTTGTAAATGCAATAGTTCTGTCCTCATTGAGATTTTTTTTTTTTTTTTTTTTTTATGAAACCCCCAAACACGAGAGGTATTAGAACCTATAGTACTTAGTACGTGCTTGGGTTTGAAGGCTGAAAAGACAAAATAAAATATTTGCTGACATTCAACTTGAACTTCTGTAGACTATAATTTTCAGGAAATACGTATGAAGGAAGATTGTTCCAGAAAACAGCAGTTGAATGAATACACGAGGGAGATGAAAAGTTGGTTCTGTGAGTTTGAAGTTGGACAGTAAGTGGGTGTTGGCTGGTGGCGGAACATGATTGGACTATTTTGAAAGAGAGAGCAGGAATTATAGAAGCCAATTCAGAAGAGCCGACTGGATTAGCCAGGTGGGTAAAGTGCCTGCCTGGCAACCCAAAGGTTGCGGGTTCAAATCCCGCCTCGGGCTTGGATCAGAGTAAAATGCAAAAACTTTGGGAGGTGCATTTTGGCCAATGCGCCAATAACTAACAAAAAAAAAATTCAGATGAACAGTGCCCGTGGAAGTATCTGTAGAAAAGGCATGCAGCAGAAACAATACGTCTATGAGACATTGAGCAGAGACTGTTAGAGAGGGGTCATAAATTAACCTAACTGCCCTCTTCTGGATGGAATCTTGAAGCCTGAGAGAGGTTTTGGGAGCACTGCCCCAGATGTGGAAACAATATTCCATGGTAGGACGAATTTGTGATTTGCAGAGTGAACAGCTGTTTGGAAGAAAAGTAATGCTGAGAGCGAAAGAGAAAACCAAGTTTTTTAGATGCAGAGGAAGCAATATTTGTAATGTGCTTGGGCCTCCGTAGCCAAGTGGTCAGGAGCGGGAGTGCAGTAGCACACGCTCTTTGAGTAGACCGGGGTTCAAGCTCCTGACTGCTGAATATGGTCGATCTGCCAACCTGCAACGGACCAGCGTGGCAGATTATGGTCCATTTCCCTCAGCATGAATTGTTGAGGAGGCTTCCAACCTGCAGTGGGTTGATAATGGCTACACTTTACTTTTTACTTTTTTGTGCAAAGAGAGATTATAAGTCAGGGTAATCCCTAAAAGAGATATATCAACTTGCCTAAAAATTGGAGTGTCACCAAAGATAAGCATAGGAGCAGAAGAATACTTTTTGCGAGATATAAGACAAGACTGAGTTTTAGAAGGATTGAAATCAACTAAGTTGTCTTTGCCTCACTGGAGAATTACCTGAAGATCGGCATTTAAGGAATTGGCAGCAGATTTTCGAGAACTTGAAGCTGATTGAGCAGAGCAAGGTTTCTCAAAATGGAAAGTGGAATGCAATGTGCTATGATCGGCAAAACTATGGATAGGATTTCCAGTCATGGAAGATCATTAATATACCAAAGGAAAAGAGCGGGGTAAAGAACTGAACCTTGGGGTACACCAACATTAGTGGAGAAGTTAGAAGACAAAGAGCCAGCTAACATCATCCTCAGTGAACGATCAGAGAGAAACTGGATAACCCATTACAAAAAACAGTTGGCAAACCATAAGATTGAAGCTTGTTTAGAAGACCTTTATGGCAAACATGATCGAAAGTCTTTGAGATGTCAAGAGCAACTGTTTGTGTTTCCCCAAACTTTTCCATTGAATTTGTCCATAAATGGATAACATAAGCCAGAATATCACCAGTGGATCGACACTGATGGAATCCATACTGGCGATCGTTGATCAGATGGAAGGTTTCTAGGTAGTTTAAGAGTTGGCGGTTAATTGATTTCTCCATTACTTTACAAAGAGTAGAAGTAATTTCAGTGGGGTGATAATTAGATGGGAGGGACTTATCATCCTTTTTTCAGGAACTGGCTGGATATGAGCAAATTTCCAAGCAGAAGGGAAAACACCTTTGGAATAAGAAAGTGAAAAAAGGCGGCAAAGAACAGGAGTAAGTTCAGGAGCACAGGTTTTGAGAACAAGTGGAGAAATACCATCAGGACCTGAAACTTTCTCGGCATCAAGATTCGTCAAAATCCTTCTGACATCCTTTTGATGGAAGACCACAGGAGGCATTGAATGGAGCATGTTGGGAATGGTGGGAAGTGTTTTACCAAGATCATTAATACATGAGTTGGAAGAAAAAGTAATGCTAGCAGATCAGCTTTATCCTTTACCGAAGTGACAACAGAACCATCTGATTTTGACAGATGTGGAAGCAGAGATGGACAAAAGTTGCAGCCAATAGCTTTGGCAAGAGAGCAGAATGCTCGGCTACCATTAGGGCAAGAAGCAAGTTTTCTACTCTTAGCTTGTTCAAAATCTAGTTTGGACTGATTAATAACTGGTTTACAATTGTTGCAAGCTTTGGTGTAAGCAGAAATGGAAACAAGCCAATTACGATATGCAGCGTTCTTCTCTTGAACAGACTTAGTACATTTACTGGAAAACCAAGGTTTAGAAAAAGGACAAGATTTTAAAGTGGAGTGTGGAATAAAGAATTCCATTCCTACAAGAATAATTTCACACAAGCCAATTACAATATAAAACATCCTTCTCTTGAACAGGCTTAGCTCATTTATTTGAAAACCAAGGGCATTTCCCAAACCTTTTTAGTCGCGGAACACTTTTCATCTCACAACATATTCATGGAACACTTACGAAACAAGTTTAGTGGAAGCCAAAGAACTGTTTGCTAATATTTTATTACATATGAGGCACTGTGCATTAGGAGCATCTTTATTTCCAATATATGTAAAGCCAAAATTCAAATAACTGTCATTATACTTTCCTTTTGGTCTTTTATTAGTTGGTTACTGTTTTTCTCTTCGGATTTTTGGGGGACAAAAGGCTGCAATTGTTCATCCTCACTTTGAAGTGTGACAATATTGTGTTCCTTTTCATCGACCACAGTTGTACTACGCTTCTCGTTTTAAAGTTCCTTTTTTCAATCACAAATCTATGGTCACGTTTTAATAATAATATTTCAAAATACGAATAATTATCAAAAAAAAATTTATACAAGGAAGTGAGTTTAGTTATGATATTGGTTCACTCCCTCCTCTTCTTCTACCCGTGTACTCTAGGCTAAATTGCATATGAATGGCATACTAGATCACCACATTGCTACTTTTTCATGTGTCAATTACCTCTATGTATACTTCTCTATACAAAGCCCACCAAAATAAAGTCTTCCATCGTCTATTTGATTATTAGTCAATGCCAGTATATTAATAACTGAAGAAAATTATGTTAAATATTATAATGATACAAAAGTGGTGTACACTACAAATATGCAAAATTTATTTATTTTATTTTTTTAATTATTAATTACGTTCTTTTGCGGAACACTTGTTTACATCTCACGGAACACTAGTGTTCTGCAAAACACAGTTTGAGAAAAGGTTTAGATAAAGGACGAAATTTTAAGGTGGAGTGTGGAATAAAGGATTCCATTCCTACAAGAATAATTTCACTGACACAATCTGAGCAAATGCTGACATCAGAAGTTTTGAAACAGTAATCCGACCAAGGAAAAGATGAAAAGAAATCTTGCAGGTCGTCCCTTTTTGCATTCCTGTAATGCCAAACAACATGAGGTTGGGAACAGCCATGAGATAAAGGCTCCATTGGAGAAGAGAATCACATGTACTTAGAAGGGTTGTTTGTGAGAAAAAGATCGAGCATGTTGGCTGTATGGTTAGGATTGTCCGGTATTCTGGTAGGTAAATGAACAATCTGTGTGAGGTCATTAGTAACTGCAGAAGCCTCAGCATCTCAACCAGCTGGAGTTGTGAACATTAAAATCACTAAGGAAAATTACCTCACTGTTAGGAAAGTTGGACTGGAGAAAGTCAAGTTGCAAAGAGAGGAAGTCAACTGAAAGATCCATGAAACTTTTTAATTCTACTTAGCGAGGATAGCAATCTTTCTGAAAGAGATGCTAAAAGTATAGGTGTAAAACCATATGTTCATAAAGAAACATATAAAAAAGGGGAGAGAGAGAAGTACAAATAAGTGTATCATTATAAATTATGCAGTATTATAATAATTTTAAAAATTTCAAACTGACTTACTTGGCCAGGCTGATTGTGAGAATGTGGATGAGGTTGTGGTTGCTGGTGCTGATGCTGAGGTTTTACTAATGCTCTATTTTTCTTCTTCACATTGTTTTTCCTAAGTAACTGTTTATAATTTTCACTCTTTTTGGTTAAATAGTAATATTGGACACATTCTGCAACACTCTGAAAAGAACAATGAAAGTTTCATTCTTTAGATGATGCTTTAAGTACATTATTAAAATACCATTAATTCTAATATAGCATGGAGGTAACTATGCAATAGTTACTGACATTCAGATACTTCAATATTAGTGGGTCTTGGGCTAACAAAGTTAAACTACATTATCATAGTTCTGAGCTTCCAAATAGAAAAAAAATTTTGAAACAACTATTTGATAAAATCAGTCACTCAATGCTAAAAGGAAGAGCCTGTATCAACCAGTGCTGAATGCCAAAAACTAACGTCTATGTAACTACACTGCACCTGTAAAGCTTCTTGTGTGGCAGTTCATTACTACTGAAAATGGAAATGACTATTCTTCTTCTTCTGAGTAGAATAGACATATCCATTTCCAGCAGTAATGATGGTAATTAATTGGTGATTAAAACCTATGAGACAGGGGTGTGTGTGTGTGTGTGTGTGTGTGTGTGTGTGTGTGTGTGTGTGTGTAATTTGAGCCAGCAATAGGGGGAAACTGAGCAAATAGTGTTATAGAAATGAAGAAATGCTGCTATAATCATGATTAAAGGAGGTCCAACTCACTGTTAATTGCATTTTTGTAATATTTTGGTAGTACAGTATATAACTTCACAAATCACATTTACGGAACTTAGCCAGTCTGGCTACTTATAAAACTAAACTGCACAATGAGGCACTAAAAGTTCAGATTCTGCCATCTTCAATTTGGTATCACTACCTTAAAGGAAAGAGCTAGTCAACGTCTTCTAACTAATTCTGTAAACTGAAGGACAAGTTGAGCAGCCATTCGTAACATTCTTATTGGCATGTCTCACAATACTACACTGTTTCTCCCCCCGCCTTTCCCACTTCTGTCACAATATGATGCACAGTTTTCTTATTTTCATTTTGATTACAAAACGTTCAATGTCTTCTGCACTTGAACTTGATAGCTTTTTTTCTAGAATGTTCTTATTTCAAAGATCTCTTACTAGCTGACAAGCACCTTCTTTTGAAATCGCTTATGCTTTTGGGATAGATCTGCTGCCTTCATTGAAATGAAACTTTCACAATTTGAGACTTCTAAAAGCCAGAAACACAAGTTCCTCCACCATTTCACTCATTTTTGATTGAATGAATAACCAGCACAGTAATGGTCAACTCTGTCAATGGAAACTATATTTCTTGTGTATTCATAAATAGCAACTAGCTTTTCAATTTAAATTTTCGCCATCCTTTTATTTTTCCTGTTATTACTTGAGCCTCAGCATTACAGAAAGTAAAATGTGTAAGTAAAGTTCTTTAGTCTGTCCGTGCTAACACTTGGACTTGATTCTCTTTTCAAAAAGTAATAATACAGCCCCTCCCCCAATTTTCTTTGTAGCCTTCATTTCTGGTGATAATCCCATCCTGTTTCTCATAACAGTGCCCATTAGGTGTATATTTACTTCTGCTAGTAGAATACAAAAATTAGTCAGTGAACAAATGAAATCCACTACCCTCAGTACCATGAAGCAGTTTTTGGATGTGAGAAATCACAATCCACAAGAGTCAAGTCTGGCTCTTACTAAGCTGTTAGTTGCAAACTTTCCAAGATGTGGCATAATAGTTCAAACATAACCAGCTTATGAGCCATCTAGAAGAAACAGATGAAGATCCACTTTTTTGGCTTTTGAAGGTTATAATGTTTGAATAAAATTCTACACTTAAAATCAATAATATTTTCATCTAATACAATATTTCTTTCTGAAACTAAATATTCACAAAACTTTCTATCCAGACAATTGCAATATTTTTTGCTTTAGAGCCCCGGCTTTGAAATCTTTTTGTTTCTTCTTTTGTTGGTAAGCACAGATGTAACATTCAAAATATCTGCAGATATCTATTCCTGCTATATATGAATATAGCTGTTAAATACGAAGATCTGATCAGGTTATTATTTGGCTTTTCGGAGCATTAGCAACTAAGGCCATATTGCTCTGGGGATATGCGGTGGTCATTCCTTGACCTTTCCACATCCTCCATATTTGGTGGTCACGGGCTCGAACCCCGGTCAAATCAAGAAGTGTGTGCTATGCACTGCTGCTCCTGCCCACTTGGCTATGGAGGCACCGATTTGATCAGGTAACCTGTGCAGCAGGTTACCTGAACAATGGACAGCAATTCTACATGCTTCCACTGTTTTGACATTTGTATAGTTTCGGGATCATAGTAGATACAAGTTTTATCCATTGTGATGCCATGAAAAAACCCTCTTGCTTTTCCTGGCACAACAACATTTCATGTGCACATCGTGTCCTTTAATTCTTCTGGTCAGGTCTGGGAACCCATCTAGCAGATGCTTTACTCATATACAACTGTTGATAAATGACATTCTCCACAGATTCTATACTAATTTGGGGCTCTGCAGCTAGTTCTTTGATGCTAATACATTGATCTTCCAGGATTAATGCCTCAATTTTTGCAACACTTCTGTTACAGCAGCTGCTGGGAGTCCTGGAATTTCTTCATCATGCACTGAGGTTCTTCTGCATTTGAACTGTTTACACCAATGTGCAACAACACTGTAACCTGGGCAGTCTTCTCCATAAACAGTGATCATTTCTACATGGATTGTTTTGAGTGTTTTCCCTTGCAGAAAGAGTAACCGAATCACTGTTCTGTATTCCACTTTATTTGTTGACTTCTCTTCATTCAGTGCTGCAAAGAAAAATAATGAATTTTCAGATCAAAACCAAAATTTGTATGGTTGCTATAGAGATTTAAAAAGGTATCAAACAAAAAATTGCCATCTTTCTATCAAAACTACTTCTTCATGAATACAAACTTTTTTGAACCCTCTCCCCTCATACATTCTTGAAAAACTGAATTCTGTCTAACCATTTTTTATATCAATATTCCTTTATATAAATTTTTTCATTTAGTCCCATGTTGGTAATAACACCTAAGAACTCCTTTGGTTCATTTAGTGAAACCGAAACTCAGTCACACCATACGGAACAGTTGGAAACTACCTTATTTGAAAGAGTTTTCTTGTCCATACTTATTCATTCCTATTACAATTTCTTCATATAAAACAATCAGTAAGAAACAGGTGAAAAACTTCAAGCTTGGGTTTTTTGAATGGTTGCTTAATCAGAAATAATCATTATCATTGGAAATCTGCAGATGGAAACAGCAAAGGAAATACCAATATAATTTTTTAAATGGCATGTTGCACAGGTTACCTGATCAAATCATTGAAATAAAAGCACTTCAACTGTATATGGTTTAGAATCTATTTATTATTAATAGGAGTCTAACAGTCATACGTTTTGCAAATGTTTTCCTCTCCACTTATTTGGTGACTGTAATCCTGCAATTGCACCATCACAAAATAACAAAATACTAAACTGTTTAATTGAAACATTTAACTTGCTTAGTCTACGATTTTGCACACAATCTTTAAGTGACAAGTTGTCATTGATTTCTTCATTACTGCTAATAGGCATATTGTTTGAATCAAAAATAACATTATCATTGCTATCCGACAAAACTTATTCAAATTCTGAATCAGAAAGTTCTAATAATTCTTTCATTAGAAATATCTTTATGAGATGCTGATGGCATATCTAAATATTTCACTCTAATGCAAAATATAAGATACTCTGTGACTTCTAAACTGAAGAAAAACAATGCAGGCTGGTGTTAACAAAGTAATATAAACACAAATAAACATTGATTTATTTTTTTCAGATTGTTCATATGAAGTATAAATAGATGGCAGTACAATAATTATGCCAGCACAACAAGAAAACAAATTTCGTAAACAAAATACCAACAGTCAGGGTGGCCACAACACTGGACTCTTAGTGGAATTTTACAATTGTGCAGTGGCTGTGACATTCAACTGAAAGGGTCAACTATTTAGTGAATTTTTTTGAGAACTTTTAATCATCTGTAAATAACATCAACATAGCAATTTTGATCCATTTGTGAATTAAAACTAAATAATTAATTTCATTTTTACTGTAATGTTTAAGACTTACTGTACTTTTCTATGTACTGTATGTTACCACTATCTTGAAAAGAATGGCTCCATTTATATTGTACTATGCACAATAAGTTCAGACAGAAATGCATCAATTTTCATTGTTTTTTTTATGACTATAACAATATGACTATCTGAATTCTGAGGGCATCAGATTTCGGAGGTCAAAGTGCATTTCTGGATTGTAAATAATGATGAATTTTTTGATAAAATGTGCTCAATTTTAAAGAATTTCAAATTGTAAAGTGCTGGATTTTCCTGCAGTAGTACACTTCTCTTTGAGACAGTGCTTATTACTAAAAATGTGCTATATACTGTTACAGTATAACAATTTCTAGAATTAGCTTTTACTCAAAAGGTAAAATTCCTTATTATTTTATAATGATTAAACAAGTTTCCTATTATAAAAAATGGGCCAAAGTACTATTAATAATCTTCTTCTTCTTCTTCAGTGTGCCATCTCTTTGCAGAGGTTGGCTGTCATCTTTGCATTGGATGAACGTGAGGTAGAAGCACTAAATAAACCCTCGTTACTCTGATAATACCACTCTCTGAGGTTTGCTAACAAAGATTTCCTTCTTTCCCCTAGACTTCATTTTTGATTGGCCTTGCCCTGGATTATCAATTGCAACATCTTATATTTGTCATTCTTCATCAAATTTCCTAAATATTTTAGTTTCCTCTCCTTAATGGTGCCAGTTATTTCTGTCTTTTTTCTTCATTTGTCTCATGATCTCATCATTCTTTATCTTATCAGTCTATGATGCACTTAACATTTTTATGTAACACCACATCTCAAAAGCATTAACTTATTCTGGGTCTTCTTTGTCAGTGTCCAGGCCTCAACTCCATAAAGGAGGACAGAAAGGACAAAACATCTCAATATTTTTATTCTTAAAGGAAGTGTAAGATCACTGTAGCAAAGAAGATTCTTTATTTCAAGAAAGGCTGCATGTGCTTGTTCATTTCTTGAGCATACTTCAATAGTCCCAGTCCTTGCTCAGTATACATTCAAGACAGCAATAACTTTTAATTCTTTCAATTTCTTCATTATTGATTGTAATTTTCGTTTGCAGTATTCCAGCTTTGCAATTGGGTTAAAAACACAGATTCCTCTGTAGTTTGGGCAACTTATTCTCTCTCTCTTTCTTAAACACAGAACTGATGTATCCCAATGTCATCTCTGATGGTATTTCTTCTCCTTTACATATTTTGTTAAATATGTCTCATGAGCAGTGAGATGATTTTCCCTCCTCCGTATTTTAGCAGCTCCATATTCATTCCTCCAGGTCCAGGTGCCTTTCCATTTTTTCACTTCTATTTCCACTTCCTCAAAGCTAATCCTTACTTCTTTTCCTGTCCAGGAAGTTTCAACTTCGCTATCTCTAAATTCCTCTTTGTTTTCACTCAGTAATTCTCCATAATATCTATACCATTCTTCTAATTTTATTACACCCAGCCTTTTGTTTATGTGATTGTTGCAAGCTCTTCAGCACCTTCCATGCTGCAGCAGATCTCTCACATCCTATCTTGCTGTTTACTTCTGTGCAGGTTCTATCCCATGCCTCATTTTTTGCTTTGTTAATTTTAGTTCTTACTTCTTTATTTTTCTCCGTATAGATGCTCCTATGTTCATCACTTTTAGAGCTAAGCTATCTGAGGTATGCATCCTTTATCAATTCTTTTAACTCTGAATTCATCCATGTTTAACTTCAGACCAAAATTTTCACTTATTCTATTAATTCTATCCATTAATATCTGTAGATGCTTCTCGGAGTTGGCCAGCAATATAGTATCATCTGCATATCTGATTATATTTATTGTATTGCCATTAATCTTCACCCCTTCTGTGCATCTCACTAAAGCTTATTTAAAAATTTCTTCAACATACAGGTTGAACAACATAGGTGATAGAACATAACCTTGATGAACTCCTCTTTTAATTTCTATCTCTTCAGATTCTTCTCCTTCTATGCATACCTTTGCTGATTGTCCCCAATACAAATTCCCATTATTCTGATGTCTTTGCTATCAATTCCAATCTTCTCTAAGATTTGGAACAGTTTGTCATGTCTTACCCAATCAAAGGCTTTTTCATAATCCAAGAAGCAAATGAATACCACTTGGCTCACATCTCAACATCTTTCTATTAGATGTCTGAACAGCAAACAGGGCTTCCCTGGTACCCAGTCTTTGTTAAAAACTAAATTGAAAATCACTAGGTGTTTCCTCACATCTTTTATAAATTCAGTTGTGTATAATCCTTAGACATATCTTCAATGCATGGCTCATCAAACTAATTGAGAACAACTATTTCCATTTGCACATTTCAGTATAGGTATGAACAACAATCTCAACCATTCTCTGGGAATTTCTCCAGTGTCATAAACCTTTTTGAGCAGACCAACCAACACCTCCACCTTTATTACTTTTAATAATTCTGTTGGAAATTCGTCAGGACCACTTGACTTTTTTGGGTTTAGCATATTTAACAGTTAAGATCACTTCTTCCTCCATGATACTCGGTCCTTCCACATGTTCCGATCTGTCAAACTTTTCATTTCTGTTGTCATGAAACAGTTCTCTGATATATTCTTGCGAGTACTCAAATTTTTCTTCAACTGAAACTGCAACCTTTCCATTCTTCTTTTTTGGTATTCCCTTACCAATTTCATAGTGTAGTTTGAAGAAGGTATTCATTACAACCAGTTCAAATCTTTGTAAAAACTCTACCAGCCTGTCTCCACGGTCATTTCTCTTGCCAAGTCCAAATTTGCCCACAATCCCTCTACATTCACCTGCACAAACTTTGGCATTAAAATTGCCCAAAATCACTGTGATGTCTCCATTCTTGGATAGCTGTAGAATCTATTTAATTTGTTCATAAAATGTCTCAATCTCCTCTTTGTTCGCTGTTGGTGTATAGGTCTGAATGACGTTTAAGTTGTAAGGATTTGTTGTTATTTTGATCATCATCACTGTGTCCATGTAAGGTAATATATTTTTTACTGCCTTACAAACCTTAGTATTAACCAAGAATCCAACTCCACCTCTATTATTTCAGTCATCAGTGCCTGTGTAAAAAAAAAGGAACCATTGTCTGTAGCACATTTATCATTGCCTGGCCATTTGACCTCACTAGCACTAAGAATATCAATTTTAAGTCTGTTCATTTCTTGAACTTAATTATCAAGTTTCCCGGCTTCATATAAACTTCTCATGTTCCAGGTCCCAAATCTAAGTGACAAACATCCGGAGATCCTTAGCACCCTCTTCCTATTCAAGGGATGCCGGGGCGAAAACTGTTTTTGCCCATCATTGCTATAGATGTCCTGGGGAAAATAGTGTGATAGCTTCCTGTTCCTTTTCTATTTATTATATTATAATCTACAGTGCAATTTAATCTTAAGAGGGCAAGAATCCCCCACCTCCCAAAAAACTTAGGATACAATTTTCAAAATAATTCTTACTTTTCTCTCAAGGCAAGAAGCAATGAATACAAAGTTCTTTGGATGCTGAAGATATTTTTCTCTGAACACATCTTTTTCTTGATCAGTCCATATATTCAGCATTTGCCTCTCTTTATATTCAGCCATCAGATCTTCAATTAATCCATTTTTATTAATAAACCTCAATCTTCTCTGTTTTGAATCTAAAATAATTGGTGGAATTACAGCGTAGCTTCTCATTTTCTTTTCTTCCAGCTAAAAAATGAGAAATATAAAAAAAAAAAAAAAAAAATTAAAACATCAGTTAACATAGCCTGTTCAATTTAAAACTACTGATCAGCACATATACTGGAGTAGCCACTTTATTAGGTACATCTACCCTTTCCATAAAATAAGGTGCTCCTTCAGTAACAGCATCATGTGTTCATATCATGTGATAAGTGACAGTGAATATCTCAGAAGCGGCAACCTTGCTGAAGTTTTCATGTGACTGTCTCAGGCATATTGAGATTGGTCCAACAGCCAAATAACATTGATTCAATGGCAATCCAGTGATCGTAAACAGTTTATAGATGCAAGAGGCCAGTGAAGGCTGACAAAATATTTGTGCAGAGTAACAAAAGACTACAGTCAGTCAAATAACAACCCAGTGCAAGAAAAGTGGCTAAAAAGATGCATTTCAGAACTTAACTCATTGTACCGTATCACAGATGGGATTGTAGTGATGGCCAAACTGGGTATCATTCCTTTCATCAAAAAGCAAAAAGCGTATGGTTAAAGTGGGCTGAGGACAATACTGGGCAGTGTAGGACTGTAAAATTGTTGCATGGTCTGATGAATCCCAATTTCTGCTGTTTCATGCCTGTAACTGTTAAATATGGTATGATTGTATTCATTGTCAAAATAATTGTAAGCTCCTCTGACCTAGTAGAAGAAGTCGTGTTTGGGTATGCATCAACAACTGTGGGGAGTGTTTTTGTGATGCACATTAGGACCCCTAATACACATTGCATAAAAATATTACTCCAGTGGAGTAACATTTTGATGCCATGTGCAAAGTTTTCAATACTTTGAGTCCTTGCCTCAATGAATCCATGCTATTCTGAGTGCAGGAGGAGCCTACTTGCCATAAGTTAGCTGCACCTAATAAATGGCCACTCAGTATATATAAATTTAGCACTTTAATACTATAGCAAATCTCAGAGTTTCATTAAAACAAGCAAATTTATTCATAATCCGGGAAAATATATTTCCTTAGATGGTAACAGGGCACAAATATGACGTAAAGAAGAATTTTATGAAAATGAAAGGGTTGAAATCAAACAGAACACAAAAATGATAATTTTTTTTAAAACAATAAAATTTAAATTGTGTTAAATGATAATAACTAAATTTAATCAGACATACATGGTCCCCTTCCTAATCATGTCTTTTTTGAAAGTATCAGAAATATTTTATTGAATAAAGATCATATTTTATTGCTGTTTCATAACACTGACTTCATTTCTTATTTTCTGCTTTTGTGGAACTGAACTTTTTCTTTACTTTACACTTTGCCCACAGACACACCCTTTAAAACACTACTCTTTCATCATCTTTTAGTCACATTCTTATATCGCACAAATTAATATTTTGTATTACTGTATACCAGTTTTAGTTATGTTTAGATTTAAATATTTCCCTTAGATCACTAGGTTCAATTAAATTTGAGTTATTAATGATTTTGTAATAACAAAGGGCAACGCGGAAGAGAAATTGTTGAAGTTAAACATAAGAAAAGCATCTTGGCTGGAGCGGATCTATTCAGTTATATTAAAGGAGGCAGCAAAGGAAGTAAGCAAATCCTTAGCCATAATTATGAGAGCATTGCTTTACTCAGGGGAGGGCCCACTGTGCAAATGTATATCCAATTCACAAAGAGAGACCAAAGGGTGACAAGTAATTACAGACCTGTTAGTTTAACTTCTATTCCGGTGAAAATAATGGAGTAACTAATTAAAGAAGCATTGCAGTATCATCTATACAAGACTGCAATAATAATTCAGAAACACCATGGGTTTGTTAAATGGAAGCCTTGTCTCACCAATTTGATTGAATACAAATTTGGGGCCACAAAGGAACTGAGTGCAAAAAATAATTTTTATATCATATACTTGGGTTTCAGGAAAGCTTTTGATACTATTGCACATGGAAGAGTACTGTAAAAAACAGAGCAGTGTGGCATTAAGGGCAAGTTGCTACAATGGATAAAAGGATGGTTGAGTGGGAGAAGAAAGAGTGGTAATCAATGGATACAGCTCTTCATGGATTAATGTTATTAGTGGGGGGCCCAAGGGTCAGCATTGAGCCCACTGTTGTTTTCTATATTTATCAATGATATTGAGATGAAGGTATATCAGACTTAATGTTAAAGTTTGCAGATGATGCAAAGGTTGGCAGGGTTATTAATGACAGTAATGGCAGTGTGCTATTGCAACAGGGTCTAGAAAAGTTGGGCAGATAGGATGAGATGTGGTAATTGAAGTTTAAATTTGACAAATGCAAAGTACTGTTTATGAGTAGAAGTAACTCCACAGAAACATACCAACGGTGTGGTACTAGACTTAAGGTGGTAGAAAATGAAAAAGACATGGGAGTAATTGTGTAGTCAGATATCAAGTTTTCTGAGCAGTGCAAACAGGCTGCAAGAGCAGGTCATGGGATATTGTCAATGATATACAGGAATTTTGCTAGTAGGGAAAAGGAGGTGATTATCCCTTTGTATAAGGTGTGGCAATGGTCAGGCCGCACCTTGAGTACTGCTTATAGGTCTGGAGGCCTCATTTTAGGAAGGATGTAGAGTTGCTAGAACAAGTACAGAGAAGGGCAATAAGACTGGCGAGGAGAACAAAGGGGTGCTATTACCAAGAAAGGCTTCAGTTCTGAAAATTGTAATTTCTGGAGACTAGGCACCTGCCAGGTGATCTGATTGAGGTGTATAAGGCCTTGAATGGTTTGAGCAGGCTCAATGCTGATAAGATTCTTCCTCTTGCTCAGATTACAAACCTGAGAGTGCACAAACTCAAACTGAGGAAAGACAGTTGTCGAACAGATGTGTGGAAATTTACCATTAACCAGCGGGTAGTTGATTTTTTATTTATTATTTTTTTAATTTTTTGTAAGAAAACCCCAAAACGAGAGGTATTAGAACCTATGGTACTTAGTACGGTGCTTGGGTTGCAGGTTGAGAAGATGAGAAAAGATATTTGTTGACATTAGACTTGAACTTCTGTAGACTGTAATTTTCAGGAAAGACATATAAAGAAAGGCTGTTCCAGAAAACGGCAGTTGAATGAATAAACGAGGAAGATGAAAAGTTGGTTCAATGAGTTTGAAGTTGGACAGTAAATAGATGTTGGCTTGTGGCGGCACGTGTTTGGACTGTTTTGAAAGAGAGAGTGGGAATTATAGAAGCCAATTCAGAAGAATTGGCCCATGGAAGTATCTGTAGAAGAGGCATGCAGCAGAAACAGTATGTCTATGAGAGAGCGAGTGGAGAGACTCTGTTAGAGATGAGTCATTAATTAACCTAACTGCCCTCTTTTGAATGGAATCTAAAAGTCTAAGAGAGGTTTTGGGAGCACCACCCCAGATGTGGGAACAATATTCCATGGTAGGGCAAATTTGCGATTTGTGCAGAGTGAACAGCTGTTTGTAAGAAAAGTAATGCTGAGAGCAAAAGAGAAAACCAAATTTTTTAGATGCAGACGAAGCAATATTTGTAATGTGCTTGTGCCAGGAGATTAGAAGTCAGGGTAATCCTCAAAAGAGATATATCAACTTGCCTAGAAATTGGAGTGTCACCAAAGATAAGCATAGGAGCAGAAGAATACTTTTTGTGAGATATAAGACAACACTGAGTTTTAGAAGCATTGAAATCAACCAAGTTGTTTTTTTGTCCCACTGGATAATTACCGGGAGATCGGCATTTAAGGAATTGGTAGCGGATATTCACGAAGTTGAAGCTGATTGAGCAGGGCAAGGTTTCTCAAAATGGAAAGTGGAATGCAATGTGCTATCATCAGCAAAACTATGGATAGGATTTCCAGTTAATGGAAGAAGGTCATTAATATAAAAGATGAAAAGAGTGGGGGAAAGAACTGAACCTTGGCGGACACGAGCATTAGCGGAGAAGTTAGAAGACAGAGCCATCTACCATCACCTTCAGTGAGCGATCAGAAAGAAAACTGGATAACCAATTACAAAAAACAGTTGGCAAACCATAAGATGGAAGCTTGTTTAGAAGACCTTTATGCCAAACACGATCGAAAGACTGAGATGTCAAGAGCAACTACTTGTGTCTCACCGAACTTTCCATTGAATTTGTCCATAAATGGGTAACATAAGCCAGAATATCACCAGTGGATCGACACTGATGGAATCGATACTGGCGATCATTGATCAGATGGAGGGTTTCTAGGTAGTTTAAGAGTTGGCAGTTAATTGATTTCTCCATTACTTTAAAAAGAGTAGAAGTAATTTCAATGGGGTGATAATTGGATGGGAGGGATTTGTCACACTTTTTAGGAACTGGCTGGATATGAGCAAATTTCCAAGCAGAAGGAAAAACACCTTTGGAATAAGAAAGTGAAAAGAGGCGGCAAAAAACAGGATTAAGTTCAGGAGCACAGGTTTTGAGAACAAGTGGAGAAAAATCATCAGGACCTGGAGCTTTCTTAGCATCAAGATTTGTCAAAATCCTTCTGACATCCTTTTGATGGAAGACCACAGGAGGAATTGAATGGAGCATGTTGGGAATGGTGGGAAGTGTTTTACTAAGATCATTAATACATGAGTTGGAAGAAAAAGTAATGCTAGCAGGTCAGCTTTATCCTTTACCGAAGTGACAACAGAACCATCTGATTTTGACAGATGTGGAAGCAGAGATGGACAAAAGTTGCAGCCAAATAGCTTTGGCAAGAGAGCAGAATGCTCGGCTACCATTAGGGCACGAAGCAAGTTTTCTACTCTTAGCCTGTTCAAAATCTAGTTTGGACTGATTAATAACTGCTTTACTATTGTTGCGAGCTTTGGAGTAGGCAGAAAATGAAACTGAAGAACTGGAAACAAGCCAATTATGATATGCAACATTCTTCTCCTGAACGGCCTTAGCACATTTATTGGAAAACCAAGGCTATAAAAGACAAGATTTTAAAGTGGAATGTGAGATAAAAAGATTCCATTCCTACAAGAATAATTTCACTGACACAATCTTAGCAAATGTTGACATTAGAAGTTTTGAAACAGTAGTCCGACAAAGGAAAAGAAATCTAGGAGGTCATTCCATTTTGCATTCTTGTAATGCCAAACAACACGAGGTTGGGAATAGTAATGAGATAAAGGCTCCATTGGAGAAGAGACAATGGAGTGCCTAAAGGACCACTCAATTCGACAATGTACTTAAAAGGGTTGTTTGGGAGAAAAAGATAGAACGTGTTGTCTGTATGGTTAGGATTGTCCGGTATTCTTGTAGGTAAATGATCAATCTGTGCAAGGTCATTAATAATTGTAAAAGCCTCAGCATCTCGACCAGCTGGGTCTGTGCGACTAGAAAACGGAAGCCAGCTGGAGTTGTGAACATTAAAATCACCAAGGAAAATTACCTCACTGTTAGGAAAGTTGGACTGGAGAAGGTCAAGTTGCAAAGAGAGGAAGTCGAATAGCTCCAAGTACTTAGTAGAGTTGGGAAAATAGTAGAGACAACAGATGAATTTTACACAATGAGGTAGAGAGATTTTAAGCCAGAGAAGATCGAAAAGAGGAGATTCCAAATGACCAAGTCTCCAACAGGGAATATCGGAACGGACATATGCACAAATACCACCTTTGAGGCAAAAGGAATCATACAGCAAATAATTTGGGACTGAATGAGCTGTAGTTGAATCAACCGATAACTGAGATTCTGTAAGAAAAAGTACATGGGGTTTGGCAGACTGCAAGTGGAAATGGACATCGTTGAGATTAGAATTGAGACCACTTATATTTGTGAAATGAACTAGGAAGTATTTGGGAGGTTTAGATCTTTTAGCAGATAAGCTTACTCTATTAGTTTGACAATTCATGGTGTATTCAATAGTAATAAAAAAGTGGGTTTGTTGTTGTTGTTGTTTGTTATTTGGTTTTTAGGAGCATTAACAACTAAGGCTATATTGCTCCGGGGATATGCGGTGGTCATTCCCTGACCTTTCCGCATCCTCCGTATTTGGTGGTCACGAGCTCGAACCCCGGTCTAATCAAGAAGCGTGTGCTATGCACTGCTGCTCCTGCCCACCTGGCTACAGAGGTGCCGAGAGAAAAAAAAAAGTGGGGGAACATGCTGTATGAAGTAATGAAATTTTTGGATATGCCATACACATGGTAAGAATATATCCAGATCGTTGACATAGCATGGCCTCGACAATGCCCCCCCCCCCCCACATACACACTACTCTGACTACTTCCACTCACTATCTGGCAGAGTAGAGGTAGCAAAGTTATACACTAGCTGATCCGGCAGCCTCCTAAAGAGTTACCAATAGGTTTGGTCTGGTGTACTAACTAGTGGCTGGCCTGCGAACACCATTTTAGAGCTGTACTCTCGAAATGTAAGTAAGATTGGATCTTGCCATGATGTCCATCATAACCTTAAAGTCATCAGTCATACTGCATGATGGAAGAGATGGGGAAGGGTTGACCGGAACGTAGCTCTGGAACCTAAACATAGGTTCCACTACTTCAAGCCTCCAATAAGCAAAGTGGCGGTATTGCACCAGTTGATGGGAGTCATCTACCACCCAATATTGCCTGGTAACACAGAGGGGTGGCATTCCTGCATGTGGTGTGGGCGCCACACCTCGACCCCTGCTTATGTTGGTTCACACCTGGGTGGTCACCCACAGTATGCTTGTGCATGGGAGGTTATACTCAAGATTACTAACAGTCCCACCATCGTGGAGGTGCAAGCAAAGGATTTGGCTGTCATAGCCCATCTGGATTTCACTGAAATTGGGTCCACTTGACTTGAGTGTCACCCACATATCAGTTCGATCAGCATTTTAGACTCCTGGATAGCAAGTACAGCTTGTCTGGCATATCTGAGAGAATGCCTGCGACAACCTCAAGGACCAAAGGGTAGTTGATTGCTTGAACCGACTTCCATCTGTTGTTGTGGAAGTTGATAGCTTCAAAAAATTCAAAAAGTGGACAAACCTTTGGAGCAAATGGATGGGTGAAATGGGGAAGGGTGTGTATGTGTTTTTTGGGCTGATGCTGTATAAGCTTGCTTTCTTGCATGATATGCCTCTGCTAATACTAATTTCATGTGTTTCAAGAAATCAACTTTCTTAAAACAAAAAAAAAAAAAATTATATGCAACAGATAGCTTCGAATTTAGGTTATACAGTGCAACCCCGATGTAACGTGCCTCTTCATACTGTGGTTTTGGATATGCCATGGGTACGATTTTGTCCCCCAATACAAATTATGAAATAAAATAGTGTGTTCACAATTTTTAAATTTTTGTTCAATTACATATAATTGAAAAAAAGTTAAAGATTCCTGATTTGTTTTGCCACTCTTGAAGATTAAAAGAGGCAAAACAAAATGCAGTATATTTCATCAGTGTGGAATACCAGAAGGAAAAATCTGTGGCTGGATGAAAGAGGAAGAAAAATTGCATTCATGTGTAGGCACCAGCCTCCAAAGAAAGAAAACCATGCTTTGTGAAAATAATGATGTGGAACAATGCTTATACAATTTGCTTCTACAGAAGCATAGTGAAGGAGTAGTGATAAATGGGGTAATTTTGAAAGCACACGCACATAATTTCATATCCTACTTGGTGGAGATGATGACATCTTTAAAGCTTCTGAAGGATGATGGTGAATTCACAGATGAACAGTTGTGACGAAACAGCAATGTATAAGCTTCTCCCCGACAAGTCATTATATATTAAAAAAGCAAGCAACCAAGCTAGCATGAAAACTAACAAAAAGAGAATTAATGTATTACTGTGCACAAACAAGACTTGAAATCGCAAGCTAAAGCCATTGTTTATCAGTAAAAGTCAAAGTCTCTGGTGTTTTAAGCACGTCAACATGGAACCTCTACCTGTGATTTATAAAAATAGCTCCAATGCTTGATGATGAGTGATATTTTTGCTTTACGGTTTGAAAGTGAGTTTGTACCATTGATGAGACACCACTTTCTTTCCAAAAAATTTGATGAAAAGACTGTTACTGTTAGATAACTGTCCAGCTCATCCTTCAGCTGAAGTCCTGAAATCAAAAGCTGGCAAGATCAGAGTCGCGTTTCGGCCAAGGAACACAACTGCACTAATTCAGCCCATGGATCAGGTTATTATTCAAACTAATGCCTACTATCGTGTTTAGCTACTTGCTGGTATTGTGAACTCAGAAATTCAAGATCTAGAATTTCTAAAAATAATAACACTGAATCACACTGCATACAATATTGGATTAGTGTGGAAGTAAACTCAACAACAATTGAAAACTGCTGGAAAAAATGTATTAGAAAAGACTAGTTCGTTAATAATAAATAATCTTGAATTAGCAGAATTTTCAGAACAAGAAGCAAAGGCTGCTTGTAATGTACTTGATGGCAACCTTGGAGCAAATGACGTGGCTGCTTGGATTGAGGTGGATACAGAAGCTCCAATTGTGCACTACCTGAGTAAGGAAGACATTACAGACTCTGTGAACAGTGGGAAGTTAATTGACAAACAGAAGGCCAGTGACAGATATAATGTGGATGACTCGTGTAAGGAAAAGCACCAGATTTTAACAAAGTGCTTGAAACCATTAATGAGGCAATGGAATGGTTAGAACGTCAAAGTGATAATGAACAGCTTCGCTTATTACATCTGACCACTACTAAGAATTATTATGTACTGAAAAATTGCTGTCATCAATTCCGGAAAACTAAATTACGTGATTATTTGAGAATGGAAGCATAAAATCCGTCCATAACAGCATTATGTATCAGTCAAATGCAAAGGGTATGAAATAACCTTTAATACTTTATGTCCTTTGGTCTGAATACACAGAAAACATTAGTAAATCAAGTATTTATTTACTAAGTGTATTTATATTAAAAAATACTGGAGGAAAATATAAAAATTTTTGGAGATATATAAAGCACTTCGTTTATAATGTGGTCACTGTACTTCAAAGGGAAAAATTAGCAAAACAACAATAGGCATGGAGTGCAACATGCTCCATTTAAACTTAACAATACAGTATGCACTGAGAGAAAGGTTTAAATTACGTTTTCTCCTTCTTATCCTTTTGGTTTTTTTTTTTTTTTATAAGCAAATTAAGTTTTTTTTAGTCCTTGTACTAAGGTTCATCATTATCGGGCATTTTCAATCTGATGCAGGATGAAGGCCTTTCTGGTTCTTTCAGTTTTGTGCAATGGCCATCCATTTACAGCCCACGAACCCTTGAATTTCATCTATCCATCTCCATTGTGTCTTCCATGTTTTTTTTTTTTTTAGCTCCCCATGGGTATCATCTGATATTTTCTTAGTACATCTGTGAGGCACCTCCGTAGCCAGGTGGGCAGGAGCAGCAGTACATAGCACATGCTTCTTGATTAGACTGGAGTTCGAGCCCATGACCACCAAATACAGAGAATGCGGAAAGGTCAGGAAGTGACCACCGCATATCTCCAGAGCAATATGGCCTTAGTTGCTAATGCTCCTAAAAACCAAATAACAACAACAAGTACGTTTGTCATCATGTCTTAAGACTACGTGTTATGCCCAAGCCCATTTCAGTTCTTTGGTTTTGATAAGAACGTCCTTTACTTGAGTTTGCTGCCTAATCCATGTGTTTCTCTTCTTATCCAACAGTCTGAAATCTAATATAATTTGTTCCATTCTTTGCTGTGTAGTTTTCAGCTTCTCTTCCATTCTTTTGGTGAGTGCCCAAGTTTCACTTCCATAAGTCATGGTGGGGAGTATACACTGGTTCATTATTTTATGTTTCAGATAAATTGGGATATTGCTCCTCGGTATGTGACTATATTTCCTGAATGCTATCCATCCGAGATTAATTTTTCTCTTGACTTCCAGCAATTTATCATTATTACAGCTAATGACTTGTCCAAGATAAATATACGAATCCACCTTTTCAATTTCTGTGGTGATTATATCCCTTTCAGGGGCATACTTGTTCATCGTTACTTTTGTTTTAGCCACATTCATCTTCAATCCAAAATCCATACTAATTCTGCATAACTGATTAAGATTTTCCTCTAATTCTTCGAGATCGTGGCTTATAATCACAATGTCAGCTGTAAATCGTAAATGGTTTAGGTACCCTCCATTCACATTGACTCCTTTCTGTGATTAGTCCAATCTTAGCATTAGCAGAGGCATTTGATGCAAGAAAGCAAGCTTATGCAGCATCAGCCAAAAAAAAAAAAATAAATAAAGTAAAATAAATAAATAAAAAATAACCACTTCCACTTCACCCCTCTGTTCGTTCGAAATACCTGTCCAGCTGAGCCTTAAACTTTTTTAGGCTATCAACTTCCACGACAAGGGATGGAAGTCTGTTCCACCTACCAACCACCCACTGGTAAAAGGCAAATTTCCACACATCTATCCTACATCTGTCTTTCCTCAATTTGAATTTATGCCCTCTCAGGTGATTATTCTGAGCAAGAGGAAGAATCCCATCAGCATTGAGCATGCTCAAACCATTCAGGGCTTTGTACACCTCTATCAGATCACCTCGCTGGTGCCTAGTCTCCAGACACTGTAATTCGCAAAACTTAAGCCTTTCTTCGTAAGAGCACCCCATTGTTCCATTCACTAATCTTCTTGCCCTTCTCTGTACTCATTCCAGCATCTCTACATCCTTCTTGAAATGAGGCCTCCAGACCTGTATACAGTACTCTAGGTGTGGCCTGACCATTGCCTTATACAAGGGAATAATCACCTCCTTATCCCTGCTAGAAAAATTCCTATATATCATTGACAATACACCATGAGCTACTCTTGCAGCCTGTCTGCACTGCTCAGAGAACTTCATATCTGCCTGAACAACCACCCCCAGGTCCCTTTCATTCTCTACCACTGTCAGTGTAGTACCACAGAGTTGATACGTTGCTCTGGGGTTAATGTTTCCCATGTGTAGTACTTTACATTTGTCAATGTTAAACTTCATTTGCCACCTCTCAGCATATCTGCTCAACCTTTCCAGATCCTGTTGCAGCAGCATAGTGTCAGTAGTGTCCTTGACAACCCTGCCAACCTTCGTATCGTCTGCAAACTTGGACATTAAGCTTGATATACCATCATCAATATCATTTATAAATACAGAAAACAATAAAGGACCCAATACTGAACCCTGAGGGACTCCACTAATAACATTAGTCCATGATGAGCAGTGTCCATTAATTACCACTCTGTCTTCTTCCCCTCAACCACCCCTTTATCCATAGCAGCAATTTGCCTCCAATGCCACACTGCTCCAATTTGTGCAGCAGTCTTCCATGTGCAACAGATCAAAATCCTTTCTAAGATCCAAGTATATAATATCAAAGTTATTCCCTGCATCCAGTTCTTTTGTAACTGCATCATAGTATCCAATCAAATTGGTCAGGAAAGACTTCCCCTTAACAAAACCATGCTGTGTCCGAGCTATAACTGAAGTCTTGTGAATTGGGGTCACATTTGCACATCTCCAGTCCATGGGTACCTCCCCTGAGTCCAAGGAAGCTCTCATAATTATGGCTAAGGGTTTGCTTACTTCCTTGGCTGCCTCCTTTAATATAAATGGATAGATCCCATCCACCCCAGGTGCCTTTCTTGTGCTTATCTTCAACAATTTCTCCTCCACTTTACTCTCAGTTATTACAAGATTCTTTAGCTTACTGCTAAGGTTGAGTACACCACTGGCATTCCTCTCGCTGAATAACTCCTCATGTGTGAATGTCGATGCAAAATATTCATTTAGTTTGTTAGCTACCTGAGCAGGGTCATCAACAGTTGACCCATCGATATCAAGTGGACCAATCTGATTCATCCCCTTCCTTCTAGAGTTTACATAAGTAAAGAACTCTTTGCTGTTTTTCTTCGCATCCCTTGCCAAGGATCTCTCTTAATCTGCCTTCGCCTGCCTAACCTCCTTTGTAACTTGGTTACAGATCAAACTGTATCTATCATAGGCTTCTGTGTCACGTGTTAATTTGTATGTATCCCATGCATTTTTCTTCTCTGCCATATGCCTCATTAGTTCATCTGACATCCATTTAGGCCTAAACCTTGAACAATATTTCTTAGTTGGTATGTAAAACCTAGTAGCTTCCAAGATAAGTTCTTTGAATGCTTCCCATTTTGAATTTGCTGTTGGTAACATCATCAGTTGATCCCACTGTGTAGAATTTAAATACTGTCTCAGTCCATCGTAGTCGCCTTTACGAAAGCAATACCCCTTCCCTTTACCCCTAATGGTAGTTACCTCTTTGAGTAACTCCCACTTCAGAACACTGTGATCACTGCCACCTAGTGGTTCATTTATCTGCAGATTCTTAATGCATGAAGAATCATTACTGATAATCAAATCAAGAGTATTACTCCCTCTAGTTGCCTCCCGAACATGCTGATGTAGAAAACAATCATCCAATAAATCCACAAAAGCCTTGCTAGTGTGTGAGTGACCAGCCCCCAAATTCCAGTCAATATCTGGGAAATTAAAATCCCCCATTATAAGACTCTCTGATTTACTGGCCCACTCTATTTCTCTGTACAGTTTCTTATTATACTCATCAGAGTCATTAGGCCTATAGCACACTCCTACTCTCAATTTTGAAATCCCAATGCTTATGTCACACCAAACTGACTCAACACTGCACTGTCCAGCGATGTCGACTGGCTTCACGTCCTTGGATTTTATGTGTTTCTTAACTAATAGCATAACCCCTCCTCCCTTCCTATCCTTTCTGTAGACATTGTACTCCCCAAATTCCAGTTCTGCATTCCTTATATCTATGTGACACCATGTCTCTGAAATCCCAACAATATCTGCCTTTGATGTTTTGAGCAATACCTCAAATTCATCAAATTTATTTACTAAATTCCTAGCATTGGTGTACATGCAAGTATACATGCACCTGCTCTTCCTCTTAGCCACCCTAACACAACCCATATGTTCACTTGTACCCCCATGATTCCCAGCAGTCTCTGAAATATCCTGCTTCTTATTTTCCAGGCTGCTGCTCATTCCAATAGAAGGAATGCAAGAATCACTTTCTCCTCTGCGAGTGGCTACTGTTAATCTATTAGTCCTTGTATCCCCCAATCTAGCAGTTTTCCGACCCACCTAACACTGCCTCGATAGCATCAGCAAACATTCTTGCACCCTTTCTATCTTCTGTAAGCTTCTTCGAGGGCAGCAGTAAACAAGATCGGAGATATTGTGTCTTCTTGTCAAACTCATTTCTAAATTTTAAATTTTCTACTGTCTTTGTCTAGTCTAATAAAGGAGGTAGCGTTCTCATATATTTTCTTCAAAATCATAATGTATGAGATGTCTATGCCTCGTGCCTTGTCTTTTCTTTCCAGTGCCCAAAACATTGCCTTATGCTATGTGGAGTCCTGAAGTCCTGAAAGCCCTTTCATAATCCACAAATGCATGCAATAATGGTGGTTTATATTCATTTGCTTTCCCCATTTGCTGCGATATTACACGAAGGTGATCCACAGTTGAGAATCCTGTCCTATAGGCAGCTTGCTCTTTTGGCTGATTCTCATCAAGTATTCTTTCTAATCTGTTAGTAATGACCCTTGTGAACAACTTGTAGATGTGGGATAACAAGCTAACTGATCTATAATTTCCAATTTATCTCCTTTTTTATGCAGCAAAACTATGATTGCATTATTCCACTCTTTAGGTGTCATGCATTTTGTGAAGAGTCTTGCCAGTTTCTGTGTCATGTCTCTTCCTCCCAATTTTAACAACTCTACAATAATTTCATCTTCACTTGGGGCTTTTTGATCCTTCATCTTCTTCAATGAATGTTCTACCTCATCAGGAAGGATATCGGGTGTGTCGTACGTGTTGTTAATTTGTGATCCATCTTCCCCACTGCTGGCATCATTCTCTTGCTACTTAAATAATATTTTATAGTAGTCTTCTGCTATTTGAATTATGCCTTCTCTGCTATTTATAAGTATACCATCACTGTTCTTCAGATTTGGTATCAACTGTCTTTCTGTATTACTGCTCATGATTGCTGATTTGAGTCCTTTGTTTTCCCTTAATGCTTGTTTACTTTTCGTATGTTAAATCTTCTTATGTCTTCTCTGAGTCTCTTCCTAATGCCTTTGCATAACTGAGTATACTCAAATTTGTCCTTGTAGGCATTCATTCATCTTACTCTTCATTTGTGGTGTTTGGTTCATCATGAGAAGTGTTTCTCGACTAATTTTTTCTTCTTTAGATTTCTTTTTATCTATAGGTTTCTTGGGCTTTATCACTTTCAGAAAATTGTTGTATTCCTCATCAATATCTTGGTCCTGAAAGGTCTGCAGAAGCTCAAACTGGTTCTTAAGATCCAGTACATACTGCCTTTTCTCCCCTTCTGTTATCTCAAAAGCCTTCGTATTATTTACTTGAGTCAGTGTTTTCCATTCTTTTCTTGCATCTATATCATGTGTACATCTTACCATTCTGTGATCACTTCCAACATTTACCTTGTTCAGGACAGTAACATCATTCATTTTCTGTTAGTGAGGATGAAGCCAATTTCATTAGTTGTTAATCCATTTGGGCTCTTTCACATCCATTTTATGTTTACCCTTTCCTTGGAAAAAAGGTGTTTATTACTGACATTCTTTGAGATTCTGCAAATTCCACAAGTCTTTCACCTCTCATTTCTTTCGCTAATTACAAAATTTCTTATAGTTTCCATTTCTGTGCTGTTTTGTCTCTTTCTTTACCACTGAAGTCCCCCATAATGATGGTGTAGTGAGTTTTCTGTTCATCTAGAAATCTCTCGCTTTTGGTGTACATTTCTTCAACCTCTTCATCATCACAGCTCAGTGTTGGTGCATATGTCATTATAACCTTTAGTTTGCACCTCTTAGAAATCCGGAGTAGCAGTCTTGACACCCTTGGTGATGTACTTTTGAATTCCAAAATGTTTTTTTATCTTTATGGACCAGAAAGCCAACTCTACCTTCACTGTTTTCATTGGTGTACAACAGATTTCCACTTGATAAACTTTTTGATTCATTTCTTCTTCTTGTTTCAGACAAATGTAAAACCAAAATAATATAACAAACCTTAAATTGCAAATTCATCCAGAAAGGTGAATTTGCCAATAAACATTCTTTATGACAGGTCAAAAGTTTGAATTTAATAGATGATAACGTCAAAGCCTAATACCGCATTCAAAGATTTGTCTCCTTTCCTTTACCCTTAAAAATCAATTTAATTATATTTCCTTCCGAGAAGTATTTAGAGATGGGAATACTAAAAGTATAACCAAGTTATAACTGGTGGCAACATGATTTTGTGATAACTGAGATGCAAGTGAAAGAGAAACTGTTTAAGCTAAAAGTAAATAATGCATCTAGGGCTGATGGAATCTATCCAATTATATTAAACTTAGCAAATTTTTGGCCATAATTATTAAAAAAACCACCTTAGATTCGAGAGAAGTACCTATAGATTGGAGAGGTGCTAATATCTCTCCTATTCACAAAGGGAAAATGGAACCCTTTCAAAAAAGTAACAAAGGAACTGGATGCAAAAAATAATTTTAACAATGTTCACACAAGAAAGACTGTTTATAAATTGGAGTAGTGAAATTATGGTCAATTCACTGCTATGGATAAAGGATTGGTTTAATGGCAGAAGACAGAGGGTGGTTATAAATGGAAGCTATTCTTTTTGGACTAATGTCATTAGTGGCATCCCTCAGGGTTCAGTGTATGGCTCTTTACAGTTTTCATTATTTATTAACAATACTGATGAAAACAAAGCATACCGTTGAAATATGCAGATAAAACCAAGGTTGGAGGGTGGTTAATGGCAGGAATGAAGGCATGTCGCTGCACGTAGAAATATTAACCAGATGGATTGAGAAATGATAACAGAGGCTTAACATTGGTAAACTCAACATACTGCATATTTTATCCTTAAAGCAATGGAGAACAAAAGCGAGACATGGGTAATTTTAATTCAACATGAAGTACTTCGATCAGCATAGACAGGCTGCTAGAACAGCTTAAAGGGGTTCTGTCAATGATATAAAGGAATTTTGTTAGCATGGGCAAAGGAGGTGATTATCCCATTGTATAAAGCAATAGTTAGATCACATTTTAAGTACAGCATACAGGTCTGGAATCCTCATTTTAAGAAGAATGTGGAAATGTTGGAATGAGCAAAGAAGAGCAACATGATTAGTCAAAGACAGAAAAAGGACATTCTTATAATAAAAGACTTCAGTTCTGCAAATTGTAGCATCTAGAAACTTAAACATCTAAATCGGAAGAGATCCGATTTAGGTGTTTAAGGCTTTGAATGGATTAAATAAGCTAAATATTTATAACATCCTTACTCTTACTTAGACACCACATAAGGGGTACACAAATTTAAACTGAGGAAGGATGGTTGCAGGATAGATGTGTAAAAATCTGGTTTCATCCAGAGGGTAGTTGATTGTTGTAACAAACTATAATGTGGTGTTGCAGAAAGGAGTTTGAATAAATTTAAGGCAGAATTAAGATAATTCTTAAAGGGAGGAGGAACAGGTGGTAGTGGGGTGTGTGTGCGTGTGTGTTGCTGATGCTGTATAAGCTTGCATCCCCCACAACATTTGCCAATACTACTAAATGTGAGACTTTGTACCTGGGGAGCAGAATTTTGGGAGTCACTTATAAATGGGGGGGGGGGGGAGAGTAAAGTGGTGCAGGACAAAAAGGTAAATATGAAAGTTACCACACAACAAACAGATAAGAAATGCAAATGGTACCCTATCTATGATTTATAGGACCTTCATAAGTGGGGGAGAAGGATGTCATTGTCCCTCTGTATAATGAAAATGGTGAGAAGTTGAAGGCCATACATGAAAAGAGACTGTACTCCTAAAGAAGCTTGAAAGAAAGCTAATCAGCTTTCTTTCAAGCTAATGTTCATTCAAAGAACAGCTTTGATAGTTCACACTAAAACGCTTGGCCAAGGCGTATAAAGTCCCAAAGGCAATTAGTAAAATGAATTAAGGAGGTAATATTCTCGAGGATAGGATAGGAGTCACATATATCAAATCTTGGAGAGTAATGGAAGGCTGGATTTAATGAAGTTCATTTTCAGGTGGTATGTTATAGATCAGTGAATAAGTTACTTGTCAAGGTAATTGAAATAAAGAGTTTAGTAAAGTGTAAAGCAGAACTAGATAACTTTTTTATGACAAGGAAACAATTTTTTATTATTATTATTTATTTATTTTTTGCCAATACAGCAAAAGTTTGCTTTCTTGCATCATTTAGCCATTATAATACTAAATTAAAATTCTGCAGTTTAATAAAGAGATTATTGTAAACTTGGAGAGAAAAAAAAAAAAAAAAAAAAGTGTAAAGATTAAAACTGGTTCAATAATTCCACAGCAAATAATCTGGGGAAGGGGGGGGGGTTAAATACCCTGGTTATTAAAACTAATAATATGTAATTTTAGCAAATGAAATAATGATTAAGCTAGCTTATTAACTGCAAAATGCTACATCATAGAAATTTCGCTTTCAACAGACTCTATAGAAAATATTCATATACAGGGTGTCCCAAAAGTCATTGCGTATTTTGGTGAAACAGTGTGATTTTCAAATAAATATCATTATGACAAGTATATTTATTCTTTTTTACATAAAAGATAAGTATTTGTAATGTGTTAGAGATGTTATTATAATTTTTATTAATTTTTCATATTTTATTTTCATACCCATTCATGATGAATGTTCAAGAGCAAATTTTTATTGCAACATCCCACATCAAAGAAATGAAGTTTTGAAATTAGGGAAAGATTTTCAAGGAGATTTCATAGTCCCAGTCCTGCACACAATGCGATTCGTGCACTGGTGAATAAGTTTAAAAGAACCGGGGCTGCATGTGACAGGAGAGACATTGATGCCCAAGGACAGCATGTGAAAGCATTGAATCAATTCAAGAAATGTTCAAAGAAAACCCAAAATTATCAGTTAGGGAGGGATGTCGAAGACTGAATATACCCAAGACAACAGTTCACAGAATTTTGCGTTCGACACTGATGATAAAGCCCTACCACATCCAACTGCTGCATGAAGATTTTCCATGTCAAGCAAGCAATGTGTGCAGAACTTGTAGATCAAATCCAAAATAACAACTTAATGAACCACACTTTAAAATCTTCTTGAAAATCTTTCCCTAATTTCACAAAACTTCATTCCTTTGGTGATGTTACAACAAAAATTCACTCTTGAACATTCATCATGAATTATGGGTCTGAAAAGAAAACATTAAAAAATTAATAAAAATTATAATAACACATCTAATTACAAATACTTATGTTTTATGTAAAAAAGAATAAATATACTTGTCGTAATGAAATTTATTTGAAAATCACACTGTTTCACCAAAATACACAGTGACTTTTCGGACACCCTGTATAAAAAAAAGAACACAATTATATACCTCTTGTTCCTGCAACCCATCAATGATTTCTTCCCACTCAGCATCACTACGGATACGCTGGCTCACCCGAGTAATCCTTTCCTTATCTTCTCGTTGTTTCTTTAATTCTGGGAACTGTTTTTCAAAGAATTCCCTAGTTTTTGCATCTTTTGCCCTGTGTGCAAAAGTTATAACAAATAAATACCACTTAAATGGAATACATTTTTACAGTGCAGTTTTTAATATGCTAAACATTAAACACACAACTTAAATGCTAGTTGAAAAAATAACCAGTGGATCACCCATGGAAATTCCACGTTTCCAGAAATGAACTTAAAGATTCTTTTAAGTTCATTTCAGGAAACATGAGAAATGTCAGACAGCTGGTAAAAGAATCTTGGACTAGTGAATGAATAGAGACAATGACATTTCACATACCATTTCATCTTTAATTCTTGTGTTATGTACTATATGATCAAAAGTATTTTGACATCCCTCTACAAATAATGTAGATGTGGAAGTTGCTCAGAAAGAGTGCCTCCTGCCAGAGTATATCATCTCAAACATGATGTTTGGTGGTGGTGTTCTGATGGTATTAGGCTGTTTCATGTAGTTCAGGCTTGGTCCATTCATGGCAGTAACTGAAAAGCTTGAAAACACCCAAGTCCACAACCTACTTGAACATTCTGTTCCTTTGTGTGCTACCTACACTTTGGCAATACTATGCAAATAGGCCCCGTCAGTATTAGCACAAAAATACTTCACATAAAGAAATTATTTGTGAATAATGACATCAACATGTTTTTGTTCACAAACCAATGAATGGCAGCCTCAGAGCTTGGCTTGCAACCCCACTGCAGGAAAATTCACATCTGTACTACAGCTACAGGGCAAATGTGAATGCTGGATTAGGCTGCAGACAAAATGACCTTCCAAACTAGCTAAGGCAGATGTTTTGTAGAAGGAATAAAGCAAATTCCAGTCACCATCCAGTGGAACTTGGTGGAAACTGTAATGAGAAAAGTTGAGGATATCATACTGGCCAAATATGGCAGCCGATGTATATGATTTTTGGGTGAAGGTAAAGAAAGCCCGCACAAGAAGCAACGCAAAAGTTCGATGAAATTTACCGGTAAAAGTACATTGCCGTAACGGCATTTATATTATTGCTCGCTCGGTAAACAAACGGTGGGTGTTATCAGTCAGGAGTAGAAACTGAATCCCGTGGGAGATTGAAACCCTCCCAAAGTGGAGGGGATAACCTGACCTTTTTTCTTTAGAATCACTGGTGGATAAATTGTTTATTAAGAAAAAAAAAAGGCAAAGAAAGCCCACACAAAAAGCACAGCAGACTTCGAAAAAGTTTACCGGTGAAACTATGTTACGAACATTTTTTACGATGCCAGAACTTCCAATATGACTCTGTTCGTGATTCAATTAGTTAATACAATTAGTGATTCTAAAGTAGAAAGGCCAGGTTACCCCCCCCCCACACACTTCGGGAGGGTTTTAAGCTCCCGTGGGATTCAACTTCTATTCCAAACTGATAACATCCACTATCTGTTTACCAAGCGAGCAACAGTACAAATGCTGTACAAATTTACCGGTAAAGTACTTTTACCGATAAATTTCATCGAACTTTTGCATGCTTCTTGTGCAGGCTTTCTTTACCTTAGCTGATTTTTGAATTAAAAACTTGTTGCAACTACCTATGTATTGTATCAGATGTTCAAATTCTTGATCTCCAATTTACTAATGCTGACAGTTATGCTACCATGATTTTTGACCCAATTTTCTGTTTGGATGATACTACCTTAAGGCTTAGTACAAAAAGGTACTTCAGGCTCTATACAAAAAACAATGAGCAAAACATTCTCATCTGATACCATTAATCAAGACTAATATAGGGCACATAACATATGGTCTATTAAAGGAAGAGATTAGAGGGTGCTGAGTGTAACTGCAAGTGGATGCAGTGAAATTCGAGCTCCAAGAAATATAAGTTGTTTTTTTTGCCATTTTATTTACTTTATTTTCATATTATATCATACTTTATAAGTAGCTTTATAGAACTAGTTACACTTGTTATTTTTATTTTAGATAGAGATTTTGTAGTTTACTACTTAATATATGTAAAACCGTTCTTTCGGTTGAATCTTCTTGCAATTGTTATAGTATTGAGTGTATCACTGCATTTAGAAATCTATTAGATAGTGTAGTATTGGTAATTGATTAATCTTATTAATTTTAATTGTATTCAATCAGATATCAAGCTCCAGACTAGAGCAGCAAAGCAATTAACACAAAGTAGCAGGAGTACTGTGGTTCGGGTGGAGAACCAAGGGGGCAGCTCTCCAATGCATCACAACCTCAAAAAATGTGCAGCTTGTGAAATGTTTGCAGATCTTTATGTAACAGGAATGATCTAGCTAAGAAGGATGTCTTTGTGTGTGCTAGGTGCAGAGAGTGTCAAGAAATTAGGTGCCAACTCAGTGTTTTAATGGGCGTCTGGGAGAGTTTGAAGAGTCGGGTAGATGCCCTTGAAGGTATTAAAGTGAGGGACTCATAAAGCACTCAGCTACCCAACTCAACGCCAGAGCTCCCAAGCTCCCTCTTGTGCATCAGGCTACACAGCAGTAATCTTCAAGGCAGAATGCGCTGGTCCCTCAGGAGATAGTTATTGTCAGTGACTCCACTGTCAGGGAGACAAGTAATATATTGTGTAAAAAGGATAGGTGGAATCAGGGTATGTCTAATAGGGGCAAAAGTTGATGATGTTGAAGAGCAGATATCATCTTTTAAGGGGACAAAGGGTGATACTATTGTCTATGTTAGCATTAATAACATTAAGAGTAGATCTGCAAACTTACTTAACAAATCTGGATCAATGTTGAAAAAGTCATGAGTTAGGGTTAATTTGAAAGTGCCTACAATTCTGTCCAGACATGATAGGAGGGAGTACATGACGAGAGCCTTGTGAATCAATTCAGCCCTGGAGAGACTGCGCAAGGCTCATGGGATAGAATTTTTCTCACCATGGTCTGTGCTTGTTAACAGGAGAGACTGCTTCTACGGGGATGGGATACACTTATATAGAAGGGGGGTGCAAGAGTATTTGCTGATGCTATCAAGGCAGGTGGGTTGGAAAACTGCTAGCTTGGGGAATTCACAGACTAAAAGATTAACAGTAACCACAGGCAGAAGTGAAAATGATTCTTGCACTGCTTCTATTAGATTGGAGGGTGGGGTGCTGAGGTTTTCAGGGACTGGTGTGAATTATCACATAATAAATAAATACATAGGCTGCGTTAGGGTAACTAAGAGTAAGAACAAGTGCAGGTATACTTGAATATGTACACCAATGCTAGCTAGGAGTATAGTTAATAAATTTGATGAATTTGAAGTGATGTCAAGACATAAAAGGCAGATATTGTTGGGATATCAGAGACAAGTTTTCTCACACTGATATAAGCAGTATAGAATTGGAATTTGGAGAATACAATGTGTACAGAAAGGATAGACAGGAAGGAAAGGAGGAGGCGTTATGCTGTTAATTAAGAAACAAAAAAATCTAAGGAAGTGGATCCAGTTGACATAAATGGACAATGCACCACTGAGTCAGTTTGGTGTGATATAATGAAAGAAATAAAAAATGATACAAGAAAGAAAAAATGAGAGTAGGAGTGTGTTATAAGCCTAATGACTCTGATGAATACAATGAACTGTATAGAGAAATACGGTGGGCCAGTAAATTAGATTGTTTAATAATGGGAGATTTTTTTTTAACTTCCCACATATTGACTAGAAATTGTGGGTTAGTCACTCGCATGGTGTGGATTCAAAAAATCCACACTAGCAAGACTTTTGTGGATTTATTGAATGATTGTTTTCTAAAGCAACAGATTAGAGAGGCAACCAGAGTGAGTAATACTGTTGATCTGGTTATCAGCAGTGATTATTTGTGCATTAAGACTTTGCAGATAAAGGAACCACTAGGTGGTAGTGATCACAGTGTACTAATGTGGGATTTACTTAAAGATGTAACTACCATCTAGAGTAAAAGGGAAGAGTTTTTGTAAAGGTGGCTACAGTGGTCTCAGACAGTTTTTAAATTGTATACAGTGGGATCAACTGATGATGTTACCAGCAGTAAATTCTAAATGGGAAGCACTCAAGGAAGTATTTGCGGAAACTACTAGGTTTTTCACCCAATTAAGAAATAATGTTGGGGTTTAGGCCTAAATGGACGTCACATGAACTAATGAAACTTATAGCAGTGAAGAAAAATGCATGGGATGCATATAAATTATCAGGTGACACAAAAGCCTATGATAGATATAAGCTATTCTGTAATTAAGTCACAAAGAAAGTCAGGCAAGTGAAGGCAGATTATGAGAAATCTTTGGCAAAGGAAGCTAAGAAAAACAGCAAGGACTTCTTTATTTATATAAACTCTAGAAGAAACGGAATGAATCAGATTGGTCCACTTGATATCTGAAAATGTCAGAAGTTTATCAAACTGTAACAGGGTGCTTAATGATTTTGTAATAAATGAGAGCAAAGTGGAGAACAAATTGTTGAAGTTAAACATAAAAAGGGCACCTGGGATGGATGGAATCTACCCAGTTATATTAAAGGAAGCAAGCAAACCCTTAGCCATAATTATGAGAGCATCTGTAGAGTCAGGGGAGGTCCCCACTGCCTGTAGAGTGCAAATGTATCCTCAGTTCACAAAAGGGATCTAAGGGTGACAAAAGTAATTACAGACCAGTTAGTTTAACTTCTGTTCTGAGGAAAATAATGGAGTCACTGATTAAAGATGCATTTCAGGATCATCTAGCCAAGACTGCAGTAATAATTCAGACACAGAATGGGTTTGTTAAGGGAAAGTCTTGTCTGACAAATCTGACTGGATACTATGATGTGGATACAAAGGAACTGGATGCAAAAAATAATTCTGATATCATATACTTGGATTTCAGGAAAGGTTTTGATACTATTGCACATGGAAGAGTACTGTACAAATTGGAGCAGTATGGCATTAAGGGCAAGTTGCTACAATGGATAAAAGGATGGTTGAGTGGGGGAAGAAAGAGTGGTAATCAATGGATACAGCTCTTCGTGGACTAATGTTATTAGTGGGGGCCCCCAAGGTTTGGCATTGGGCCCACTGTTGTTTTCTATATTTATCAATGATATTGATGAAGGTATATCAGACTTAATGTTAAAGTTTGCAGATGATGCAAAGGCTGGCAGGGTTATTAATGACAGTAATGGCAGTGTGCTATTGCAACAGGATCTACAAACGTTGGGCCGATAGGATGAGAAGTGGTAACTGAAGTTTAAAATTGACAAATGCAAAGTACTGCTTATGAGTAGAAGTAGCTCCAAAGAAACATACCAATGGTGTGGTACTAGACTTAAGGTGGTAGAAAATGAAAAAGACCTGGGAGTAATTGTGCAGTCAGATATCAAATTTTCTGAGCAGTGCAAACAGGCTGCCAGAGCAGGTCATGGGGTATTGTCAATGATATACAGGAATTTTGCTAGTAGGGAAAAGGAAGTGATCATCCCTTTGTATAGGGCAATGGTCAGGCCACACTTTGTGTACTGTGTACAGTGTACAGGGCTGGAGGAGGCCTCATTTTAGGAAGGATGTAGAGTTGCTTGAGCGAGTACAGAGAAGGTCAACAAGATTGGTGAGGGGGAACAATGGGGTGGTCTTACCAAGAAAGGCACCTGCGATGTGATCTGATTGGAGGTATATAAGGCATTAAATGGGTAGAGCAGGCTCAATTCTGATGGGATTTTTCCTGTTGCTCAGATTACAAACCTGAGGGGGCATAAATTAAAATGAGGAAAGACAGTTATAGAATAGAGATGTGTGGAAATTTGCCTTTAGCCAGTGGGTAGTTGAATGCTGGAACAAACTGCCATCTGTCGTTGTGGAAGTTGATAGCTTAAATAAATTCAAGGAGGAACTGGACAAACGTTTAGAGGGAATGGATGTGTGAAGTGTTTGTCTGTTTTTTTTTTTTTTTTTTGGCTCATGCTACATAAGCTTGCTTTCTTCGTCACGTCTTTAGTACTACTACCACCGTAGAAATACTTAGCTGCTACTGCATTTTCCATTTTAATTATGAAAAACTATTATTAGTTTCATAACTTAACATAGGTTAATAAACATGGGTAATTTAACATGAAAAGCAAGTCATTAAGCATCATAATAACATTCTGTAAATCTATAAAAAAAAAAAAAAAAAAAAAAAAAATTTTCTATATTACAGAAGTGCATTTTTTGAAGATTAATGGCATAATTTGGGTTCCATACTTACATCAATTAATATTCATCTATAATTCAAAGATATATCACACTTAGGATCACAGAAATTGAAGATTTGATACATCATAAAAAAAAATACATTTACATCCAAATTTTTTTACCAGTATTATGTCTACATATCACTTTAGTACTTACTTGCGGTTTGCATTATTTTCTTTTTTCTCTACTTTCTTCACCCACTCCTGCATAAATTTGCTGTAAGTATCTGTCAAGTAATTCTCCTAAAAATAAATGCAAATTTCTAAGTGATCTATATTACAGATCTAGATTACATTGTTTTATCAAGGAATCTAAGAATTACATATACAGTTAAGCTTTTTATAAAATAATCTACTACAGAAAACAATCATATATTTTCTGAACATGATATTTCAAAATTTAAATGAATTGTATTAATATTTCAAAAATATGCTTTCTTGTAAATTATACAGAATACAACGACAATGCCATAAGGTTGAATATTTTTAATTTCTGTGGGAGTAAGTGAGCATGTAATCCGTGGAAAAATATTCTAAAATATTTCATTGCATTAACAATATTCACAGACTTGCTGGTCATATCAACATAAAGGAGTGTTTTTGATTGTTACACACACACACACACACACACACACACACACACACACACACACCTTAGCGATCATAAGCAATAAACATATCACCACATAATACGAAGCAAAATAAATTTAATACATATACAGAACACAATGTAAAACTGAATTAAAATTTAAAAGTATATAAAAATTGAAATCAAACATCACAACTCCACTGTGGGGCATCTTCAACAGTGGCTCCTAGACATGAAGGTTTTTAATAAAGATGAATCTTCGGTAATGAATAAATCAAGGACACTGACCTCAAGTGACCCTATACCCAAAACATGATAGAGAAAGCAGCCATTTTAATGGCACAAGAATTGACTAGTACTGGGGGTGGGAACCAATCCCCAAGTCTAAATATATGTTTGAATAGCTTGAGTCCCCTATAACAAATCATTCTGATTTTCTTGCTCACTCCAGCTTCCTATGACATCTGATCATAATACTCAAAAGCATTTTTTCGGTCGTAGTACACTCACACTCTGTTTAAATATTCCATTCTGTATGTCACATCTCAAGAAAGTGACGTCTAAAATATGAAGTATCACTATCTGGCTTCATGCTTAGAAGAAAAGTGACACAGTATTCTATAGGCACGTATAGCAGTTTCACTTGGATATTTTCAAGATAATTTCTGTCTAGCATTATTATTACATAAAAAAAAAAAATGCCATTCTTGGCTTGTATCACTTTTCTTTATAAGGTGAAAATCATCAAACTAGACTGATTTAAGGTTAATTCAAAAATTCCATCCAACAGCTATACTCTTATACTCCTCTTGACTCCATATGCCTTCTGATCAGAAGCATAATAACTGTTCCTCCACCCCTTGTATCATGCTTATCTTTTCTATACACATTCTACTTACCATATTCAAATTCCGCATAGAGTATATCAGAATGGCCCTATGTTTCTAGCATCTGTTCTGATATCATGGCATACAATGCAGCGAAGGGAAATATAAAAGCAGCAAAACAACTATACCAGGGACACGTTTTATGTTCTACAACTTTTGGGGCAACTAACACAATTTTATCAATTCCGAGGCAATCAACTGATGGTTTCAATTTCAAGATACTGATATGAACTGAGGGATGCATAATACAAGACACCGAAGTCCCATTCACGCACCAAGCATGGAGGCAGAAGCATTTTATATTAGTGAACAGTATCCTTCAGGTAGCCTTTATGCCTTTGCACATGTGTTGTCAGTCATGCACTCCATATACAAAGGATATGGAATGGATGCAGTTCTAGTGAGGGGAATGAAGGGATCCTCTTACCAAGAAAGGCTTAAGTTCTGCAAATTGCAGCATCTGTAGACCAGGCAATTGCGAGGTGATCTGATTGAGGTGTATAAGGCCTCGAATGGTTAGAGCTGGTTCAGTGCTAATGAGATTCTTCCTCTTGCTCAGATTATAACCTGAGGGAATATGAATTCAAATTGAGGAAAGACAGTTGTAGAATAGATGTATGGAAATTTGTCTTTAGCCAGCAGATGATTTATTGCTGGAACACACTTCCATCTGTCATTGTTGAAGTTGATAGCTTAAATAAATTCAAAGGTGAACTGGACTAACTTTTGGAGCAAATGGAAGGTTGAAATGAGGTTTTTATTTTTTTTTGGTTGATGCTGTATAAGGTTGCTTTCTTGCATCCTATGCCTCTACTAATGAATGAACTGATGTGTTCATCTGTCAAAATTATGTCGCTGCGTCCAATGTAGAGAAATTAAAGAGGTTACAATTTGAACAGCTACTGCTGGAACATCATACCACAGGGCCCAAAATGAGAAAATTGAAGTCAAAAACGTGCCCAATTCGGAAAGATTATGGTGCGTGAATTTTAAAAAATGTTTATGGCATTTTGAATAGTAAAAAATGCAGTAAATGGTATTATGTCATGAAATACGATAAAAATAGACATAAGAAGAGAGAGATATCTAGTGAAATGTTTATTAATACTAGCTATATCTATGTTTATTATTTACTTTTTGTTTTTTTACCATAATAATTTTTTTTTTTTTTTTTTTTTTAATTCAAACAGCCACAGCTTTAACTACTCAGAACTCAACACATGTTTGTCGCTTTCCCCCTCCCCCCTCATTTTCAGCTTCACAAAATGTTGCGGAATTTTTCACACATACTCTTTTAATGTCCTACACATAAATAAGAAGTGGCGAGTTACGGGTGAATTTGAATGTGTCTTCAATTCTGCCAAGACACGATGGGAGGGATTATAAGATGAGAGCCTTGTCAATCAATTCAGCCCTGGAGAGAGTGTGTGCAAGGCTCATTGGGTAGAATTTTTCTCAGCCTGGTCTGTGCTTGTTAACAGGAGAGACTGCTTCTACAGGAATGGGATACACTTAAATAGAAAGGATGCAAGAACATTTGCTGATGCTATCGAGGCAGTGTTAGGTGGGTAAAGAAAGTGCTAGCGTGAGGGGATACACAGACTAATAGATTAAGAGTAGCCACTAGCAGATGTGAAAGTGATTCTTGCACTACTTCTATTAGAATGAGCAATAGCCTGGAAAACAAGGTGAGGGGAATTTCAGCGACTGCTGGGAGTCATCACAGAACAAGTAAATGCATGGGCTGTGTTAGGGTAGCTAAGAATAAGAACAGCTGCATGTATACTTGCGTGTACACCAATGCTAGGAGTATAGTAAATAAATTTGATGAATTTGAGGTGTTGGTCAAAACATCAAAGGAAGATATTGTTGGGATATCAGAAATGTGGTACCACACAGATATAAAGAATGCAGAATTGGAATTTGGGGAGTACAACGTGTACAGAAACGATAGATAGGATAGTAAGGGAGGAGGGGGTTATGCTATTAGTTAAGAAACACAAAATATAAGGAAGTTTAGCCAGTTGACATGGGTAGACAGTGCAGTATTCAGTCAGTTTGGTGTGACATAAGTACTGGGAAAGAAAAAATGAGAGGAATGTGTTATAGGCCTAATGACTCTGATGATTATAATGAACAACTGTACAGAGAAATAGTGGGCCAGAAAATCAGATTGCCTTATAATTTGGGATTTTAATTTCCCAGATATTCACTGGAATTTGTGGGTGGTCACTCACACACTAGCAAGATTTTGTGGATTTATTGGATGACTGTTTTCTATAGCAGCATATTCAGGAGGCAACCAGAGGAAGTAATACTCTTGATTTGATTATCTTAATGATTCTTCATGCATTAAGAATCTGCAGATAAAGGAACCACTAGGTGGCAGTAATCACAGTGTGCTGATATGAGATCATAATTCTTTCATGATCATGTAGACAAAAACCCTTCCTTTTGCCCATCAGGGGCAAAGGGAAGGGTTTTTGCTTTTGAAAAAGGTGACTATGGTGATCTGAGACAGTTTTTTTTAATTCTATACAGTGGGACCAACTGATGATGTTACCAAAAACAAATTCTAAATGGGAAGCATTCAAAGAATTAATCTTGGAACCTACCAGGCTTTTCATACCAACAAAGAATTTATCATTCAAGGTTTAGGCCTAAATAGATGTCAGATGAACTAATGAGATATGTGGCAGAGAAGAAAAATGCATGGGATACATATAAATTAATAGGTGGCACAGAAGCCTATGGTAGATATAAGCTGGTCTGTAATTAGATCACAAAGGTTAGGCAGGCAAAGGCTAATTACGAGAAATCTTTGGCAAAGGATTCAAAAAAAAAAAAAAAAACCAGTCTTTTACTTACGTAAATTCTAGAAAGAAAGGGATGAATCAGATTGGTCCACTTGATATCGATGGTTCAACTGTTGATGATCCTACTCAGGTAGCTAACAAACAATGAGTATTTTGCATCAACATTTACACATAAGGAGTTATTCAAAGATGGGAATGCCAGAGGCGTACTGAACTCTTGCAGGGAGCTAAATGATTTTGTAATAACTGAGAACAAATTGGAGCAGATATTGTTGAAAATAAAAAATTTTGAGAGCTTCCTTGGACTCAGGGGAGGTATGCATGGACTGGAAATGTGACACCAATTCACAAAGGAGGATCAAATGGTGACACAAGTAATTACAGACCTGTTAGTTTAACTTCGGTTCCAGGGAAACTGATGGAAGCACTGGTTAAAGAAGCACTGCAGGATCATCTAAACAAGACTTCAGTTACAGTGTGGACACAGCAGGGGTTTGTTAAGGGGAATATATCTGATTGGATAATATGACGTGTTCATAAAGGAACTGGATGCAAAGAATAATTTTGATATCATATACTTGGCTTTTGATACTGTTGCACATGAAAGACTACTGTAAAAATTGGAGCAGTGTGGCATTAAGGGCAAGTTGCTGTTACCAATAAAGGGATGGTTGAGTGGGAGAAGGCAGAGAGTGGTAATCAATGGACACTGCTCTTCATAGACTAATGTTATTAGTGGAGTCCCCCAAGGTTCAGTGTTGGGTCCATTGTTGTTTTCTGTATTTATTAATAATATTGATCTTAATAAGTTAATAAGTTTGCAGATGATACGAAGGTTGGCAGGGTTGTTAATGACACTAATGACAGTACGCTACTGCAAGAGGATTCAGAAAGGTTGAGCAGATGGGTTGAAAGGTGGCAAATGAAGTTTAACATTGACAAATGTAAAATACTGCATATGGGTAGCAGTAACCCCAGAGTAACGTATCAACCTTGTAGTACTACACTCAGGGTGGTAGAGCAGAGGATCTAGGAGTAACTGTGCAGTCAGATATGAAGTTTTTCTGAGCAGTGCAGATGGTCTGCAAGGGTAGCTCATGGTGTCTTGTCAATGACATTCAGGAATTTTTCTAACAGGAATAAGGAGGTGATTATTCCCCTTGTATAAGACAATTGTCAAGCCACACCTTGAGTACTGTACACAGGTCCAGAGGCCTCATTTTAGGAAGGATGTAGAGCTGCTGGAATAAGTACACAGAAGGACAACATGATTAGTGAATGGAACAAAGGGATCCTCTTATGAAGAAAGGCTTAAGTTTTTCAAATTACAGTGTCCGGAGACTAGGCTATTGTGAGGTGATCTGATTGAGGTGTTTAAGGCCTTGAATGGTTTGAGCAAGCTCAATGCTGATGGGATTCTTCCTCTTGCCCAGATTAATCGCGCCTGAGGGAACATAAATTCAAATTGAGGAAAGACAGTTGTAGAATAGATATGCAGAATTTTGCCTTTAGCCAGCATGTGGTTGATTGCTGGAACAAAATTCCATCTGTCGTTGTAGAAGTTAACAGCTTAAATAAATTTAAGGCAGAACTAGACAAACACAGAGCGAATGGATGGGAGAAATGGGAAGGGTTTTTTTTTTGGCTGATGCTCTATAAGCTTGCTTTCTTGTATTCATATGCCTCTACCAATGCTAATGTTAAAGAAAATTTCTGAGCAGTGCAGATAGGCTGACAGAACAGCTCATGGTGTTTTGTCAATGATATGCAGGAATTTTTCTATCAGGGATAAGGAGGTGATTATCCCCTTTACTTAAGGCAATGGTCAGGCCACATCTGAAGTAGTGCATAGAGGTCCAGAGGCCTCATTCTAGGAAGGATGTGGAGCTGCTGGAATGAGTTCAGAGAAGGGCAATGAGATTGGTAAGGGGAACAAAGGGGTGCTATTACCAAGAAAGTCTCCAGTAATTGATCAATAACTATTATTTCTGACAAATTATTAATTTTGCTCTTTTTTTTTCATCTCATTTTATTGGCATGTCCCAATTTCAACTGCATATGTTAATACATGTATAAAAATTTCCATTATATAAAATCTAGTTTTTGTTATCTATGTTTAAGCATGTGTTTTACCCCATCAGATTGTTGAAACATCAATTTTTTTTTTTTTTTTTTTTATGTTTTTGTAACCATGTTTCCTACCCCAAGTATGCAAAACTTGTCAATTCTTTTATTATTTGTTTGCTCAATTCCAATTTATAATTGTTACAGATTTTGCCTCTGGTAATGACATCTTATTATACTTAACAGCAATTTTATTAAATTCATTCAGTAATTTTTGTAAATTATCTTCTGATTGAGATAATAACACTACTGCATCTGGAAAAAGAGGTGATAGCATTTAGCAGGTCTAAACAACATCCTGTTAAAGAAGCAATTGAATTTGTTGGTGTTTCAGAAAGAACAATAATAAGAGATTTTAAGAATGGTACGAGTCAAAATCAACCAGAAATCAGTTGCAGAATTATAGCTTGAAGTCTGTGCTAAGTGATCAATACCAATGACAACTATCATGTCTAGTAAAGAAAAATAATTTCAAACAACATGAAGGCTGCTGCAAACCATTAACAAAAGACCTCAGCAGCCAATTTACAAGACAACACCGAGAAGAGAACAAAATAAAACTAATATCAAGAGTACGGTCCCTCAAAAAAGATAAATGTTAACAGTCATGCATAAAAAATCAAAATAATATGGAACAAAAGACTATAAACTGGACTTCTGATGATTGGAAAGCTGTGTTGTGTTATAATGAATCTAGATTTTGCATATACTCTTAATGATGCCAAGGCACTGAGTTCACAGAAGTAATAATGCATTTCATCTAGAGTGTACACAAGGTCTTGTATGACAAATTTTATTGGTTACTATGATGTCGTCAAAAAGGAACTGGATGCAAAAAAGTAATTTTGATATCATATACTTGAATTTCAAGAAAGCATTTGATACTGTTACACATAAAAGACTGCTGCATGAACTGGAGCAATATTAAGGACAAGTTGCTGCTATGGATAAAGTGATGGTTGAGTGGGAGAAGACAGAGTGGAAATCAAAGGACACTGCTCTTTGTGAACTAATGTTATTACTGGATCCCCCAGGGTTCGGTGATGGGCCCATTGTTGTTTTCTATTTTTCTATATTTATCAATGATATTCATGAAGGTGTATATCAGGCTTAATGTCCAAGTTTGTAGATGATACAAAGATTGGCAGGGTGGTTAATGACAGTATGCTACTACAACAAGATCTAGAAAAGTTAGGCAGAGGGGTTAAGAAGTGGCAATTGAAGTTTAACATTGAAAATGCAAAGTACTGCATATGGGTAGCAGCGACACCAGAGCAACATACTAATGGTGTGATACTACACTTAGGGTAGTGGAGAATGAAAAAGATCTGGAGGCAATTTTGCAAATCAGATATGTAATTCTCTCAGCAGTACAGATGGGCTGCCAGAAGAGCTCATGGGGTTGTTTCAATGATTTACAGTAATTTTAAGCAGGGATAAGGAGGTGATTATTCCTTTGTATAAGGCAATGGTTAGGCCAGACCTTGAGTACTGCATACAAGTTTGGAGGGCTCATTTTAGGAAGAATGTGGTGCTGCTGGAATAAGTACAGAGAAGGGGAATGAGATTGGTGAGGAGAACAAAGGGGTGCTCTTCCCAAGAAAGGCTTCAGTTCTGCAATTTGCAGCATCTGGAGACTAGGCACCTGTGAGATGATCTGATTGAGGTGTTTAAGGCTTTGAATGGTTTGAGCAAACTTAATGCTGATGAGATTCTTCCTCCTACTCAGATTATGCACTTGAGGGGGCATAGATTCAAAGTGAGGAAAGATGGTGGCAGAATAGATGTGTAGAAATTTGCCTTCAGCCAGTAAGTATTTTATTGCTGGAACAAACTTCCACCTGTCATTGTGGAAGTTGATAGCTTAAATAAATTCAAGTAAGAACTAGATTAACTTTTGGAGGAAATGGACAGATGGAATGGGAAGTGGGGTTGTTTGTTTTTTTTTTTTTTTTTTGGCTGATAAGTTTGCTTTCTTGCATCATATTCCACTACTAATGCTAATACTATATATTAATATTTAAAGCATTTATGTTCAAAGGTTTAATTTTTATTCTTCATGAAATAAAAATGAAGAAACTTTCTCTGCAGAGCCAACCACCAGCAGAAAACTAAATGGGCTGAGAAATGGCAGTTGAAGTTTAACACTGACAAATGCAAGGTACTGCATATGGGTAGCAGTAATCCCAGGGTAACTTATCAACAGTGTGGTACTACACTCAGAATAGTGGAAAACAAAAAAGATCTGGGGGTAATTGTGCAGTCAGATATGAATTTCTCTGAGCAGTGCAGATATTTTGCCCAAACAGCTCATGGGGTTTTGTCAAATGATATACAGAATCTTTTCTAGCAGGGATAATGAGGTGATTATCCCTTTGTACAAGGCCATGGTTAGGCTGCATCTTGAGTGTTGTGTACAGGTCTGTAGGCCTTACTTTAGGAAGGATGTAGATCTGCTGGAACAGGTGCAGAGAAGGGCAACCAGACTGGTGAAAGGAATAAATGGATGCTCTTACCAAGAAAGGCTTCAATTCTGCAAACTGCAGCTTCTGGAGACTAGGCACTACAGCATTTAAGGCCTTGAATGGATTAAGTAAATTGAATGTGAAGGGCATTCTTCATCTTGCTTAGACTATACAAATAATGGGGCATAAATTTAAATTGAGGAAGAATGGTTGCAGGATAGATGTGTGGAAGTTTGCCTTCAGCCAGCAGGTGGTTGATTGTTGGAACAAGCTTTCATCTGTTGTTGTGGAAGTGGATGGTTTGAACAAATTCAAGAAAGAAGTAGACAAATTCTTGGAGGGCATGGATGGGATAAGTGTGTAGGTTTTTTTTTTTTTTTTTTTTTGGCTGATGCTATATAAGCTTACTTTCTTACATCATTTGCCACTACTGCTACTACTACATGGTCATCAAGCTCACTTCTGAAAGTGAGTAAGTTTGAATCTAATAAGCTAAGGTCACTTCCTAATTTTGCTGTAGTGAAGACTACAACACCTATATTGATTTGATGTATTTCTCTATTACATTATGTATAATCTATTGTTCATTCCTGGTTTCTGTGTTATTTTATATGGTTTTTATGTTTAGAACATGTGTTCATTATTTTAAACTGATGATTTGCGCAAAAAATCTATTAGCATTTGTTCATTACTGTTTAGTCTCCTCATTAAAGATAAACATCATTCTATCAATTGTGAGTGATATAAGTAGCAAAGAACCATCTCTTTAAACTGTTATACCAAAACTTATAATTAATGAATGTGTCTTCATCAGACGAATAGTTACTTTCATGTAAAACCATTATTTTTAAATAAGTTCATTATTATTTTATGGTGATTTCTCTTTGTTCAGTAACATCTACATACAGTATACATATTTTGTATTAAAGGTAAAATTTTTAATGTGAAATGTTACTATTATCAATTTCCAATGTATTAGAAAGTTATGATATATCTCTTCAAAATTTTCATATAATCACAATGTGTCTGGTATTTTCAAGGACTATGGCACATCAACATATTAACAATAAGAAAATTCACACCTAACAGAGTGGAGTAATTAAAATTTCTGTTCTTTCTGCACCATCAATAACATGATTTCATAAACAAATTCTGACAACTCCAAAATCACCAGAAATTATATAGACAATCACCTTGACAGGTCTGTCAGAAAGTGTACACATGTACATGGTAATTCCTGTAACATTAAGGAATGTTTATAAAGGTGACCATAATTTCCATATGATTTATGACATTCAAGGAAGGGAATAAAGTATCATTTTAGATTTAAATAGATGCAATGAATTTTCAGTGCTGGTGATACTTACTCTTAGCTGCCTTTCTTGGAATTTCTTTTTGAAGCATTCAATTAATTTCTTTTTAAATATAATAAATCTGAAAAAGCAATAGTTGCATTACTCAAAGCATATAAGACTTCCAGTATCAAGCTAACATTTCATTTTTATGAAATTTGAATTAACAACAATAAAAATACTTAATATATTCTGCAGTCCTTGAAAGACATGGTAAGTTAAAGTTAAAATTTTTAATCTGGTATATAAAAGAGATTTTTTACACAAACAGAAAAAATTGACAAATGTAGGGTACTACGCATGGTTAGCAGTAATCCTAGATTAATGTACTAACTGTGTGATACCACAATCAGGGTAGCAGAGAATGAAAATGAGATAGGGGTGACTGTGAAATCAGATATGAAGTTCTCTGAGCAGTGCAGCCTACCTGCACTGCTCAGAGAAGTGGAGGTAGGCTGCTAGGACACATTGAGTACTGTATACAGGTCTGGAAGTCTCATTTTAGGAAGGATGCAGATCTGTTGGAATAGATATTAAGAAGAGAACCAAGATTAGTCAGGCACACAAAAAATGGTACCCTTACCAATAAAAACTTCAGTTCTGCAAATTTCAACATCTGGAAACTAGGGCACCTGCATTGAGACCTGACTGAAGTGTTTAAAGTCTAATATGGATTGAATAAATTAAATGTGGATGGCAATACATTCAAAGCCTGAACTAACCTCACTAAAGTGGATTGACTAAAATCTGAGGAACTCTGTAAGGCTTTTGGAGCAACAACTTTTATCAACATAGATGCAACAGTAGTGGGTAGAATGAATATATTTTGTAGGGTTAGTGAGAGGAACAAAAGGGTGCTCTTATCAGGAAGAGCTTAAGCTCTTCAAATTGCAGGATCTGGAGACTAAGTACCCATGAGGAGATCTGATTGAGGTATTCAAGTCTTTGACTGGATTGAAAAAGCTCAATGTTAACTACACAAATTCAAATTGAGGAAGGATGGTTGCAGAACAGATGAGCAGAAATTTGTCTTCAGGCAGGTAGTAGCAGTTGACTGATGGAAGAAATTTCCATTGGGTGTTGTAGAGGTGGGTAGTTTTAATAAATTCAATTCAATTAATTGTAATAAAAACAGCTCTCCAGAAATAACAAGCAAAAATGAAGGACTCGAGTTATTTGGACAAGGACAATAGGCAAAATTCTAGTGTCCTAGTCCTTAAAAGTTGTTATAACTATAAATAAACAAGTGGGTGCCTCATAGCAGCTGTAAAGACCCAGGACTACTATTGTGATACAGAGTTTGGCTTTATTTATTGGGATTTTGGTTTGTACTATTTTTGTTTGATACTGTAATTAAAGTAGGGTTTGTGGAAAAAGATACTCAATTTACTATTATCATACTTGAGTTTGACAAAGGAAAACAATCTTAAAAATTAAAAAAAAATCTAACAAAATAATTAGATGAAAGAAAGTGCAAAAGTTTTGCATTTTGATGATTTTATTGTCAGAGATTGGGAACATGACGTTGGTAATTACTTAGACAACTCCATCGTGTGAAAATTTCTTGATTGCAGTGGAAGTGATAAGTTCGTGATAACCTTTTTTCTCTCTCCACATATACCAACTAAACCTTAGCAAGTTATCCTCTTTCATTTTAACCTTTCATTTTGCATTCCGCCTCTGTCGGATCAGCCATGAAATATACATATGCCTTATAATTTAAATTTTAATCCTCATCTTCTACACTGGCTTTTCGAAATCTACCACGTGCTGTGTATATTTCATGTCAGAGACAGAGGCCTTACTTCTTGCTGCTTTTCCTTTTATTTCGGCAGCTGGCCCCAGAAGAAGGTGTTGAAATCATAGGATAGGTTTGTTGCCTTGTGAGTGCTCTGATGTGTTATAGTATTATTTTTTCACTGCATAAGGGTCACCATGGATCAGATTTATCAGAATGGTGGGTTTATTAGTGCATCTGTCATCTCAGTAATGCATCAATTTGTTTAACATTCAAAATGCAGTGACTCTGTAGCAATTGCTAGCATCGTGGTCTTCCAATGTGATGGAACACAATGGTAAGTCTATGTTATTTCGTTTTTGTTTTACTCTGTCGGTCACATTACTCTGGTTGGTTTTTGTCTCCATTTATAGCGATATTAAAATGCCTGTGACAAATATTTCACCAAAATATTTTCAGAGAAGTAAAGATTAATATCGAAGTAATCCCAAAAACCTTTCCCTTGGCTCCCTTCACTGCTACCTAGGGGTCAGTGGGACAGACTCGGGAAAAATGCAATCTGATAATTTTTTACATGTAGATAATTAAAATTATTGCAGAAAAATTATCTAGACCTGGAAATTCTACATGAAGTTGTCCAAGAGAAAAAAACAGCAACTTTGTTGAAAGTCTGACCTTAAGATTTGTTGACTGTGATGACTAAAGCTAAGAAATTGTCTTCTCTTCAAAGTAAACAGCAATTTAGTTTTAGTGGGGATCTAAATCAACTGTCAAGATTTGAAAATCAGTTGAAAAAAATTTTTTAATCCCTCCCTCAATTTTACTGCTAAATAAAGCCTATTGCAAAAGGAATCAGGTCAAAAGCTTGTTTAATCTGAGTTATTCAAGTTCAAAGAGCATCCTGGACAGAAGGATGGAGGGACATAACCAAATTATTATATAGATTTCATGCAATATTTGGACAGTGCCATCAAGGTGGGGGCACCACTAAATTTGAATTAATTGGAATTTTTTAAAAATTATTTTAGGAGTACATTCCTTCTGCAACACCCTTTTATATCTAGACTTATTCCATCCTTCATTTGTTGCAGTAGTTATGTACTGGTTTTCTTCCTATTCATCACTTACTTGGCTTGACATACAACTGGCATGGCACCTCTGTAGCCAGGAGCAGCAGTGCGTAGCAAGCACTTCTTGATTAGACCGGGGTTCAAGCCCGTGTCCACCAAATATGGAGGATGCGGAAAGGTCAGGGAATGACCACCGCATATACTCGGAGCAGTATGGCCTTAGTTGCTAATGCTCCTAAAAACCAAATAACTAACTAACAACTGGCATAGGTAATGTGTTGCTGCCTCCAATGTTTGCTATACTGAATTCCTTTCTTTCTTTTCTTTACTTAATTAGTTAAAGTTTATTTTTATATGCATATATACATTTCGTTCCCATGAAAAAAAATCCTATTGTTATTGGCATATTATATATTGATGGGGTTGTATAAAATAATTTAAAATACTGCTTAATACTAAAATACAGTACATAAATACAAAAGCAATTAGATGAAATAAATGAAAATTTAACAAACTTTTAATTTTCTCTTTTCTGTCTCTTTTCCCTACTTGGACCTCGTTGAGGATCACCAGGTTTGACGTTTACTAAAAATCTGTCCAAAGAACTTTGCTTCTGCCTTCTCCTCAGGATGTTTCGGAAATGTGACATTGTCTGATCATTCCAGACAATGCTATCATGGCTTGTTTGGGCTTTGTTGGGGTGGTACTTCTCTGCAAAGTTTTTGACATCCATCCATTTGGCAAAGATTTCCTTGATTAATGAAGTAGGGCCTTCCACTATCTCCTCCTCCTCTGAGCCTGAAGAGAGTGTATCCATCTTAGACTTGTGCTCCTCCTTCCCAAGTTCATGCAGCTCCTCAATGGTCAGCTCTTCCCTGTGCCCCTCCACATCACCATCACTCACATCCAGACCCATGGACCTGCCCAGAGAGACAATATCCTCCACTATAGGCACAGACTCAAAGTCCCTTTCAGTCACTGCTTCTGGCCACAAATTCCTCCAAGCAAAGTTCGTTGTTCTGTAGGAAACTTCCTGCCAGGCTTTGTCAATGAAAGATATGCAATGGACGGTGGTAAGGTGATCTTTCCAAAACTCTCTTAGGGTTAATTCTGTGTCAGAGGTCACTTCAAAGCACCTCTGGAATAGTGGTTTAGTTGGAGTTTCTTGAAATTGCTGATGACCTGCTGGTCCATGGGCTGAATGGGAGGAGTCGTGTTGGGGGGGGGGGACTTTACAGTGATGAAGTCAAACTCCAGCAGCACATAGTCCTGCAAGCTTGGAGGGTGAGCTGGAGCATTGTCCATTATGAGGAGGCCCAGGCCCTTCAGAGGCAGGTTTTTCTCTTCTAAATAACTTTTTACACTTGGCCCAAACATAATATTAAACCACTTGCTGAAATATTCTCTGGTTACCTAAGCCTTGCTGTTTGACCTCCACATCACAGGTAACTGAGTTTTCTGCACATTATGTTTCTTAAAGGCCCTCGGTTTTTCAGAGTGGTAGATCAGTAGAGGCTTCGGTTTGCAACCCCACTTGCATTGCCACAGAACAAGAGAGTTAGCCTGCCCTTCATTGGCTTGTGCCCTGGCAATGCCTTCTCCCCTTATGTAATATAGGTCCTGTTAGGCATTTTCTTCCAAAACAGGCCTGTTTTGTTACAATTAAACACTTGTTGGGGAACAAAACCCTCAAGCCTCTACAAATTCCCCAAACTCTAACAAAATCATTGGCAGCATCTTTATCAGCACTGGCTCCCTCTCCATGCCTCACAACACTGTGAATGCCAGTCCTCTTCTTAAAATCATCAAACCAGCCGTGGCTGGCTTTAAACACTTCACTTTCTTGGCTTGTTCCTGCCTTGTTTTTCAAAAGATCAGCATGAATCAGTTTTGCCTTTTCGCAAATCATTGCTTCCGATACGCTATTGCCAGCACACTGTTTTTCTGTTATCCAGATCAAAAGCAATTTCTCAACATGCTCTAATGTCCCTGATCTTTGTTTGGTAATTGATTTCACCCCCTTCGCAATGTTAGCAGATTTAATAATGTCTTTGTTTTTCACAATCGTAGATACCGTCGTTCTCGGCATACGGTATGCAGAAGCCAAGTCCCGGATATGCATGCCACCTTCATCTTTTCAACAATCTCTTTTTTCACCTCCATGGTAATCCTAACCATTTTCTTCGTTGCTTGGCTCTTCTCTAACTTTCTTAGAACTCATGGTTAATGAATTTACAAAAAATTTAAGCAAAAAAACACAAAATCATATGAAAATTCACAGAGAGTTATAGCGCAAGTTGTTCACTGAATGACAGAAACTGTCATACTGGCGCTCGTGGCAGAGATGCCAGATCTTACCCCCTCTCCAAAAACCGAATTCAGTCGATCAAGGACGTAAGCGCTCAACGTGTGCGCATACGTCCTCGGTCGGTTTTATTCGGAAAGCCGAGTGAGGACGGACGCGCGTACTTTGCAAGCGTCTGTCCTTGGTCGGTTTTTATTCAATTTTTGGAGATGGGGTAAGATCTGGCATCTCTGAGTCGTGGCTTTTTGTCTCGAGAGAGGTAAACAAGGGTAGCGTGCGGTGTTGTGACTCATTTTGACGCACGTGAGTTGTATTCCAAACAAAGGTCGTATACCAATTATATATAATATGGATTGAATAAATTATATATAATTAATACAATTGGCTTAATTTTCTAAATTATTTTAGGAACATAATTTCAACATTACCCTTTTCTTCTTTCACCCCCTATATATTTTTCTGTTATTGTTATGTTATTTTATTTGGCTAAGTTATTTTTCACTCTACTGGTTTGCCATGCTACTGGCAAACATCCTATTTTAATTTAGCCTATATATATATATATATAAACAGATCATTGATCAGTCCTCATTTTCAGGAATGAGCATTAAACTTTTTAAACTGAGCATTAATGATTCCTCATTTTCAGCTCTCCAAAAATGAATTATTTTGGCAAAAACTGACTACATATGTTTGCCAATTTTTAAAACTGAATATAAATAATATTTTTACCATATTTTTATCTCACTCCTAAACAAAAAATAAATCTCAGTTTGCAATGCATTTTGAGATTTAAAATAAATTCAGGCAACAGAAATTATTAAAACTGTCAGGTAAACTATTATCTTTAAAATTTCTGAAAACCAATATATTTTTGCATACCAGTACAATTTTGCATAAAAAGGTGGGGGGGGGGGATTTCACAATTACCCTAGTACAGCACAAAAATGAGTGGAAAGCTGACAGTCTTGGAAGACTGATTTTTTACTATCAATGTCCTGAACATGCACTAGGTATAAAGAATTTGGATAATGCAGATATATTTTTATATTATATCTTTACCCCTGTAGAGTGATTCATTAATATATCATCCATTATTGATAAAACTTGATACAGTAAAATCTCCCAGATATGAATCCTTGGAACCTGGCCATTACCAGATCCTGCAATCTTCCCAATTTCAGGTGGCCATTTATACAAAAAGAATAAAATATAGGAATCCCTTGCCAAGTGGGGAAGGAGAGGGGGGAGAGGGGATACATTCCTGAAAACTATCGTTTCACACACAGGTACCACAGAAAACAAGTACACTCATACCTACTCTATTTTTCATTTATAAAACATAAAAATGATAGTAACGTTGACAAGATAATAAGAAAAAAGGTAAGAACAAGGTGATGGAACAAAAAATACATATGTAGACAAAATTTCAACTGTCACAGGTTTCGTCTTTGTCTGATACAGCAAAACATAGTAATCATTAAGGTGTATCAAAAGCAAGCCCAAAATACATCTAGGATAATGTAAATATTAACCAAAAATGCAAATATCTGCAAAGAGGCAGTGACACATCCACATGTACTGAAGATTGCATCGTTGAGAGGGCACAGTGTGGTGGTTCTCAAGTTTTGTCTCAAAACACCTTGATGTGCTACAGTCTTCAAGTGTGCCAAGAGATTAGAAAAAACTCTACTAAATTCACTGGCAGTCACTTTTTAGGTGTGCTTTCAATATAGTCTTATATTACATCATCTGCACTACCCACTAGAGCTGGCCACATGACCTACAGGAAGTGGGAGCAATAACTGTCATGTTCTTTTAAGGAGTCTTAAACAAAAAATGCACACACACTAAAATTTTTTGTATACAAATATAAAACTGCATTATCAGAAATCTGCAGTTGGCAAATCTGCAGTTGAGAGGGGTAACTATAATTAATAAATAACACTATTTCTATACTGCAAATTATTCCCTATAATACATACAGCAACATACAAGGGTTGATCCAAAATATGTATCTTCAGCGACAATTTCTTTTATAATTGAGCTAGCATATAGAGTTTCATATATTGTTAGTATATATAAACAGGTTAAAATAAAAGTTTATCTATTACAGATCTGAAGTTATGAATAGTCGAACTGATATCTATTTCCACCAACAGTCGTTGACAGAGTTTCTTTTCAAGTTAAGAGAAAAACTAAGCTATCCAGATTCATGAAAAATTGAGGAAAGAATACCAACAAGATGCCATTGCTATAAACAATGTTTGCAGATGTCTTGCATGTTTTAAAAGGAGGAGTCATTGACTTTTGTGACCAGCCCACAGAGCCTGGTAACTAGGTATCTTTGAATGTCATTGTGGTTTACAGGGTACAGAAAGGAGACACTAAAATGAATGAAGGTGAAATTTTCACAGTATTAAATGATAGAACCAAGAGGTATAAATTAGAAGTAAGGGAGAAGAATTACAGACAGTAACTGTAGTAAGTGTTCCTTCAGCCAGCAAGTTATCAATTGTAAAAATAAGCTGCCTTCATGGGTGGTGTGAAGGAGAAGGCTTGAAGGAATTCAATTTGTTTTTCAACTTGAGATTAATGTTATGTTTTGCAATTTATAATATGATGTTGCCTCAGTTTGAAATATTGCTTTACAACTGTCATTAACAGGAACTCCATCTGTCACAAGGCTCATGGCTTGAACTTGGTGCACGCATTATGGCAACTTAAACCCTGATGCAAAAAAATCCAAGGGGAGTTGTGCTATAATATAACAAAATTTTAGGGTTTAGAAAACTTGTTTCTTGTAGCAAAAATAAAAAGGAAAACTGTTCCCTCCCCATGCAAAATATATATATTTGTAGTTAAAGTAGCTCTATAAACAATACAAAGTGAGTGATATTACTTACTTTCGCTTATTTTCATGATACACAGCAGTGTCAGATGGTTGGTTGTACATTGGCTAAAAAAAAAATATATATATATATATATATATATTAATTTTGAAATAAATTTAATCATAAAGTTAAAGGGAAAAAAAATTGAATTCACTTAAAGTAATCTTCTTGGTGTTTTAAGTTTTTTCAATAAGAAAAAAGAAAAATATAAGGAATTTTTTCTATATTTCACTTACATTTCTCATTCTGTATATAAAATTATAATCAACCATAAAAATTAAAGATAAATAAATGCAAGCCATATTTTCTTTCTTTTCTGGTCTAGATAGTTTAACTTATAATAAAACTGATAAAAATTTAATCTTCAATAAAAATCTGTACTTAAATCAGCTGCACACTGGCAATTAAGGAATTAGTAGTGAATATTCAAGAACAGTATTAGTAAATTGATAAGAGGAGTTTACCTCAATATAGTACGTGGAACACTTCCGTATGATACCCTCCAGAAATTAAAACGAAAAAATCGACAACTTACCGGTACATTAAAGTAAAATATAAATAATTAAAGTGAAATATAAATAATTAAATAATCAATTTAACACAATTCAAAATCAATTCAAAACAATTAAAATTCAAATTAACGCAATTAAAAGAATCTAACGAAAATCTTCAAAACGATTTTCGTTTTGAAGATTTTCGTTAGATTCTTTTAATTGCGTTAATTTGAATTTTAATTGTTTTGAATTGATTTTGAATTGTGTTAAATTGATTATTTAATTATTTATATTTCACTTTAATTATTTATATTTTACTTTAATGTACCGGTAAGTTGTCGATTTTTTCGTTTTAATTTCTGGAGGGTATCATACGGAAGTGTTCCACGTACTATATTGAGGTAAACTCCTCTTATCAATTTACTAATATTATTACCAACGTAGAACATATTGAGTAATACAGCTCTGATTCATACTATCTATTCAAGAACAGTGAAACTGTTTGTGCAGTGTAAGGTTTCTCAAACTGGAAGTTGGAATGCAGTGACCTATCATCGGTAAAATTGTGGATAACATTTTTAATAAGTGGAAGAAAGTCATCAATATACAAGAGTTAAAGAATAGGAGAAATAAAAGAACTTTGCAAAACACCAGCATTATTGGAAAAGGGGTGATGCATAATATAGAATATCCATTGTTAGCTGAAATGTAATGTTATTTTTTTATGAAGTTGAAAAAAAAAAAAAAAAAAGATTATCTCAAATGTTAACATTTGAGATAATTCCTCTTTCCTATGTGAAATGCTTCACATAGTACAGGAAGAGGAATTGTTTTTCATGTAATAGCATTTTGTGATTATTTTAAAAATATACCTATTGTAATCAATTTTTAATTCTAAAACTTCGCACTTTGTTCAGCATTCTGTTTTTAATAAATTATACAGTTGACATAATTAAAATCTGCATATTGAACAAACACCATACAGAAAACTGACATTTTGGGCTAAATAAACTAAACTAAATAAGCAAATTTCATTTTGTAGTGCTATACAAAAAAGAAGCATGATGTGGAAAAGGTGCATGATGAAGAAATCCCAGGATTCCCAGCAACTGTTGTCACAGAGGAGAGTGTTGCAAAAATTGAGGCATTAATCCTGGAAGATTGCCCTATTGGCATCAAAGAAATAGCTGCAGAGCTCCAAATTAGTGTTAGGTCTGTGGAGAACATTATTCATGAACAGTTGCATGTGAGCAAAGTGTCTGCTAGATGGTTCCCATACCAGAAGGAGGAAAGGGCACAATGTGCACATGAAATGTTGCTGATGTGTGCCAGGAAAAGCAGAGGGATTTTTTCATGGCTAATCACAAAGGATGAAACTTGGATTCATCATTATGATCCCAAAACTAAACAAATATCAAAACAATGGAAGCATGTAGAATCATCCCCCCCCAAAGGCAGAAGTGCAATCAAGTGCTGGCAAGGTGATGCTGTCATTTTTTGGAATCAGCGTGATGTAATACTAAGACATTACCTTTAAAAGGGCTGTACTGCGACAGCAAAGTATTATTCCAACCTCCTCATAAAGCTATGTACCACTATAAAAGATATAAGACAGGGAAAGCTGTCAAAAAGTGTGTGCATGCTCCAAGTAATGCCCCTAGTGCATTCTTTGCAAGCTGCAGCAAGTTGTGCCCACAAATGTGGGTTTGAAATATTGCTGCAGCCTGCTTATTCCTCCAACCATGCATCTTTGGATTTATTCCTCTTTTGTGCCCTGAAGTTCTTTCTTCTTGGAAAACACTTTGTTGCCGATGATGAGATGATTTCTATTGCCAAGTCATGGTTTGAAGACAGTCAGACGACTTCTACAAAACTGTCCTGCGAAAATGTATTGAGAGGTGGCAAAAATGTGTCATTTTGTCCGGTGAATATGTTGAAAAGGCGTAACAGATTGTGTTTGTTCCAATCTTCTATCACAACTACTAGGTAAATACAAATTTTTTTGAATCCCACTCATAAGCACAAGAATTTGATTAACACTCACATAGGATGAAGCATTTTCTCCGAATTTTTACTTTGACTTTTAATATATTTACTTAATATCATTGAATTATATAAATGTGAATTTCAATAAAGGTATAGTTATTAAATATAGAGAAATTTTATATCACTCAATTTTTTATTTCCTTATAATATGTTGAAATCACTGTTAGAGTGAAAATGAAAATACTGCTGTACCCACAAATTAAGCAAATCCCAGAAATGAAAAAAAATAAATAAATAATTAATGGGAAGAATCCAAGTCATGCATTTCCCTCATGCAGATTTATTTACAAATCTTTCGCTCTTTTTTTTTTTTTTTTTCACAAATTCTAAATGGGAAGTTCACGCATTTTTTATACCACCTATGAGATTATTGTTCAAAAGTTAGACCTAACTGGGTGTCAGATGAAACGATAACACTAGTGGCAGAGAAGATAAATCAACGAAATGATTATAAATTATCAAGAGACATAGAAACCTACAGTAAGTACAAACTAGGCTGCAATGAAGTCAGTAAGGGGTGGGCTGTCAGGCACACTATAGCTGATTAGTTTTGGCTAAGAATGCTATAAAAAAAAAACAAAAAATTCTTTACGTTAACACTAGAAGGAAAGGATTGAACTACTGGTTCACTAGTTTTTAAAATACTGATGAGCTTGTTCAGATAGCTATCAAAATGAATAAATATTTTGCATCCAATTCATACATTAAGATGTTTTAAGGGATGAGAATACCAAGTTATAATTTGATAGTACAAACCAGAACTGTGATGCTCAATATATTCTACATTAATCTCAATATTTGTAAAAGAATAAGAGAAGCTTACCTCAATAAAATACATAGAACACTTCTGTATGATACCCTCCAGAAATTAAAACAAAAATAACGTTACAGTAAAAAATAAATTGAAAACAATTAAAAAAAATCAATTGAACACAATGAAAAAACCAAATGAATGCAATTAAAAATTAAGTAAAAAATTAACCAAAAGAATTTAATGTAAATTTTGCAAAACGGTTTTCCTTCCTGAAGCTGACAACACTTTTCGATCATATGTCGTGATTGCAGGAATGAAAATTAACATTAAATTCTTTTAGTTAATTTTTTTACTAAATTCAAAAATAGCAAAAGCTTAAATTTCCAGTACTCACCTTTGATCGATCTGCAATTGGATAATATTATTTACTTAATTACTGAGTTATGCAAAGCCATTAGAAAGAGACTCAGAGAGGATATAAGAAGATTTAACACAAGAAAAGTAGAACAAGCATTAAGGGAAAACAAAGGATTTAAATCAGCAGCCATGAACAGTAATACAGAAAGACAAATGATACTGAAACTGAAGAATAGCGATGTTGTACTTATAAACAGCAGAGAAGGCATAATTCTCAAATAGCAGAAGACTACTACAGAGAATTATACAAAGAGTGAGGGAATGATGCCAGCAGTGGGGAAGATGGATTGCAAAGTAGCAACATATACGACATACCCGATATTCTTCCTGATGAGGTAGAACATGCATTGAAGAAAATGAAGAATCAGAAAGCCCAAGGGGAAGATGAAGTTACTGTAGAGTTGTTAAAATTAGGAGGAAGAGACATAACACAAAAACTGGCAAGGCTCTTCACAAAGTGCATTAGAAAAGGTGTGACGTCTAAGCAGTGGAATAACGCAATCATAGTTTTGCTGCATAAGAAAGGAGATAAATCAGAAATTGGAAATTATAGACCAATCAGCTTGTTATACCACATCTACAAGTTGTTCACAAGGGTCATTACTAACAGATTAGAAAGAACACTTGATGAGAATCAACCGAAAGAGCAAGCTGGCCTTTAGGACAGGATTCTCAACTATGGATCACCTTCACGTAATATCACAGCTAATGGAGAAAGCAAATGAATATAACACACCATTATGCCTGGCATTTGTGGGTTATGAAAAGGCATTTGACTCCATACAGCATAAGGAAATGTTTCAGGCACTGGAAAGACAAGGCCCCATATTATACCTCATAATACCCCACATATTATGATTTTGAAGAAAATATATGAAACTGCTACCTCCTTTATTAGACTAGAAAAAGACAGCAGGAAATTTAAAATCGAGAAAGGAGTTCGACAAGGAGACACAATATCTCCGGAGCTGTCTACTGGTGCCCTTGAGGAAGCTTTCAGAATATTAGACTGGTCGCAGAAAGGAGTCAAGGTGAACAGAGAGTACCTAAACCATTTACAATTTGCAGATGACATTGTGGTTATAAGCCACGATCCCAAAGAATTAGAGGAAAATCTTAATCAGTTATGCACAGTTAGTAAGAATTTTGGACTAAAGATGAATATGGCTAAAACAAAAGTAATGATGAACAAATATGTCACAGAAAGGGAAATAATGATTGAAGGAGCAGTAATTGAAAAGGTGGAGTCGTATACTTATCTGGGACAAGTTATTAGCTGTAATAATGATAAATGGCTGGAAGTCAAGAGAAGAATAAATTTTGGATGGATAGCATTCAGGAAATATAGTCATATACTGAAGAGCAATATCCCGGTTTGTCTGAAACGTAAAATAATGAACCAATGCATAATCCCCACCATGACTTATGGAAGTGAAACTTGGGCACTCACCAAAAGAATGAAAGAGAAGGTGAGAACTACACAGCGAAGAATGTAACAAATTATATCGGAAATCAGACTGTTAGATAAGAAGAGAAACACATGGATTACGCAGCAAACTCAAGTAAAGGACATTCTTATCAAACTAAAGAACTAAAATGGTCTTGGGCAGGACACATAGCTCGAAGACATGATGACAGATGTACTAAGAAAATAATAGAATGGTACCAAAGAGGAGCTAGAAGAAAACCTGGAAGACAAAGGCGGAGATGGATAGATGAAATTCATGAGTTTGTGGGTAGTAAATGGATGGCCAGTACTCAAAACAGAAGGAACTGGAAAGTTGCTGGAGAGGCCTTCATCCTGCAGTGGATTGAAAATGGTTGATGATGATTTTCTTAATTAAATGTCAACAAAATTGTAACGCCTGTTACATTGGCAGTACTACAACCAAATTCGGTTCAACCCAGTCATCTGATACGAACTTATTATCACTACAATAGCTTCAGAATGGGACAATCCAGCACTGAACTTACTTTACACGTACACTCCAACAACCATACCCCCCCCCCTAGTTGATTCAGCTATCACCATATTAAAATTAAAAAACAATTACAAAATCTTGCAATATGAAGCCCTCATTATAGAATGGTTCCGTCACCACTCTGATCTAAACATTTTAAATGCAAAACTCCCCTTCAATCTTTCTCCGGTTTGGAATCTCACCAATTTGAGATTCCCGCAAGCGGCAAAGTGTATCACGGGATTACAAAATTTTTCTTAAATACAGTACGTGTTCCTTTTCACTTAACTTGCCAACTGAAGAAGTTTTAACGAAAGTCCACCGTTACGACTATTGGCTTATTCACTATTTAGAATTTCAACTTTAATCAACTTTACGACAACCTAGTACGGAGTTAGTGCACTTCTACTTCCTCGTGCATATTTTAATCCCGTTTCCATCGTAATTACCACTTATTCATCCCCTTAATTTTTTAATAAACCAATCACCTGAAAGTTAGCCAATCTCTTATTATTCAAACCATAACAACTGCAGATCGATCAAAGGCGAGTACTGGAAATTTAAGCTTTTGCTATTTTTGAATTTAGTCCAATAAAACAGTACTTTAAGACATACTATAACTTCTAAATGTTAATTTTTTTTTTTTTACTTAATTTTCAATTGTGTTCAACTGATTTTTTTAATTGTTTTCAACTGATTTTTTTAATTGTTTTCAATTTAATTTTTACTGTAATGTAATATTTTTGATTTTTTAATTGTTTTCAATTTAATTTTTTACTGTAATATTATATTCGTTTTAATTCTGGAGAGTATCATACAGAAGTGTTCGATATATCATATTGAGGTAAACTTCTCCTCTTAATTCTTTTACAAATACCAACTTGCATCTGACATATACAACACTTGATTTTTATGCATCCCATGTATTTTTATTCTCTGCCACGAGTCTCATCAGTTCATCTGACATCCATTTACACGCACAGTATCTCTGGTGGTATGAAAGGCCCAGCAGTCTCTGGCGATTACTACTCTGAATACTTCCCATTTAGAATTCACTGTTGATAACAATATCAAATGGTCCCACTAAAAAAAAATTAAAAACTGTGAGACTATTCTAGTCACCTTTATGAGAACAAAACCCTTCCCTCTGCTTTTTACAGTAGTTGCATCTTTAAGAAAATTCCATATCGGTACATTATGATCACTGTCACCCAGTCGGTACATTATGATCACTGTTACCCAGTGGTTCTTTGTTATCTGCAAATTCTTAATGTATGAAGAGTTGCCACTGATAATCAGATCAAAGGTACAGGGGGGTCCCCAATATATGAGTATTCATTATCCAATACCCCACAGCTATGAGGATCTGAAAATTAAAGGAAGCTCTTGAGAAAATTGACCCAGCACTTGAATATTTTTGTGAGAATGAACCTCTTCAAGATTGTGCAACAGAAGTTAAGTGCGAAGTTAAAGATATAACTAAATGTTACAACACAATTTTATCTGAAAAAATATGGCAAAAAGAAAAAAAAACAAAAAACCAACAACTCTGGATTCATTTTTTATTCATAAAACTGAAAAATAGCGGAACTTCAATAAACTTTATTTAACCTTACATTGTTCAACATACAGTAATACCCCGAAGTTACGCGATAGGTGGGTCCGACGAAAATCGCGTAAGTCGAATTCGCGTAAGTCGGGGTACAACTTTGCATATAAATACATATAAATTTTGCTTAATTGGGACCAAGGACTAACAAAAACACTAGTTTAGAAGAAAAATATTAATAAAATTGCAGTTCTTTATACATATTAATACAAAATATGTATTAAAAAAAAAACAAATGACTTACGTAAAAAAGTTATTTCGATGTCGATGGCTTCATAAAATCTAACAAATTCGTCTGACGACACAGCGCGTTCTTTTTTTCACGCAGAATTTCTTCGTAGGAAGCTAATAATTTTTTTATTCCTTGCTTTGTAGCTATAACGCGTCCTTCGTTGGAGTCTATGTTTTCTAAAATTTTTAAGCCCTTTACAATTGAGCCCTTTTCAATTTTCAACCTGTCAAGTTTGCAATTGTCATGCGCTTTTCGCCGTTGCTTCATTTAGGCCTGTAGCACGTGCAATATCACATGGTCTTTCATTTCGCTCAAAGCGTTTCACAATTTCATATTTTTTCTCTATCGACAGAAGCGGACTGGCCATAAGCCTTACCGGGGAAACCCCGGTGGGCCGGTGTGATTTTGGCCATAAACCATAGTATGACGCCACTATAAATTTTCCCGGGTAAGAATTTTTGACCCAGTCCGCCTCTGTTTATCGATAATTGCTTTTCTTTTTCTCTCTGAATCTGCAGTGTCTTCACCAGGACGCTTCCTTTTCACACCTTTTAATTAAGTATTTTACTCATTTTTAGGGAATAAAGCGCAATTACAAAATGAGGAGGCACGCTTGATACGCATAAACAAAGCTGCGCGCATGTAGCAACTGAATAAACAACACCATAAAAGCAGAGATACACTATTAACACCTCACATTTCTAGGGGTTACTACCATAAAACAATAAAAATCCAGTTGCGTTTCTGCTAGTGAAATCTGTTATAAACTGGTAGTAAACTCGATCTAATTGCATTTGCGATTATACCGATAGCTGGAATTGTGTTGGTTTTTACGTTATTATGGTGAAATGTGTTTCCCCTTCACTGATATAAAAAACATAAAAGCAGCAAAGTTGAATTTTGTTCATCTTTCGCTCTCATTCTCCGCTGTCGCACCGTATATCGATAACATATGAAAAACGACCTTGAAGATAGTGGGCGGCAGCGTTGCCAAACGAAAAAAATCAAGAACCGCGTAACTCCGAGTTCGCGTAAGTCGGGGTATTACTGTATTATAATAAAAAATGTCTAATAAAATAATTGTCTCATTTTTCAGTTCCTTCAATCCATTTTTTACTATGTAAAAGTACATAATACACATAACGAAAATTTGGACTCCGTTTTAAGTGGCATTTTCTGGAACCAATTATCCTTAAATAAACGAGGCCCCCCCATATTATAATCTCTTGTTGCCTTGCTAATATGCTGGTGCAGAAAACAGTCATCCATAAATCTTGCTAATGTATTATCAACCCACAATCTAGTTAATAACTGAAAAGGTAAAATTCCCTATTATAAAACGATCCGATTTATTGGCCACCATGATTTGTCTGTAGTTTTTTGTTATACTCAAAGTCATTAGACCTATACACACTGCTATTCCATTTTTGTTTTCCTAGTGCAACTATTTGCCCTAGCCCAACTATTTGCTTGTTCTATGAGAGAACCCAGCAGAATGAATATCCTCAATGCCTTACTTTCCAGGTAACTGCATATTCCAATAGAAGTAGTGCAAGAATCACTTACACCTCTGCCTGCAGCAGATATCCTAATGCATATGTCAACATTCAACATTATACTGGCAATCCAGGTCAACTGAATGCACTGCATTAGATTCTGTGCTTGTTAGGAATGAACTTCAATCCTAACAAACACAAAATTTCAAGGTTTCAATTTCAACCCCCCTTCTGTTCTGTCTGTCCTTTCTATGCATATTGCACTATTCAAATTCTGCATCCCTTATGTTTGAGTGACAACATGTCTCTGATATCCCTACAATGTCTACATTCGATGACTTGACCAGTACAAGTAGTTTCCAACTTTGAGTTAATTTGTTCTGCGCTCGTAAAGCGGGAATTTATTTCCCATAGACAATATTAAAAATAGAGGTTATATTATCAACAATGAAATTAGTTAGCTAATTAGTTTATGTTTAAACAATGATTGATTTGTCCAAAGAAATGAAAAATTAGCCTGTAAAATCAAGCAAATTGTAATAAATGAAAAATTATTTAAGACTTACAAATGTTAAAGAATGTTTATTCTTCACCATCATCATCGACTAAATGCGCACTCTTTGATCACTCATTATTGGCTTGGCACTCGTTGGTTTGTTGCACAAGTAGTCTTCTTCAGAAATGCTTCAAGAGGTGTTTATTTCCAAGATAATCTTCTCTTTTCTTTATAAATTTCAATAGCATGCATAAGCATTTTTTAATGGAACACACAAATTGCAACTAACACAATTTGCGGAGTAACAAGTTTACGAAGCTTAAAAAAAAAAGGAATGAAGAGAAGATTCTGAAAATTTATTTATGTTTTTTATACAATTAAAGATTTCAGTAAAGGGCAAACACATTTCACCACAATAAAAGATGGTGAAATCACCACAAAAAACACATTTCACCACACTTTACAACACTGAAATTGTTGTAAAGAACAACACAATTTCAGCTATCGATATTTTTGCAAATGCAATAACATCGAGTTTACTACCCATTTATAATTGCTTGCAGTAACAGACAAGCCCAATAAACCAGAAAGTGCAAATTGTTTTTATTCGTGACAACCAGAAACGTGCTTTAGAAAAATATCACAAAGCTGTTCAAAATTGGTTTTTATAACAGAACATATGATAACGATGTAAGTGTAGTGCATTTTAATGATTTGAATTGGTAACTAATACAATTTACACTAAAAAACCGACCTTTTAGAGAGTGTTATAGTGAAAGTTTCAACTTCTGAGGTCGTGGAACGAATTACCTAAAAACAATGTGTTATTGGGTTCACATTACGATATTTTTCACGATACGATGGTGTCTCTAGAATGGATTAATATCATAAAGCAGGGTACACTGCATTGTATAGCTATGCACGTGGTTTGAAATGCAGTATTTATGAATGTTTAACATTCATTTTTTTGCAATTAATGTTCATATTTTCGATTTTGTTGATACTTGAAAAAAAAAAAAAAAATCAAAGCAAAAACTCGTAAAGCAGGAACTGCCAGTACTATAAATTCACAAAATTTATTTACTATGCTCATAACACTAGTATACATACAGCTGTTTTTACTCAGTAACCCTAACATAAAGGATAAAGGGAAGGGTTTTTGCTTTCGTAAAGGTGACTACGGTGGTCTGAGACAGTATTTAAATTCTATACGGTGGAACCAACTGATGATGTTACCAACAGCAAATTCAAAATGGGAAGCACTCAAAGAATTAATCTTGGAAGCTACTAGGCTTTTCATACCAACAAAGAAATATTGTTCAAGATTTAGGCCTAAATGGATGTCAGATGAGCTAATTAGACATGTGACAGAGAAGAAAAATGCATGGGATACATATAAATTAACATGTGACACAGAAGCCTATGATAAAAGCTGGTCAATAACCAAGTTACAAAGGAGGTTAGGCAGGCAAAGGCAGATTATGAGAAATTTTTGGCAAAGGCAGCAAAGAAAAACAGCAAAGAGTTCTTTATTTATATAAACTCTAGAAGGAAGGGGTTGAATCAGATTGGTCCACTTGATGTCGATGGTTCAACTGCTGATGATCCTGCTCAGGTAGCTAACAAACTAAATGAATATTTTGCATCGACATTCATACATGAGGAGTTATTCAGGGAGAGGAATGCCAGAGGCGTATTCAACTCTGGCAGTAAACTAGATAATCTTGTAATAACTGAGTAAAGTGGAGAAGAAATCATTGAAGATAAACACAAGAAAGGAACCTGGGGTTGATGGAATCTATCCAGTTATATTAAAGGAGGCGGCAAAGGAAGTAAGCAAACCCTTAGCCATAATTATGAGAACTTCCATCGACTCAGGGGAGGTACCCATGGACTGGAGATGTGCAAATGTGACCCCAATCCACAAAGGAGGATCAAAGGGAGACACAGGTAATTACAGACCTGTTAGTTTAACTTCTGTTCCAGGGAAATCAATGGAGGCACTGGTTAAAGAGGCATTGCAGGATCATCTAGACAAGACTTCAGTTATAGCTCAGACACAGCATGGGTTTGTTAAGGGGAAGTCTTCTCTGACTAATTTGATTGGATACTATGATGTAGTCACAAAGGAACTGGATGCAAAGAATAACCTTAATATCATATATTTAGATCTTAGAAAAGCCTTTGATACTCTTGCACATGGAAGACTGTTGCACAAATTGGAGCAGTGTGGCATTGGAGACAAATTGCTGCTATGGATAAAGGGATGGTTGAGTGGGAGAAGACAAAGTGGTAATCAATAGACACTGCTCTTCACTGCTCTTTGTGGACTAATGTTATGAGTGGAGTCCCTCAGGGTTCAGTGTTGGGGCCATTGTTGTTTTCTGTATTTATAAATGATATTGATGATGCTATATCAGGCTTAATGTCCAAGTTTGCAGACAATACGAAGGTTGGCAGGGTTGTTAATGGCAGTACACTGCTGCAACAGGATCTAGAAAAGTTGAGCAGATGGGCTGAGAGGTGGCAGATGAAGTTTAACATTGACAAATGTAAAGTACTACATATGGGAAGCAGTAATCCCAGAGTAACATATCAACTCTTTGGTACCACACTGACAGTGGTCGAGAATGAAAAGGACCTGGGGGTAATTGTGCAGGCAGATATGAAGTTTTCTGAGCAGTGCAGATGGTCTGCAAGAGTAGCTCATGGTGTCTTGTCAATGATATACAGGAATTTTTCTAGCAGGGATAAGGAGGTGATTATTCCCTTGTATAAGGCAATGATCAGGCAACACCTTGAGTACTGTATACAGGTCTGGAGGGCTCATTTTAAGAAGGATGTAGAGCTGTTGAAACGAGTATAGAGAAGGGTAACAAGATTAGTGAATGGAACAAAGGGTTGCTCTTTTGAAGAAAGGCTTAAGTTTTGCAAATTACAGTGTCTGGAGAGTAGGCACCTGCGAGGTGATCTGATTGAGGTGTATAAAGCCTTGAATGGTTTGAGCATGCTCAATGCTGATGAGATTCTTCCTCTTGCTCAGAATAATCGCCTGAGAGGGCATAAATTCAAATTGAGGAAAGACCGTTGTAGGATAGATGTGTAGAAGTTTGCCTTTAGCCAGCGGGTGGTTGATTGCTGGAACAAACTTCCATCTGTCATTGTAGAAGTTGATAGCTTAAATAGATTCAAAGCAGAACTTGACAAACATTTGGAGCGAGTGGATGGATGAATAGGGGTTTTTTTTTTTTTTTTTTTTTTGGCTGATACTATATAAGCTTGCTTTCTTGCATCATGTGCCTTTGCTAATGCTAACATAGCCCAACTATTTGCTTGTTCTATGAGAGAACCCAGCAGGCCTTGATAATCTTCAATGCCTTACTTTCCAGGTAATTGCATGCTCCAATAGAAGTAGTACAAGAATCACTTACACCTCTGCTTGTAGTAGCTATTAAACTAATAGTCTGTGTATTCCCTCTCCCAAGCTAGCACTTTTTTTGAACCACATAACACTGCCTCAACAGCATCAGCAAATATCCTTGCACCACTTCAATTGAAGTATCACATCCATATAAAAACAATCTCTCCTGTTAACAAACAGACCACACTGAGAAAAATTCTACACCATGAGCCTTGCAGTCTCTGCAGGGTTGAACTGATTGACAAAGTAAAAATTATGTAAAAATATCAAGTACTCCCCACCTCCTGTCATGTCTGGGCAGAACTGCAGGACACTTTCAATTTCAATCCTGACAACTGTTTTCAGTGTTGCCCTATACTTGTCAAGTAAACCCTCATATTTCATATCCTTAATATCATTAGTACAAATGTATACATCACTTTTTGCGCCTTTGAAAGATAATCACTGCACTACAGCATTATCAACTTCCTTTTCCCCAGGCAGGCATATCCTGGTACAATTCCACCTATCTTTTTTTCAAAAGTGTATTTACTATTTCCCTGACAATGGCTATCACCTATGGGACCAGCATATTCTGCCAAATATTCATTCATTTCTAGGAGATATGCAGCCCCTTTCCAGTCCAAAAATTAATCAGAAAAGACAAGCCTATTACTACCAAGTGCTTAACTCCTTGTTTAATAGACTTGCCATTCAGGTTTTTTTAGTGTTTTATTACACCAGACACTTTTCTATCCAAATCCTATATACTTTACAGTTGATCACAAGAAGAAATCACCCAATATTATATCCTGTAAAAGTTGCCTTCCAAGAATGGCACTGCGAACAAGCTGCTTTTGGTTGACAAATCTTTTTTGTTAGGAGAGGCCATCACAACGGAATTTAATTTGAAATTAGTTCGATTACTACCACCTTTATCAAACAAAAACTACACATTTTTCAAACCATCACTACCTCTTCTTTCTCGGTTCAATTTCACTATTAATGCCTACTCTTTCTGTTTGAGCATTTTTAATTTTGCTTGATATTTCTCTTTTTCTTCTGTATTTTTCTTTAATTTGTTTTGACTCCAATTTTATTATTTGAATAATGTGCCTACATGTGTTGTTATTTATTTTTAATGAAAAACACAAACACAAAAGATATTAGAACCTAGAGTACTTAATACCATGCATGGGTTGATGGTTGTGAAAATGAAAGAACACACTTGTTGATATTAGACTTGATTTTCTATAGATTGTAATTTTCAGAAAATATGTGAAAAGCAATGTTGTTTCTCTGCTGGCACCCCAACTTATCTCTTCCTCTTCACTGTAGCCGGGTTCGATTCCCGCCTCGGGCTTGGATCAAAGTACTGCAAAAACCTTGGGAGGTGCATTATGACCACAGAAGCCTATGCGCCAACAACTACTAAAAAAAAAAAAAAAAAAAAACTGTATCCGGGGTGCAGGATTAAATTTATTATTTTTTTTTATTATGTATTATTTTATTTTATTATTATTATTTATTTGCCCACACTCTGTTCTGGCACATGGGACTTAGGCTGCCACTGGTGCTGGACACACACACAAATGAAAGAACACACTTGTTGATATTAGACTTGATTTTCTATAGATTGTAATTTTCAGAAAATATGTGAAAAGTAATGTTGTTTCTCTGCTGGTGCCCCAACTTATCTCTTCCTTTTCACTGTAGCCAGGGTGCAGGATTAAATTTATTATTTATTTTTATTATGTATTATTTTATTTAATTTTATTATTATTATTTATTTACCCACACTCTGTTCTGGCACATGGGACTTGGGCTGTCACTGGTGCTGGACAGCGTTCTCTCTCTCTCTCTCTCTCTCTCTCTCTCTGCATCCCGACTTATCTCTTCCCCTTCGGTATAGCTGGAGTGTGGGATTAAATGTATTATTATTTTTTTTTTTATTATTTATTTTATCTTTTTATTTTTAAATTTATTATTATTATTTTTTGCTTGCGCTCTGTTCCGGCACCTGGGACTTGGGCTGTCACTAGTGCCAGACAGCTCCCCCCCCCTTTCCTCTCTGCAGTAGGGTCCCCAGAGAAATCTGGTCCACATTTTGGCAACATCAGGTGGGTCAGATCTTGTATAAAGACAGTGCATGCTCCATTGGGACCAGCCCACCTTCCTGTGGTGTGGACGAGTACCCAGAATCATCTGTAGCCAGGGTGCAGGATTAAATTTATTATTTTTTTTTCATTATGTATTATTTTATTTAATTTATTTAATTTTATTATTATTATTTATTTACCCACACTCTGTTCTGGCACATGGGACTTAGGCTGTCACTGATGCCGGACAGCTCTCTCTCTATCAGGAGCAACTGCTTGAGTTTCAAACTACTCTATCGA